>NC_092522.1:68419660-68745285 GCF_037038585.1 Patagioenas fasciata
ATTTAGTGCACAGAGTGGCAGAAGGAGGTACTGCCTAGTACTTACTTTCATTTTATCTGTCAGTGAAAGCCATCATATAAATAACTTTCTTTTTCTGGTATTTTTTCTATGCTAAGAAAACTACCAGTGGTAACCAATGGTCTTCCAGTTACATTCCAGCATTTTTTTTTTTTTCTTTTAGTTTAAATTTCCTCTGCGATTTCCAATTGTCAGACCACTCACCAATAGCTGTTAACTAGCATGGCTGCACACTGCTCACTGAAACATGAGAGCCTCCATTTTTCATTTGGTCATCAAGTGTGTTTCAGGTCTACAGTTAATTTACCATGGGATCTGAAGCAGCTTACTATTCCCATAGAGCTTCTCCTATCAAGGGAAGCTTAAATCCATATCTTTAGTGGAAAAAAGAATGTGATTTCCAACCAATTTTTAACACTATTCTGTTACTAACTTCGCTGATAGCCTGTTTAATTCAGCTGAAATCCTATGAGCTGGGATGTAATGTCTTTAAAAGCACTTGACAATGCTGAGATCAGTTCCAGGCATACAGACCAGGCATGATTAATACTGTTTCCTAATTCGGTGACTTTCCCTGTAAGGTTAGACTGTGGTCCTCTGGAGTCAGCGACTGCTGTGGATGGAAAAACATGGTAGAGTATGATTTCATGAGTATGCTTTCATGTGTATTGCCACAGCCTCGGTCTCCCTATCTTAGGAGATGCTATCTCATGACAGACGAAGGCTTCAAGCAGCCTGGCTCAGCCCAAACAGGGAGGATATTGTTTCTAATGAGGAACTTCTAAGAGGATGCATTCTTGAGGCTTGAGACAGAGGGGATTCCTGCTCTGGGACATCAAGACTGCAGGCTGTTGTTGAGGGAGAGCAGGAGACAGGGCTTGAGGAATGGGAGAAAGACCGCGGATCTGAAAGAATCCACAGGAATGACTCCATACTCTGGGGCTGAACTGTTTCTATGTTATCTACATAGAGATTATTTGGATTTAGGACCTCTGTAGCATTCAGCTTAATTGCCTTCTGAAGGAGGGATATTCGGACTTCACTGTAATGTGTCAACATGTAAAGCTACTGCAAAATGTATATTCCATGCAGTGTTCCCTTCCAGTGGTGCTCAGTGACAGGATCAGAGGCAATGGGCACAAACTGAAACACAGGAGCATCCCTCTGAAATTCAGGAAACACTTTTTTACTATGAGGGTCATGGAGCACTGGCACAGATCGTCCAGGGAGGTTGTGGAGTCTCCATCCTTGGAGATACTCAAAAAGCATTGTCTTGGGCAAGTGGCTCTAGGTGGCCCTGCTTGAGCAGGGACCAGATGATCTCTGGAGGTCACTTCCAACATCAAACATTCTGTGATTCTATAGCTATGACTTTTAATAAATTGTGGTTTACTCATGGCAGGAGGATTTATCAGATAAGAGGAGGGCAAAACTAAATTTTGTCTACATTACAAAACAAGGCTGATGCTTTTCTTAACTTAGATATTAGGTAATGCTTTTCATCTTGAGCTAGCAAGCCAGAGTTTGTCCTTCGCAAAAGCTAGTGAAAAGGACTGAAGGTAAACCGAACTGAATAAATTTGTTTTCTTACAGGCTAGCTTACACACATTTTTTATCAATTTAAGTTAATTGCAAATACTTCACTTGAGTAAGTGAACTTTATCAAAACATAATGTATTTATAACAATGCAGCTGCAGCCACCTTACTGGTATACCCATTTGACTTTCCATTGGTTTGTAAACTGAAGTATCATATTGATCATAATAAGATATTAAATATTGTATTAATCATAATGAGATATTAAATATCTTCTGTTATCTCTGCCTCTATTGTTTTCTCAGGTTCTCTCAAAACCTGGACGCCAGTTTCACTGTGTGGTGGCCAGGCTTACTGCAGAGGTGTGTGCGTAAGAACAGTTATGAAATACTATCCAGCACTTTCCACACCATGGATGATTTTGCAGGAACTCCATCAGGAAAATTCTACATTCCATTAAATGTATCTTACAAAGCTCTAAGTACAGCTTCCAAATCCAATGGCTTCGCATATAACAATGCAGAACCTAACACACAATCAAGTACCTTTATTTATACAAACACCTCCCCCGACTCCAGAAATATTACTTGAACTGGCACACGTTGCCAGGATCACAACCTTATGTTTGAAGTACACGTCAAATATTAACATGTGTCTATACTGTTAAATGCCTCATTGATTTCCTACCCTGTCCACTCTTTTCTAAAGAAACACCTGGTAGTTTCCTTATATGAATGTTTGAATGAATTATTCTTTTTTTTCCCCTAATCTTTGGGATTTATAAATTACAAATTGATTCAAATCAAGCCTGTAATACCTTATCTATAACTGAATATCTCATAAAATCAAATCTCACTTCAAATACTCTAGTCCAGTGGATTGTTTTTCATTGGTCTCCAAATCATGTAAGTAATTTAAACAATGATTTGTCTTTCATTCACTTTTTGACTTTGCTTTCTAATGAAACTGAAAGTTTCCTGTATTTAGCAGTAAAGCAGAACAACACATTTCCCAGCTTTCAATACTTAGTAGCAGATTGTTGCTGATTTTCAGTTTGTTTATATTTTAAAGTTCAGCAATTATATGTAGAATTACGTGAAAAACCTTCAGCTTAAAGCCAAGGAGAGAAGCCACAGAGGGGAATAACTTAATATCATTATATTAGGCTATTGTGCAGTGGAAATCAATAATGTATACTCCAACTAATAGGAAGATAAATGGGTAGAGGAGACAGGAAAATTTATCACAGAAAAATCAGTTTATCGTTTCCAAACAGATGTTTACTAAAAGAAAAATGTCTGCTTTTCTTCAAATAAATGAAGTTTTGCAGAGCTGCAGATTCAGAGCTTAAAAGCAGGTGTGAATGTGTTTATGTTTCTTAATCCAAATTGTTTATACAGTTTTAGAGCTGTACCTTTTGACAAACCTTTTGCAAGGCGGATAGTGTGCAGTTATTCTGCTTTTGTAACAGCTGATAGAGGAATTATATTTTCCTGCTTCTCCCTCCTTCGTGGCCAAAGACCTCAGGATGGTTCCTGTCTAGTTTTCAGCACACTCCTGGTTCTGCTGCCTTGATGCTCACTTAGGTTTGATGCCTGGCATGACAGGGAGTGGGCTGAGCCCACCACTAGCCCTGTCCTCGTCCTTGCTGGAAAGGAAACATCATTTCCATGGCTAAAATACTGACATCTCAGAGGATCGGCTTGTGAGGTGCAGAAAACAAGGTGGTGCCTAAGTCCTCGTGACTAAGAGGAGACTCAGAGAAGCGAAAGCAACCTCATGCTAGTGTAGTACCGGTAGCAAGACGTCAACACACTTCAGTTGAGTATCATCAAGGCTTGAAATTTTGGCATCTGATTGTCTAGTCCTTGCTCAGGAAAGAAAGGTTGAAGATAGTATCAATTTTCCTCAAGAAAACTGAATTGAACAAATGAATAGATGTTTATATATCATACACCAACATGTACAGTTTATAAAAATAAATACACATATTTAGGTGTTTTATCTTTGCTCTACCGAACTTCATACTTCTAGTTACTAGCTATGTTGTGCTTTATTTTAATTATAGTTACGAGAGTTTCTCTGATTGTAGTATTTTCTTTTACTCCGTTCCAATGTAATATATACAAGCACTATAAAAATACAAAATCCAATCCATTTAATTATAAACAGCATAATCTACAACACATTCCATGTAATATCTGAGCCGTAGTCCTTCTGCTTTCCAAAAGTCTGAAAGCATGTGTCAAACCCAATTGAACACAACTGTAAGTTCAGCAGGGGATGCTGGTGAGATCTTAAAGATCAGGTCCACATCTCAAGCAGTCAGTGAATAGTAGGCAGTTGCTGTGATTAAATACCAGGACTAGAGTCTAGCTTGGAACTGCATCGCTATCTGTCATCCAACACACTTGTTCCTTTCCTGTGGGAAAGAAAGTTGTCAAAGGCATAAGAAACAACCCCCAACTACACTGCAAAGTGACCTCAGGAAAAAAAAAAGGTAAGAAAAAAACCACTTAATTTAGCAGGGCAGGGATTAGTGCTGAAGTTTGGAATATAAAGTAACTGATCTTGCAGTCATTAATGAGGGGAAATTAGACAGACAAAGAAAATATTGCCTTGCTAAGTACTGCACAGCTGGGTTACCCATGAGTTAGCAGCAGTGGTAAACATGCATTAAGTGTAACAGACTGAAAGCTGCATTGCAGAAAGGAGATTATTGGATAATTACATTGATATGCACCAGGAAAGAGCTTGCTTACAGAACATTTTAGTAAATCATCATTATCCATTCTGAATTTATGATTGTCAATTGTCAAGTGTGTATGGAGGTGAGAAGGGCCAATCAGTTCATCTGAATCTTTGAAGCTGAGAAGACTGAATTATTTTAGTCCATTTACCAATGTATTTTCATATCCATTTTCCCTGCTGAGCGGGTTTTAGCCAAGGTTTTCCTCTACAGAGAAGAATAAAAAGCTGTCATTTACAGTAAAACTGCAAAATTTGAGAGAATCTTGCAACTAGATAAGAACCATTTTCAGTCTCATATGCAGCCAGGTGACTTCAGATGTAAGTTCCCAGCATCAGTGTAGTTTGCAAAAGGGTCAGCCCCAGAGGTAAGCTGCTTCTCCGCTCACTTTGTTCTCCCATTTGGCACCATGCTGTTTGCCCTGTACCTAGTTCTGGAGAGCACAGGCAGTGATTATATCTCTTGAGGTGCAATTTTGACTGAATTCCTGCCTTGGTTAGGGTCAGCTCAGATTATTTGTAATACCTTTTAGCAGCTGAACATTACGTGGTGTTTGGCAGGGATTTTTGTTGTTGTTGCGGTGTTTGGGTTTTTTTTTTGGTTGGTTTGGAGGTTTTTTTGGTGTTGTTTTGTTTTGTTTGGTGCAGAGGATGGTTTGGTTTGGTTTGGTTTTTTTTTTTTTTTTTTTTTTTTCCCCTATTTTGAAGCTGCAATTTAGATTTCAGCTGCTATAGACTTTATTAAAAACCATGCTGGAACCCTCTTTTGGGAATTTCTTTTTTTCTGTTCTGTTTTGGATCTTTACCACACCATAGCACTTGTCATTTATCGTAGATACGGAGCATAGCCTTAAATTAATACGTTTGGAAATAATGTCATGTTGCAATAATTTTAATTTTTTTAATATTAGCTTTCTAAGAGACTATTTTCTGGTATCTGTTTTCCTATCTATCTTGCCCAAGAAGTATATAAAACATACTTTGAGGTAGATTTTTCAGACAATTATTAACTATGCTGCCACCTAGTGAATCTGTACTGTCACTGGTAAAACTTTTGTTCATGAAGACATTTAGCTCCTTTTTCTGGTTTTGGTTTGGTTTTGGTTTTGTTGTTTGAGGACAGGAAAAGCTTCGTTTTAAGAACTGTTTCCATAAAATAAGAGGCTATAAATGGATAAAATCCATTACAATTTTATTTACAATTTGTTCTAAAATAAACAGATACAACCATTGTAAAATGCTAGTGCTTTGAGCTTGGACACTGTTGTTAATCATTAAATATCCTTTTCTTGTAAGATCATCCTAGAGAATGAAAAAAAAAAATCCCAAAGTCTAAGGCCACTCTACATGTAAGCATCTGTATTCTATCTTTGTGTTCTCTCTAATGGTTAAAACACCACCGTTTTACTGACTTTTGTGGGTTTGTCCCTACACAACTAAAATCAATGTACTTACTTAAATAGAATTGCATTCTTATGCAGCTACAAGACTTAATCTGTATATTTGCCAAACTGTTTTTAATAAAAATCATCTGCTCAATGAGCATATCAGCCCCTGTTTGCAAACACTATTTTGAAGAAGAAAGACTGCTTGGATTTCATCTAAGAAAATCAAACATTCAGCAGGCTTGATTTTATTTTTTTTGGTCTACTGTGCATCTTAGTGCAGGAAAATGCTGAGTAAAATTATTATTACTGGGGAGCAACAGCAGCTGATCCACAGTGAAGTGAATTCTTGCTAATAGTAATTCACATTCCAAGAGGAAGTGCATGGCTTAACCCCTTGTCATCCATAATTTTGAGTCTTTTCCCAAGTAAGAGAATAACTACATAGCACACACACGTACATACATAAATACACTGCCAGCCACAGAGATGTAGCCACACAGACACAGAAACTGCAGCACTCCCACCAACAGCCTCATCCTGCTCCCCTCTCTGGCGGATCCAAATGTTGGCCTGCTAGTGGGGAATACACACGTGTATATACGCAGTGGGGATCTCTCTGGTAGCTTGGCTTAAGTACTTAGGTCCACCCAGTATCTGGTCTTGCATCTTCAGTCACCCCAGCTGCTGGCACCTGTGCATGGGACCCCATTATACACACCAGTGCACACACACACACATACACACCAGCACACACATGTTGTGGATGCCTCCAGTAGCTGACATCAGATGGTGGGTCATGCACCCAGCCATGGCCCAAAATCACTGGTCTCCCTGTTTGTCTCATGCACACAGACACAGGCACCCACACCGCCCTCTGGCACTGCTGGCACCCAGACACACGGCGCTGGGATCCATGGTCCCACTCCAGCTGCTGGCACTTAGACTCCACATACACACACACAGAGGAAAATAATTAGAAATGGAGCTGAATGAGAAACCTGTTCATGCTCCACAAATGAGGCACAGGGCACAGCCAGACAATGCACCTCTATCTCACTAAGCCTGAAGAGTATTTGATTTTCCAGATCAGATGTAAAATGGAGATCTTGAGCACCTGTACTCTTTAAAGTACTTTGTAGTTCTTTTTTTTTTTTTTTTTTTTGTAAGAGTGGTTACTAATCATTATATCCTAGAATTTATCCTAACAAAAGTACCAGCTGGTAATTTTTTATCTTATCTCTCTTAAAAAGTATCTGTAGTATTAAATATTGAAGAAAGGGTGTTGTGAACAAAGACTGTTCTGTTCTATTCAAGGTAGCTAAAAACAGGAATAGGAGAATGAGCAATTCTTATGTAGTTTGTCAAACATTTGTGAACCTTCAGCACATTATGTAAGTTCTTCTAGACCTGCCACTTTCCAGTGGGCAATTATCTGCTTTTATTTCCGGTAAATCAGTAGCAGAATGTGGTACATAATCCTAAACACAGGATTATATGACATTTTGTGAACCAAAGACATGGTTTATAATAATCCCTTATGGTACTTCTGACTTTAGAGAGATTTTAGAGTTGTTTTTTTTTTTTTTAACTTCAAAAAGCTATTAATTAGAAGCAATAACCAAGAAGAAAGCCTAAGCTACGCCACATTCACTGATATCTCAATTGATTATGAGCTACTTCAGAATATATCCACAGCAATGTGGTTTTTTTTATTACCAGTAATGTCTTACACAGATATTTTCTCTGAGATGCAGTTCTGCAGGTACATAACTCCTAAGGATAGTGCACACTTGACCACACTATCACTGTTTCCTTGAAATATATATAGTGATATGTAATGATCTTACTCTAACAGCAGGAAGCCACATTGTTGCTTAAAGCTGGTGTCTTTTTTCATCTTCCAAAAATATGCTTAAATTGTATCTTAAAAATAAGAGTGCCTTCAGAATCCACAACAGCATTTGAGCAACATTTGGCAGCCCAACAGAAGGAGTAGGTGACGGCTGGAGGTACTCCAAGTCTGAAGTTCTGAAGAAGGATGAGTCTTGTCTGGGAAAGGGGTTTGCACTGGCAGTGGTGAAGTTTCAGTGAGGACTAGATGGAGATTCTAGTACAGTACAACAATATGCTTGTCACCCTGAAGGTACCAGTCATAGAATTACCTAATTATGTAATTTAGGTGATATTTCTGCAGATTCCTCTAAAGGAATGAAAAGGGAGAATGGCCAGTCATGTGAGATCACAGATTAAGTCTGAACTCACAGAAGCCTTTCTACACTAAAAATGCACAGAGAAGGCTGAAGGGCAGGTAAATTGAGGCAGAAAGGCTGCTCCTACTCTGGTGAAAGCATGTAATCTGAATCCAAGCCATGTTACTATTTCTAAATAATCCTGTCAGGATCCCTAAAAGCAACTTTTGCCAGACTCTTTACAGTAGTGCCCAGTGACATGATGAGGGGCAGTGGGCACAGACTGAAACATGGGAGGTTTCATGTAAACATTAGCAGAAAATTATTTACTTTGAGGGTACCAGAGCACTGAAACAGGCTGCCCAGGGAGGCTGTGGAGTCTCCTTCTCTGGAGACATTCAAAACCTGCCCAGACACGTTCCTGTGTGATCTGCTCTGGGGAGCCTGCTTTAGCAGGTGGGTTGGTCTAGATGATCTTCAGAGGTCTCTTCCAACCCCAACCATTCTGAGATTCTGTAGATTAAATGTTTCTGTTCTGAAAGAAAGAAGAAGGTCTTTGGGCCACACAACTCAGGGAGATCATATCATTTCAAGTTTTGTCCTGATTACACTCAAGAGATGGAAAGACATGGCAGAAATCAGCATTGGTGTAATAGCTCAGATGTGGCATTATCTAAGTGAAGTTTCTGGGTAGGAGGATCGGTGGTTAGCAAAACTTACATGAGTAAGTTCCATCTGATGAGTGCCATATCAGATGGGACCACTTAAGGCAGGGGAATGGTTTCAGAGTAAAAAATAGGGGAGTATTACATGTTTTTCAGAAGGTTCTCAGGCTATTCACACACCACATTTCTTCCTTGCAAAACTGTGAACCTTTTTGTGCAATCTCCTTGGACATTGCACACTACCAGCAACATGGTCATGGTGCCTCTTCTCCTCCTCAGCCTTAAGAATTCTCAGCCCCTTCTGTGCTATCAGACTTTTAGTAGCTTACAAAATATTCCTCTTTTTACATTCTGCACCTATCATTCGCCAGATGCTGGATGCCTGACAAGAGTCATGATATCATCACAAAGGATGGGCAGCGAGGTGGGAGGGAGAAGCATTTAGCAGCTACATTTTTATACCTCTGCAGGCAGTCTGTATGTCAGAAGAGACATCACTGATGAAGAATCAGAAGAAATGCCTATTTCAAAAGGCCTAAAGGGAGCACAGCAAGGTACACACCGACATAATTCACCAGCATGATCCCACCTGACATCCTTCAGTTTTGAAAGACCAGAGTTTCCTATTCTGAGATGAAAAACATAGCAACTCTCCTTCTGATGCTGGAACTACAACAGAGTTACTTTTATGCGCAAAAGTCGCATTTTGTACCCCCTGTAGACATGCACAAAGTTTGCAGTGACGTGAATGGAGTTTAAACAACTTTTGAAATTCTTAGGGGGTGCAGTGACCTTATCCTGTCACCTTACCAATATCTTATTATTTGTGCACACTTAGGCATTCAATAAGCAGAACACTGTAATTGCTGAGTTTTGTACGAGACATCACCACCTCCAGTTGTCCTGCTGAAACACTATGCATTTGCACTAAAAGACCTGAAAGACTCACCACACAGTTCCACGGAGTTCTACAATGCTATTTGTGGCTTTGTATGCAGTCTTAAAAGAGCATTGACCAAGTTTTGAGAGAAATACAGTAATTATCATAATTCAAATTCTTCACTGTACATGGACCAAGCAGGAAGGTCACTGTTGTGAGTACAGAACAACCACACATCCAGCTCCTCATAAGCAAGAATAAGTGTAGAAGAAGAAATAAATGTTTTCGGCCTGGTGACCTGGTTAGGTACAGAGAATCTTTAAATGCACAGGCAAGAACAATCCCTCCCTGACACAAGCAATATTCTAGTTATGAATAAAAAAGTCCTCAATGTCAGTCCCGGAAAGTAAAACAAAATATGTATAAGAAAAAACAAATCTGATCAGATTCTCCTCCCAAAAGGAAGGAGTCACATCCAGAAATCTGGCAGACTGAGGAGTCTTGTCTGTAATCTTCTCAGAGAGCTTTGCCTAACAAGGAGGCTCTGGTTTTAAGTGACTTTTATCAGATCCCAGTATGATCCTGGCATCATCTCCATACTGCAGTATCTCAGTACCCTTTTCCAAATCACAGGCAGACAGAAGTGTCTGGCAAATAAAGCCTAGTCCAGCTCCACGTGATAATAAACAAAGATCAACTAATACTGGAGGGTCGCCTTTTTTCTTCCCATTCTTAGGAGACTGATAGATTTTTTCCTGTGGTCCTACATGGCAGCACAGACATTACTAGGCAAACATCATAGTTACAGCTTTGTAAAGGCCATTGCTGTGAAGTTTGTTCAAAAGACCAAATCATCACCACTTCTCGAAAGACCAGGAGAAGCATGGTATATTGCACTATGTAAGGCACACCTTGAGTGTGATGTACCCTCAAATTTAGAGTGCTTTCAACTGCAGAGAAAGCTTTCCAGCAGCAGATGGTATCTAGCCAAACCCAGGCCAGTAGAGACCACATGGATGGACTAACCAGCCAGCCATGTGAGGATGCAAGGCTTGAATATTGCCAAAACAGCAGGCACTGCAAATGAACATAAGTGCATATGAACTTAATGTGCTATGAAGTTGATATTCCTTCAGACAAAGGTCACAAAGGTCTGTACTTCCTCAGCAGATGCTCAGAAATGGGTCATATGAGCTGAAATGGCACCTAGTGCAAGCAAGAACACTGATCCATATCTATTTAAACTGATCAAATCCCAGACTGCCACGGTCCTACCTTCCCTGCATCAGTGCTACAAGCATGGAAAACAGGAAGGAAAACATTGAGGCTACCATAGATGCCATAGCTCGGACAGTCTCATGTGAATGTGTCCTACAAAGAAAGTTGTGGGTTTTATTTATTGATTTTTTTTTTCTCCATAAGGTATTCGCTTGGACAGTTTCATTTCATGCAAGTTACTTGCAGCTATTGATCGGTAATGGTACAGTGTGTTTAAGATCGGATTATGATCACTGTTGTTAGTCCTCATAAATCAGTCAGGTTCAGGTGGGAAGAGGTGTCCTATAACACCATCACCACCCTTTAAAAGCCGTTTAAATTTAACAGTGCCACAGAATTAGAGGGTTCAAATTATGAAGAAAACTTTTAAGGGCATATTGATCAGAAAGCTTGTAAGACTGGGTCCAGTAGCTTGAGGTTTGTTTTTTAACAAAAAGATTTTCTTCTTGGTATGTGTTATGATTTTCACTCTTCCTCCTGTCACGTCCAATTGTAAAGTTGGTTGTACTCTATGAGATCAAAAGTCTACAGCGCTAAACTCTGCTCTGCCCAAAAGAATTTAACTTCATTATCAGCAAACACGTAAACCATGAAAAATGATGAAAAAAAGTGTCTTAGATTATAGTGACCTTTCCTCATCTATTTTGCTAAAAAAGATGTCATACCTGATATGTCAACTAGCAGAAATTGCTTCCAAGACGCAAGACTAGAAGATAACTTTCGCTAGTTAATGTTTTGTAACTGGTTTTGAGAGTTTGAACAAGAGTGTAGTAACAAATGCAGACAACAAAATTTTATAATAAAGCTTTAAAGAATGATAAATGGTCTATGAAACTGAGTCATAAACTTAGAAACCTCTTTGTAATAAAATGTCTGTAGAAGTGTCGTAGTTATGGTTGTAACCAACAAAATAAAGTGTTTTACAAAGACATAGGAAAGAAGGTAGGTGCTTTTGGTTTAAGCACCTAATATCTCCATACCGGCTGGGTTTGGCTTGAGAGAGTATGCTATATGCAAGCTGAAACATCAAGGTTTAAAACAACTTATCATCTGACTATTTTTGCGCTAAATTTAGTAATGAATTCCATAATTTGTCTGTGTCAAGAGGAATAACACCAATGTTAACTATACTACCAGCAGGGAGGAAAAGAAAAGGTTTTGTAGGCAATTTATAATTTTGTCAATGCAGGCATTTTGTTATTGAAACAGAAAAGGCCAAGACCACCATCCTGCCAAATTTTGAATCATCTTCTTTTAATGTCTACTTCTTTGAAAACACATAAACAAGCCCCCCAGGGAAGTGGTCATGGCCACAAGATTTCAGTGTTCAAAAAGCATTTGGACAACACTGTTAGATACATGCTTTGATTTTCAGGTTGCTCTGTGTGAAGTCAGGAGTTGGACTTGACAATCCTTGTGGGTCCCTTCCAACTCAGGATATTTGGAGATTATATGATTCAAGCTTATTTTCTGAATTAGCCATCAGGTTTTACAAAGTCAGTGTTGGTTTGGTTTTCTAGGGGTTTTGTTTGTTTGTTTTGGGTTTTTTACTTGAAATAAATTTAATCTCTGAGCTGATTTTAATATAAATATTTGTACAATATAGGTACAATTTTTTCCAGATGTAGGATTACCTGGAAAAGATTTGTGAAATGTTAATTAAATGTTCTATCCTTAGGCTGAAGGTGAAACACAATTTCTGATAAACTAGTAACTAAAAGATGTAAAAACCCTGGAGCATTGGGAAGTCTGAGCCAGTAGCAAATTATTTTGTCTGCGGTTGATGTCTTAGCATGCATATAAATAAATAAATTAATAATAGCAGCCCACTGAGATTATAGCAAAAACAGTTATTGCATATTTTTACATGGAATTAGGAAAATGTCAGTCATAAAAAGGATAACTGGCAAGTGTCCTGTATCAAAGCTTTAGCAAGCTGAGAGAGGACTTAGTTACTGTTTTCTTTTACCAGTCTACTGGAACACTTCCCATGATCCCCATGTAGAACAAATGTAATTAAAACTATTGCCTCATGTGTAACTTTGGCTACTGATACAGATACCAAACTGATCTTCCTCCTTTCAAGTAACACATTATATTCCTTAAATTTGAGGAGCACAACTTAAAAGAAAGCTCAGCTCTGGGAATATTTAAAGCATATTTATTTTAGAAGCTAGAACTTCTCTCAGATCTTTAAAAGTTAAATCTTCTGGCCCTGTAGCATAATTAAGAGGGCACCAGGCAATGTTTATGCCACTGAAAGATTAAATTTGCTCGGGTTATTTTAGTGTGGGTTGAATTTTTCAAACAGAAGGGAGAAAAATCTATTCCCACAGAAATGCTATTATCAGATGCCACAATTTGACAGAGGTGAACCAATCCACCAAGACTTCAAGGTACACTTAACTCCTAGACAAATTGTTGTGGCATAAAATCCCTAATTCTGAGAGAGATATCCAGGTATTCTCTACAATGTACATACTATGTTTGGTATAAAATCAGAGAATCTGCATAGACTGGTGTTAACAAATTAAACCCAGCAGCTTCATACTGCTCCTGACCAAACCAGGTGAGTCTGACCAGAACATCCCTTCAAGCAGTTTATCTGTTCCTGGCTCTGGGAACTACCCCAGTCTGTCTTATGGCAGAGTTCCCTTCCCTTCCCTTCCCTTCCCTTCCCTTCCCTTCCCTTCCCTTCCCTTCCCTTCCCTTCCCTTCCCTTCCCTTCCCTTCCCTTCCCTTCCCTTCCCTTCCCTTCCCTTCCCTTCCCTTCCCTTCCCTTCCCTTCCCTTCCCTTCCCTTCCCTTCCCTTCCCTTCCCTTCCCTTCCCTTCCTCCCTCCCCTCCCCTCCTCTCCCCTCCCCTCCTTTTCAGATCAATGCCATCTAAACGTACTTCTCTAGAGGTGTCTTGGGGTCCTAGGCAAGCATCTACAAGGCAAAACACACCAATTTTGCCTAGCAACTACCAGCATCAGAGCAACAGACAAGATGCTTTGACACCAAGGTTTCATGTATAGGCAACGCTGATGTCATTTTGTTCCTCACCAGCTAAATTGTGGAATTGCTACCAGATCAGACAAAGCAGCAGAAACCAACTTGGTCCTTTCTGAGCAGGCACTGAGCCTGTAGTCAGGCTGCAGGAGCCCATAGTCCAGGAATAGTGAGGAGCCAAACTGGAGCAATGGGAATACAAGCTGTTCCACCTGGTGCATGAAGCATTGTCGTATGGACAATCCCAGGGACTTGCTTAACACAGCAATGTAGACATAGTCTTATCTGTGTGATGAAGACTACATGGTTTTACTTGAGTGTGCCACACTAGAGCCAAAGTGTCAGCCGTAATCAGAAACAGCCCATCATAGCAGTATTTTATTAAATAAGAACCATCAGCTAGGTGCCGTACGGGGGCACAATGCTTCCAATCCTTTGCTCCCTTCTCTAACACAGCTTTGTCTGAAACCAGCACAGAAGAGCACAGCTTCATCACTTGTGTCAACCAGAGCTGAATGTGAAACATTTTTGCTAATTGGTGGTGGCAGTAACATAGGAAATTTCACCACAGCAATTACACATTGTATTTTAAACAACATTTATAAAATAAGGTCTGGTTTTCTGCCAGAGAGTATCCAGCAGACAGATACAAGAAGATATTTTATTTTCTTTCTTGCAAGTCCATGGAACACAGCAGTTTATTGTTGCTGTTGTTTTCAAAAGACATAAGGGTGCCTTTCAACCATACAATATCAGAACTGGACTAAAATAACTAGCAAACTGTCAATGAAAACTGCAATAAACCTCCTGTTTTGCTGTCATCTGCTTAGGCTGAGTAAGGTTGTTAGTTCCAACAGTGTCCTATGATACCTTTTATTAAGCTGAAATTCTATAAAATTTGATCGCTGTTTGGTCAAACTAATAATACATGTAAGATATGCTTGGCACAAAGGAGCACATTAACATTCTTGATTATAAAGCAACTTTTAAAAAGAGTTTTGTTCTGCATTGTTCTTGTAGTTTTTGAACATTTGGAGTTGTTCCTTTCATTCCTGTTGTCCCCATCCATGAGCATTTCATTTGTGCTATGTACTATGTGCTATAGCTCATGTACTAGGGTGAAATTTCACATTCTCACTCACTCAAAACTTAATTTGACTTCAATTCTTTACCAATCCAAATAGTGATCAATATCTGGTTGTTTCCAAAAACTTCTACTGTAAATAAGATTGTATAACAATATTATATACAAGCACACACACAGACAGGTAGCCAGAGGGACTTTCAGGGGTTTCTTTACTGAAATTTACTGTCTGTACAGCAAAGAGGGTTGAGGTGGTTGTGAAATAGGTTTTCAACTAATCCAGTTTATACCTCAGTATTTTAAAGTAATACAAAATTACCTGTGGCTTGCTTTCACAATTCACTACCCTAGCAGGGACTTGCATTATAGAAATACTGATGAAAAACTGTTAATCTCTTCAGAGAAGCTTGGTGCAATTCTTTAATGTGAAGTGATCCTAAGAGTCAAAACTGAGAATGTAGCTAATTATTTCCGCTCGGTAAAACCGGATTTGCAGATAGCTTTGCAAACCATAATCAATAGTATACTTTATATTTTACAAGCTTTTATAAAAACTATAGAATAAGAAGTGTGATAGATGTATTGCTGTATGGTAGCATTTGAAACATCATCTAGCAGTCACTGTGCTACCCTTCGAGTGCCTTAATTACATATTTAGTTACATAAGTAATCGCAGTTGGCATTGATTATTTTTAGCCCTTTAAGATATAGCTACATTTTAGATACTTCATAAACTTTAAGGCTGTAAAGATACATTCAGCCATCTAATCTTAACATCTGTATATCATTGTCAATTAAGAACACTGACAACCCTTTTAGCTGATACAGGATGAGGCAATCTGAAGGGCAAAGCAATCCCGAGACTATCAGATTTTTGAACAACAACGAAACAAAAAGTACAGAAATAATTGTCAGGACCTGCTTCCTGTTTCGAGGCTGCTTGTGCAGCTTTGCTTCCCCCAACACCTCCCTGCTCTGCACCTGGCAGCAGGACAAAAGTGCTGCAGAGCTCTCACCAGGTTCACCCACGATCTCAGAGCACAGGCTGGAGGGCAAACTACAGCACCTGTGTGTTGTAGTGAATGAAGAATGAACACCTCTGTATACTGCAGAGAAACCTACGCCCTTTTTACAGCCATGGAGAACCTGTCCTGTGCTATACGACACTCTAGACACAGCCTTACACGGTGCTGGTCTGACATGAGCTATGACAGGACATCTGAGCTGCAGCTTTATGGCAGCCCAGACCCCATGCTGTGGCAGCAGGAGGACTCAAGATTTTGAAGATGTTATTAAAGAGCCTAAATTTCCAACTACACTTAGGTAAGAAGATATGAAAGAAGTAACATCTGTCTGCACTTACAAGGAATACAAGATTTGCAAGTGTAATGTGAGAAATTCCAAATACCAGCAATCTTAAATAATTCAAGTTGCCTATTAACACTGATTTCCCCCTTCACCCTTCATCTATTGCGAAAGATTATCTCATTCACATCAAAATGGTAATGAAATGTGTCTGCCCACTGGAGTCCAACAACTTAAGTTAAGCTAACAGAAAGGATTTAAACACTCACTTTATATCAAAGTGGCTATGAATGTATTCTCTTCCATCAGCTGTTTGAGATCAGGGAGTAATGAGCTGCCAAGCAGCAGTGAGATGCAGCCAAAGCACTGACTTTCTAATTGACTGTCCCAGCCGTTTCTGCTGCAAACATGTAAATGGAGCCCCCTGGACTCACATCAAGCCTAAAGACTGAATCTGTTCTGCACTGAATTTGGATCTGATGAACACTCCGTTTTCAGAAGACTGAGCCTGAGCAAACAGCAGCAGTAATATCACCCTCAGAAAAATGGAGAAACCATGGTATCAGCCATTGCCCAGGATTTCAGGAGCAATAACACATGGCTAAGGTTAAAAGTCTGGAGGATCCCAGAGGCAAGCGAGACCCTAACCTGCAGGAAATCCTGCTCATTCATCCCTTACCAGACATTCCTACCAGTATGGTTTGTATGAACTGTTGCAAATATAGTGACAAGTGTGACTCTAACGATGATAAAGACTCACCCACTTGGCATCTGAAGTTTCGGTCAGACTCATTGTGAAAAACAGCTGTGGTGATTTAAGATCTCATGACTGCTGTGCCAGTGGTTGCCTACTGCATAGCTGAACTGGCATACAGGAGTACCTGAACAGTTTGGTTTTAACAGCTTTCCAGACAAGAAACAATAAGCAGATGGAGGTAATCCTTCGCAACAAGGCAGCTTTTTCCAAAATGACTGTTTGTCAATATCCTTATTTAAATCAGGCACTAGTTCAGTAGATATTTTAGGTCAACACTGTTACCAAAATGAAGAAGTTTTGCCCTGTAAACACCTGATAGCTCACTGTCATCTTTGCATCACCACCTCCCTTTCATCAGCACAAGTATTCATATGACTGTACAATGAACAAGACGGGGGACCTGATGTGACAGAAAACGAACCATCTCCTCAGCTTTCAGTGCTGTTGGTCCCCTAATCTGTCTCCTGTGGCCACAGAGCATCTGTGCTGGCAAGAGGAGTGGGGGCAATGTGGGCAGGAGAACGAAGAGGCAGGAGAGGGGACAGGGACAGCTTCTTGCAGTGACAGTCTCTTGTTTCTCAAGAGCATCCCCAGTGCTCACTTCAGCTGGGCAACACAGCATCCAGAAGGGAGCAGCCAGGCAAAGGGACTGCATTGAGTTTTTTCTTTAAACAAACAATAAGGGAAGAATTTTTTTTTTTTTTTTTTAGTGACATGAATTAACATGAAGTTTTGGACCAAAAAACATACTCATCTCTGAAAGTTTTTTGATTCTATACTAACCATGGTTTCCTTATCACAGTGTCTCTCATAAATGCCTGGTTTTAAGTATTCAACTAGGCTGTGTGTGACAGCTACACTAGTAACATCTCACAACATATCTCTGGACAGAAATATACCTAGTAACTGATACATCAAAACATAGGAGTAACAAACTTAAGGCCATTTACTTACTTGCATAGACTTAATATAGAATTCTTAATTAGATATGAAGTATTCAGGGAAGTGGTTATTCTGCTCTTGCATTTAAGTAGGAAAACAAAGTAATTCTAATAGGTTTTCTTCCATTTTCATCAGAAATGCTGTGATTTTATAGTGTCCATAAATACTTAAATAAGTATGCACGTCTATCTTTATACTACTGTATCCATAAAAACTTACTGATATATCTGTGCGTGAGTGCCTATATGCTGGCTGCGTGTAAGCTGTGTTCTCTTTTGATATGATCCCAAGGGTGATGCAAATGAGAAAACAAAGGCTGTGAATATCAAGACAACAATATTGTTGCATGCTTGTGGAAAGAAAAAATATTTCAAAAATTGAATTTTCTTGATATTATCTGAGAAAGATGAAATGCAGAATATGGCAACAATGACTGTCTGCTGTCTGTCACAGAAGCATCTCTCTGCCATTTGCTGGATAAAAAAGTGCCTTAATTCCTGGTATTGTTAAAGCCAGCAATGTGACTTTGGGGGGCAAGGGGGAAAGATCTTGCTATCCTGCTTATCCTGACTGCTAAGCCATGCATACCAAAGTATGGTTTTTTTGTATTTGCCCAGTGTGTGTAGCTAAATACAAATACCTTGCAATGTGTGTAGCTCTTTGGGATATACATTTGCTTAAAATTATTAGCGTTTTAACAGTGAAATGATGTTTTGACATTAGCACTCTACTTAAGACACATGTAGGAAGAATTTCACACCTCTTTTGGTGTTGTATTGCTTCACTCTGACTGCAAAGAAAACAAGACCTACAGTCAGAAAAGATTTATTTATAAAACATGTAGGTTTAGGAGCCACAGTATGAGTGAAACAAAGCTACATCAGTGAACTCGTACATTTTCCCATGTACGTTGTAGATGCCTGTGACTGAATCACAAACCCGTATTATTTTAGCTGTTTTGGAAAACAAGTTTAACTTAATTAATTCAGTATACAAGCATAGCATGAATATTATGTGGCTGTTTTGAATGCACTGTCTCTACTTATCTTCAGCCTGGAGTGAGGTGTTTACTTTCCCTTGAGATCCTCAGCCCTGGCACCTCTCCTGGAGAGGGAGGGCTTTTAAGCTGAGGTCAGGCCTTTCCTGACATGCCCTCCCCTCATAACAACTATCCCTCCCTATTCTGCAATGGTTGACAGCCTGAAAGTGTAAAGCGTATTCCAAACTCCCTGCTCAGTCTAATCTGAACTGGAGATCTAAGAGCAGTTTTCATATATCCTATGTGCTAACCATGAGGTTTTGGGGCAGCCCACAGTGAATCTGTCAAACTCAGGGGTTCCTCTTTACATAAATTATTCAGAAGTCCTGAAAAGTATAGATTACAACAACAAACCGGAACGTGGACTTGCTAATTGATAGGCTGTCTAAGGATGCAATTTCAATAGATCCTTAGACTGGAAAAGTTACACCCTTGTCACTCAAATACGTGGTTGTACATGTATAGGTTGTTACGTGTTTGAGGTGAGGTTTTCTTCAAGGCATATAAATTAGCATAGCTGAAAGAGTGGCGAAAAGCAGGATGAAACAGTCCTCTTAGGTGGGCTTGTGAATTCTTTTACTTAAGTCATAATTACATTATCACAACAAAACAGGAGTTTACAGATGTTTACACTTCCCAGTTCACTATCTCCATCGTGCAGACAGAGATCACTGATTATCTTTCCATTAATGGTTTCAACTAATGTTCTCATATCAGATGTGGAGTGTTTACATGATTTCTTAATCTGGATGTGACAAGAACAAGGTAACACAAAGGCAGTGGGCAGTAATGACCTGTTTGTTGTGGTAATATTCTAGGAAATGGCTGTGTATCCACCAAAACATCAACGAGCTAAATATATGCATTCTGTGGGGACATCTATTTTGGATTAGTACTGTACTACTTAGTTCATCCTTTAGAATAGCTTGTACTTAAAGAGTTTGCACCAATGGATGCCAAATTAGTTAAACTGTTGCTTCTAGTGTATAAAACAGGCCTATGAGACAGCCAGATTTGTTTCTACCATCTAGCTCAATCATAACCACCTCACCTGGCTTCATCTGCCAACACAATTCCTTAACACAAAAATCTACCTCTGACTATGAATTAATAGTACAAAACAAAATACGTGCATCATGAAATGTGTTGAAACTTAATTATTCATCATCGTTTCTGTACTTGTGTGATGGATAAACCAGAGGAGGTGTGCTGTCATTGGTGAGTAACCATGTAATTCAGCAATACTCAGTCAAGCCAAAATAGCAATCCGGCAGTGGCAGGCGACGGCATGTACTGCTTCACAGTGAGGCTCTCCTCTTTGAGCCAGTGATTTCTAAAAGAAACTGAGATTTCTTACTGGGGAGGTGCATGATTCCTGCCCAGGGGTGTCCTGCTCAGCTCATGGGGTGAGGAAGGAAGGGCTGGTTCAGGAGGGACTGGCCATGCCCCCAGCCATCCCTGTGCTGTCTGCAGCACAAGCCAAACAAAACCCAGAGGTGTCTATGCTTGAGCTGGTCAGACCTGGTTCCTGTGCTTTAGACACATTTACTTGTTTCACTCTTTCAAATTGCTGATGAGATGCGAGCTTCCTACTAGTTATTCATAAGGTGTAGCAATCTCTAGTTTTCCCAGTTATGCAGTGGTCACCTGAAAAGGGACGTCTGGACATGTTCTCACTGACTGGCCAAAACTGAATCCATTTGCCAATGACATCACTTTGTTCAGTTTCAGGGTTTTCTTGCATGTCTTCCCAGTAACTCTCACTCTACCTGGCTGATTCATCATGCTGACCAAATGCCAGGAGAACTCAAAAACGTTGTTGATACTCCTGTTCCTTTGCTACTTGGTAAACATTTCTGGATCTAGTAGCTCCTTTTGACTGATCAGCCATCTCAGACATGTGACCATGCCTGATGATGGTATATTTCACAGAGACTAGCGAAGATCCTTTTCAGTGAGAGGTCAAATTCTGACTTTGGGCACAACTGCGTCATTGCTTGCAAAATCTTGCATTGATGCAAAACTTGTTTTAAAGAGATATGCAGTTGTTTGTTGCGGTCCCTGTGAATCTGGAAGGACAGTGCAAGTAAGGAGTTCCAAGGGACAAATGCCTCTATATATTTTTACACTTTGAAATGTATAGCAGCTGTACTGCTGTGTTGCTTCACTGTTTAAACATAGCTGAAAAAATCTTAATTTGAGAAAAATTAAAATGTGAACAAAATTAAAGCGATATATTTTTGTAACATCTCTTGTGTATTGAAGGTGTTGTGTAGACCATTTACTTGCTGGGAAAAACATGTAAATGCCCTGTATCATGTGGTTCCACATGGGAGCTCCAGCTTGTGTCATAGTTCAGCTATGCAGATTCACTTAAGGATATGCATCACTTTCTAGATGTTACCCAGGGTAAAGAAGTTTCTGTATCCATCCCTCAGGAAAAAACAGAGAGCAGTTTTGTCAAACCTTAGCACCTTTGAGAATCTGCCAACTGAACGACTTCTAAATTGCTACCAACCCTTTTTCATGAGAATACACTCGGTAAGCCCTTATTTTCAGTTACCCTTACCCATTTTTTGTAAGGTCACTGTGACTGCTGCTTCAGCTCTCTGAGACAGTTTATGATTCTAAATCAAAAGTGAAGCAAGCAAAATAATACGATCTTGCACCTGTCCTTGTCAGTAATTAATGGATTAGCCACATTATTATGAGCATTCTACATCTTATTAGCGTAAGTCCCATTCATCAGGAAAGCTAGAATGGGTGTCAAATGGGATCAAGAGCAACCTTGCAAGAAGCAGAGCCAACATAATTCAAGCAAAATGATTTGAGGGAAAGGAAACAGATTCATATCCCAATTGTTTTTTTTGGTGGTGCAATAGTTGCTACTCACAATTTGGGTCTCTGCCCTAACTTTGCAAATCAATGCTTCATTAGGATGAAAATTTTCATAGCTACAATGCATTATTTTGTCTCTAAACCTGTTTTATGAGTCCAGAGATATAGTTCCACCATCTATTTTCATCAGGTTGGCCAGAGAGTTGGTTAAAGGCACTGATCCATACAAACCCATACAAAAAAATTAGAAAAGTTTTCATCTTAGCCTGAACTGCTAACTGTATGATCACATGGACTACTGCAAAGAAGAGGGCTGGATTATGACTGCTGGGATTTAGGCTACTGTGGAATTGTGCTGCAGGGCTTAAGTGTGTGTCAGGAGTCTCTGCACCACTCAGTGATAGGAGCCAGAGTCCTTTGCTAAACCAACAAACAGTGATATGATCAAAAGCACTGGTCCTGGTGAGAAATTTATACTTCTGTTCTGGGGGAAAAAAAAAAAAGCGAATGTGAGATCATTTACAAGAAAAAATTTCTTTTTTCTTTAGTTTTCTGAAGAAGTCGCTGTGTTGTATGGAAGACCTTCAGTCTGATTGCTTTCTTTGTGACATGAGCGGCTTCATTTTTGTGATTCATGAATTTTTAATCTTTGTTTGTTTCGGTGTGGGCTTTTTGTTTGTTTGTTTGTTTGTGTGTGGGTTTTTTTTTTCTTTTTTTCCTGTTCTCAGTGTTCAGTAGCCTTGTATTTTTAATTTGCCTTTGAAATAAAGGCATTTTCTTCTATAGCTAAATGTATTATTTATTTCATGGCTTGCACAATCTTGCCAATGATAGCAAGGACAGAGTCTCATCTGCATGACTATTAAATCACTTTTAAACACAGACAAATTAACTTTATTTTCTTCCTTTCAAATTACCAAATAACATGTCTAGCTGTAACATAGAGAAGTACTTGGTACTTGGGTTGAATCTTGTTGCTGAGGTAGGACAGCTCATTTTTCCAGTACCATATAGTAGAAACTTTGATAGTAGAAACAGCATATTTAATCAGAAGCACATGTATTAAGGAAAGAGTTGATTTTTAATAACATTCTTCAGAGTTAATCCCTGCAGCAGAGGAATTTGTCTGCTTGATAAGCGCAATAGATGGGCATGCTCAGAACCCTTGTTAATCCCCTTAACTCTCATCAAGGTTTAGAAAGGCTGGCTTGTTCTTCTTTATCTACATCTGAGTAATGGTTGCGCATGTTTTCTTCCCTAAATCTTCTTATATAGCCTTACTCTTAGATGATAGGGGTTTTCTCTTACATCTGCTGTACGTTTGTATGTCTCCTGATCTTCGAGCTGCATGTATCTTATTCTACAACAACATAGAAATTTGAACTGAAATGTGCACTTTGAGATTTGCTCCTACATTGGTATTCAAATTTTCTTTCCCTCCCCTCACATTGCTTCTTTCAGCCATCTCTGTGAGCATTCAGTACAATGCTTTGTGCTAGTATGTGCCTGATAAACGTCAGCAATAAGTTGTTGGCATTTTCTTGGGGGGAGGCAGGCAGAAGTGCTCTCTTAGAGTATTTCCCTACATGTTTTTGAAAAGGTTTGTGGACAACTGATGTTCTCTTCATTATAACTCAGCACTGGATACAAGATGTCATGTTTTGCCTTCTATAAATTTGCTTTAATATGTTTTTAATTATTTTTAAAGTAAGTTGGTGATAAGCGGACAGAAAAAAAAAGTAAACTCTTTGTAATGCATTGAAAGTTGAAAACAATATATGATAGCATCAAATAAATGCACATGGGATACTTTGCTTATATCTTTGGTATGCACCAACTCCTACTCATCACACTTTCAACTTCGTGACCTAGCCTCGTACAAAATGCGCCACATTGCTGTGATGTGTAGATGTGCATGCATCACATTCCTCACTCTTGCACTAAAATGTACTAAAATTAACCTTAATTCCAAACTCCGTGACATCCACATACAGGCCTGTTAAAGGCTGTTGTATTTGTAGTCTGTGATGCCACAGACTCTCTCACATGTCAACATATAAAGTAGATATAACAACTCACTTTTCCTCTCTAAAATGTTTTGGCATATAGATTTATTCATTCAGAAGTGTCACTTCAAGTTGATGGTAACTCATTATATCTTCTTGTAAAACAAGCTGCTTGGTAAATTAGTGCAGGTACAGTACGGATCTGCCAGCACAGGCGTGCTGTTCAGGAACCTCAACTCTCACTATTGTGTAACCAGCAGAATTCAGTACCATAGATAGGTCTCTATCTTGATCTGATTAAAACCCAAGGTTTGTATCCTTTGGTCTTGAGAGATTTTACAGTAAAAGTAAGTGTTGTCTTGACTCATCCTAGGGCAAATTAACTTTCACTAATTTTATTACCTAATGTCATTAACCAGGGCTGGTTAAGCCCTAATGCTAGATAGACATTCACCCTAGGTGTTTGAAGAAACCGGGTCAGTGATTGGCTGTATTTATTAACCGACTGGGATCACTCACTTAGAACTGTTCTGAATTTGACTTGAAGATGTGCTGAAAATTGCTACAATACTCCCTGTCTTTAAAATGTTGCCATTGTTGATTTTTTTTCTTGTTCTGGCTTTTTACAGTTCATTGAAAAATATGAGTACTCACATTTTTTTGCAACACTGAGCACAGGGAACCATTTACTGGATAGCCTTTTGATGTTATGGTAATGAACAGAATTATTACCGAAAGCAAATATCAGAATCCATGCTCAGTCTTTCTTGTTGCCTCTGTAATACTGCTAGAAGACTGGTGAGCTCTTTTCCCAGCTCCTTTATCTATAGTATACACAAGTAAGTGAAATAACTTTTGAGAATCATTTAATACATGTAATCTGATTTTTCTAAAACAGCCTCTAAACTGCCATCAATTCCTTCCCCCCTAAAGCACACAGCCTGCATTTCCATGTGGAAGTGGACATTTTGCTGCAGTGTCAGCCTCAAAGGGCTAAATGTGCCCTGTTGTTGTGCATGGCTGTATTTTGCTTGACACTTTTTGAAACGCTGATACCTGTCTGTCTGCTTCAGCAGGACTGTTCTAGGATGCTAGTCTTCTTAGAGGATGAAGCAGTGACCTTTCCATCATTTTAATGTATCTCTACTTTTAACACTGCTTGGTTGATAAGGCAAGTATCTTTCTGCTTTGCATTCAGTTTTATCTTTCAAGTTTTTGGAGCCTTTTTTTTTGCCTTACTCTTTGCAAGGAAGTAAGAAGTGTGACAGGAAGGTGTGATTTTTAATTTACACCAGAGTTCTCAACAAATAATGACTTTTCACACCCTGTTATTGCTGCTTAGCCTGGGGGAGGATTTGTATGGCTACTGTTGTCATCTCAAGTTAAATCCACTCATGTAATTCAGACATTCCTCTCAAACTTAACCCTTTAAAGTTGCTGAAGTCTACTGGCACAAGAGCATAAGCTGAAGTGCAGCTATTTTGAAGGTATCTGCTGTTGAAGGTTGAAAACAGAAATGTTTTTATTCAAGGATGAAGCACCCTTTTTTTTTGTAGTGCAGTGGAACAGATGCTGCTGAGATTTACGTGGGTGAATCCTCATGGTAGCCTGGAGTTTGCTGCAGGCTCAGGGTATCTTTGTGGATGTATTTTAGGTAAGATAATGTTTGGTCAGCAGTGCCAGACACTCGGATTCTAATCCGAATAATTTACTGGAATAATTTCCTCTAACGTCCCTCGCTATGGATTGCAAGCACAGCCAAGAAGCACTTGATACTCCTTTATGTAGTAGAGGTAAAACACGTAAATAGGAAAATCACTCTGAGAGTTTCCTGCTGACAAGGAGCTGGCAGAGGACAAGCTTTATCTCTACAAGTGATCTTCTCTTGAGAAGGTTGCTGTTGATTGTGGTACGCGCTGTGCCCCCCGCGACTGATTCACCCGGGCGTCGCTGTCCGCCTCCGGGACCGGCTCCCGGCGGCCCCCCTTCCCAGGGCGGCCGCTGCCTCTTCCCAGGGAGGGCTGGAGCCTGAAGATTGGGACTGGCAAATAACAGGGCGGGGAGCAGTCTCCTCCTCCCATTTTGCAGGAGCTTTATCGCCCCTGACTGTTGGTAATTCAGGGTTAAGTATTTACTTGAGTACCTGCTTGGTGGTGCAGAAAGGGTTAAGGTGCTTGATTTACTATAAACACACGTGTGATAGACTCTTATCTGATGGTGTCTGGTTTGGGTTGTGTTTTTTTTTCTTTCTTTTATTTTTTTTTTAATTTTATTTTATTTTTGTAAAATGTCAGCCATTTCCTGATGAGCGTGGTGGTGGTGAATTTCACGCCTTTTTTCTTCTCTGTGTGGAAACCTGGGTGTTAATGGTACTGGAACAGGTCATGTTTTATAAGGAATGAGGCTGTCTCTTAGAGCAGAGAAAAGCAGGAAAGGGAGAGGAGGTGAAGAGAGGGATCCAAGGAAATTGTCACTTGCAACAGGCATTAGTTGGATTGTTTCACTCTATTTTTATTTGGAACATGTAAATGTAACACTATTTGCTAAGTGCATATTTTCCTACAAAATGTTGAATTGAAAATATCCTATCTTTTCATTTCACAGCAAAATTTAGCATTGCAACACCTGAAGATGGAAAGTTGGTCGGTTGAACAAGTCTGCAGCTGGTTGAGACAGAGAAATTTAGGAGAATTAGTTCCTAAATTTCGTGGTAAGCTTTTTTTGTTGTTGTTTGTGTGAGGCTTCTTCAGTATTTTTTCTATGCTTTTAATTAGTCACTGTCTACCTTGTTTTGGGGCATGTACATATATGCTAACTTTAGACTTTTATAGAAATTTATTATGGCAAGAGCTAATATAGATCTGATAAATCAAGGTAAGTGTGCAGATTTATTATGAAGTTTCTGAGAAATGCTGGGGGGTGAGATTGAGTCTGTATATAAATAGATACAACTTCTTGAAACAGAGCTGGCAGTTTAACGGGCTTGGCAGGGCCTATTTTATATTGTATAAATCTTTTGAAATACTGCAACTGTAGTGTGTAAACATTTTGTGTCTGAACATATAAACACTCTACAAAAGAGCACATGAGAAACTGTTGTGTGAACCGGCTACTTCTTGTGTGCTCTCCTAAAAGGCTTGCTTTTCTTCATTAACAAAATAGCAGTCTTACGTGGTCTAAGCAAGGCCTGATTTAAAGCACTAAAACAGGCAGCTCACTGATTCTGTATGTTTCAGACGTGACTTTTTGTCAGGGGAAGGTTTCTGGACAGTGACTAAAACTCCTTGTGCTGCTTGAGAAAGGACAATAGCTAAAATATCATCTTTTTAGCAGTTGAAGAGAACTGTTAGTAGTAGAAAGCATTCTTGCCTTTGACCTGTACTCCATCCTCATGTTTCTAGGCATATAGGATATTACTGTAACTGTAGCTATTTAACAGTATTTCTTTAATCCTCTTCAATCTGCAGAAGAAGAAGTAAGTGGAGCAGCTCTTCTGGCTCTTAATGATCGTATGGTACAGCAGCTGGTGAAGAAGATTGGGCACCAAGCAGTACTGATGGACCTGATTAATAAATACCAGCAACAGAAAAATAGGCTAGAATCCCTTACGTGTTGTTGTGAAACAGCTTCTCCAAAATGTCCTGAAGTAGTCAGTGGGTGAGTGCACATATGGTACAGAAAACGTCTGTCTGGGTATAGTTGTATTATTTTCATACCATTTTAAAACTGGTGTTTATCAGCTCTACGGCTGTAACTGTTTTTTATACTTTGAATACCACTAACAACACATCAAATGCAAACTAGGTTATTACCTTGTGTTTTCGCAGAGTATCATCAACATTTCTGAACAACACCATTAATTTAAACTGCCCTTCACTTCCGGTTCTAGGACCTAGTTTTCATTTGGATTAAGCATCATCGAACTCCTACTATAGTTAAAATTTTCTGCATTTGTGATATTAAGCTTTTGAAGAACTTTTAAATGTTTGCAAACCATGCAGTAAATCATGATTTGGGCAGTGATGGTGTTTTTGTCACAGATGTATTTAAGTTCAGTCTCTCAAAGGAAGCTCTTAATTTAATCTAGATGTAAGCATTTAATTACCCTACTGTGTGTACCTAGATAGATTTTTAGAAAATAAATTCCACAGAGATTGTCTTCATTGATCACGTTCTGGCTTTTCGTTGAGCAGAGTTTTTGTTTGTTTGTTCGCTTAGGATTTCTTTGGAGGTGAGCAGAGGTTATTTGTGCATTGTTTTTTTATTTGGTTGGATGTTTTGGTGTGGGTTGGTTGGGGATTTTGGTGTTGGTTGGTTGGATTCCCTCACATCCCTCCCCTCCATTCTGATATGTTGTAAATCTTGCAGGATTATTTTTGCGGATGTCTCGGCTGAGCAGAGACATCCTGAGCTCTCAGAGTGGTCTCTTCTAAGCCTAAGAATCCTGGCAGTAGAGAATGGCTTACCATGGATCCAAAATGCTCTTTTTTTGAAGGAAAAGACTAGCACTAATCTTGCATTAGTACACAGTGGTAGCCCAGTAGGAGTAGATCTATAAAACATTCTCTGTAACATCTGCTATCATCCAAAAGGAGTCCAGATTGTCCATTCTGAGATGATACCACAGTGCAAAACAAAGCATGGTATATGGGTAAATGGTGATGATTTGGTTATTTCCAACCAAAGTGCACTCATGAGCAAAACTAAACTGTTTATGTAGATACATCCTCTTGTCCTTGTGGAAGTATTTATAAAACCCCTTGGGTAAATGGTCCTGCATTGCTGGAGGGAAGTGGGGTGCAGGAAGAAGGCAATGTCACTGCCTGTGTGATTTATCATAGACCTGAATTATGCAATCACAGCCAGTCTCTGTTGTCTGCACCAGGGTCCTGTCTCAATTTATAGGAAGCTCCCTCTCTGAACGTAGAACAGATGTCTGCTGTGAGGAGGACTACTGTATGTGGGCCCTGTGCTTCACCCAAAGTGCAGTAGATAGAAAGTGATTTCAGCAGGGGGCTTCAGAAGAAGACATGTTCTTATGCTTAGGGCACTTTCAATGCTGCTTTGGATATTTAAATTTCACCCTTGACTTTGTCAGGGATTTTTGGCTAGACTAAATCGCAGATGTGACCGTTCCCTGTGCACTTCTCATGTTCTGCAAGTCAGGCCTTAATATCTCACAAAAAGCATGCAGTTGCAGTAGTGTAAGGACACAATTTTTCTTTGAAGTTCTGCAGACTCAAAAAAAATTATCAAATGCTGAAGATCTCAAATATTAGTGAATATAATTTACCGTAAAATATTTCCTTACCTAGCCTTTTTGCCTGGTAAATAAGAAGCTGCTATTTCTCTATTTACAGGGAAGTCAGGTAAACAAACTGCTCTTTCTGAAACATCTTCTGTGTCTGAGTCATGAACCACAGACTAAAACTCAAGCATATTTAAGAAATGCATTCAGTCATATATTTTAGCATGAGTAAAAAATCAGGGTATTCTACGCAGTTTGAGGTACAGAATGATGGAAACAGAATGATGTAGGAACAGTAAAAATACTATTTTATTGTAGAATTAAAAGCTGTCTCCTCATATGCAGGGAGCTGTTACTCTCATTTTTTAACCCTGGAGTGCTTGTCTTAGAGCTATAGTTGTTTTGTCTGTTTTGTACAACTTGAACAGAATCTTGTAAGAATAATTTCTTCTGACCTAATTCAAAAACTCGTGACTAGAATAAAGTGTACGAGACACTGTTTTGGAGTAATGTGGTTTGTTGTTTGTTCTGTTTGTTTGGGGGTTTGTTTAGTTGTTTTGGGTGTCTTTTTGGGGGGCAGGGTTTTTTTTTTGTTATTTTGGGGATTTTTGTGTGTTTTATTTTTTTGTAAGCTGCTTTGACACAGAAGAACACAATGTATCAAACCCAAAAATTAATAGATGCACAATATAAGTGAATTGAACCCATGTTCCCTCTGTTGCTCAGTGATGTTAGGCTGAATTGCAGTCTTGGTCACATGAGCAAAGTTGCCGCACTAAGATTCACCGTCACTGCACTAAGGTTCACAGTCAGTAGCATCTGTAGCTGAGTGTGTGGGTCCACAGTGGCTGGGGACAACTGTGAAAACTGAGTCTGTGTGTGCCTAGCCCTTCTCCTCTGGTGCTTGAGCCCACGTGAAAATCAAACACCTTTTTGTTTTTGCAGATGTATTTGTCAGTCAGGCCAGTGCCAGCACTAGCTCACTCTGCCAGAACCAGAACCAGGGTGGAGAAGACATTGCTCAGGTCAGGGGAGAAAGCAGCACCACAGCAGTCTCCTTCTGGGTCAGCTGAAACTGGTGGAGCTTCCAAGAGCTGTCAGCAGTATTACCATGTCATATTCCTCACATGAATGTTATCCCCAGTGCTTGTTGTTGCACTTCTGGCTGGCCAACTCTTTATCCTGGTGTCCTTAGCATGTCCTCTAACTGTGTGTGAATGGTGCTCAGCTCACTTCTGTGCTAGAAACAGAAATAAACTCCTAGATTGGACATGGAGTTTTGAGTATGGTAGGTGAATACTTTTTTGTAGAAGTATTGGGCTTGAGAAAGGAGATTGAATGTATTTTGATTACAACATGGAAATAGTGTCCTGTGTCTGTTGCTGGTAAAGTGGAAGCATTCTGCGTCATACGCAGTAGAAACTGTGTTTATGTGCGCATGAAGAGCTCACACATAGGTGTTACCAGGTAGATATCAAGATGCTTTCCAATTCAGAGATTGATTGTTTCTAGGAGTCACACACAGCAGAACATACTGGATTTTCTTTTTTTTTTTTTTAACTGAACAGCTGAAAAGTATTGATTCATGAAAAGGGGAAACGCCCCTTTATAAACCTGGCAAACATAAATGTCACTTCCAATTATAGCCTTTCATGTGTGAGTGCAGCTGAGGCTGGAACTATAAAGTATCTTTGAAGCTCAGAGGTTCTGAAGAGATGAGGTTCAGAAAGGAAATGAGGTCCCCTCTCCCAAAAAAATTGGTTGATGACTGCTGTGAGTTCTTCGCAGCGTAACAGTAGCCCCTGTCTTAGCTCACCCTTTCCCCAACGCAGGATAAGACAGTTGATGTTGGCTTCTACCAGCAAAAGATGAGGAAATAAGAGGAAAATGAGGAGGAAGAGTGGTTTCTGAAGGTTAAATGGAAAGCAGTGGTTTGAACTGGCACAAAGAAAAGTGGGTGTCTGGAGTTTTTGGTGTTAGTTGGAGCAACTAACCAGGAACAGCGGGCACTCAGGATCTTCTCGAGTGTTAGGAATAATGCAAATCTGACTTGAAGGTTCAAGATGGACTTGAACTCCAGCAAAAACAGCTGTTCAAGGTTCTAGTTGAATAGAAACTGCCTTATAATACTGTGTAAATCACTCTTTCAAGCCAGTCCTTGCATATTGTAGTGATTAGTTATTCCCAGAGATTAGGAGATGCCAGGCTATGAAGATGGCAGTTACCCTGCAACCCTGAGAAGGTTTATTTTTGTGAGTTTTGTGACAGTGTAGTAATTAGAATACCACTAGGCAGTATTGTTTACAGTTTTCCGCATTTTGATAATTGATCTGAGAGATAAGAGACATTAGCATCATGTAAAATCATGACTATTCAATATGTAATTCTTCCCCTTTCTATTATGGCCACTGATATTTTAGAACCCTAAAATACCTCTTTTCTATAAGCTGCACAAAACCTGACAGTGAAAATTCCTTTTTTCTTTTTTCTTCTTTCTTTTTTTTCTTTCAGGGCCACTGACAGACAAATGTTCAATTCTTCTGGTCCTGTGGAGCAGAAGTATCCATGCTCACCTGAAAATGAAGAAGGACTAATTGATCACAGAGTGCTAAAGCAAAAGTGAGTTTATAATGCATTTATTAAATTTTCCTTACCTTTTGAAAATGACATAAACACTTCTTTTTGCTTTGTTAAGGTTAAACAGATACTTTATAAAAACTTATCCTAATTATTGGAGGACAGGTTCAGGTATATCCAGGTAGATTTAGAAAACAGCAGGAGCAGAAATTTATTAGGATTTGACTGAATGAAATATTCTAACGGTGATTTTTCTGCCCTCCACCCTCAGTCTTTGCTCGCTATCTCATATATTACTTCATGCAGAGGGCAGGTTACAGGTTTGTCTTTATTTGTCTAGCTTTTAAAAATCCTCTTTTACAGATGTGTTTTCAACAGAGATCTGGTAAATTAATCATTACAGGGTGGAATATGGGTATAAAATAACTGTGTGCTTGAGGCATCTTAAATAAAGTGCTTGGGAAAGCAGGCATGCTGATTCTATTTGCACGTTCATTTTCTTGAGTATTAAAATGAGTCTTCCTAAAAACTGGAGACAAGATGAGGTGCTGGGGTTATTTTTCCCTTTTTTTTTTTTTTTTTTTTAATTCTCCTACACATGCTTTTCTCCTTTGAGATGGGCAATTGGTGTTGGAAGAGAGTTCTATTCCTTTTTCAAAGCAACTGTTTTCTTGTTTGTGAAGATTTATCTGCTTATCATCATCTCCCTTTATTCCCTCCTGCTATAATTTCTCTGCCTGTGATCATTCTCCCCCATAGATATGACTAATGGCTTCACCATTCTGATACAAGCTGAGGTCTTCTTGCAAAAATGTCTATTTCATCACTTTGAAAAAGTAACAAGGAGTTAGGGATAAAGCTGTCTGGGAACAGAGGAGAGAGCTTAGTGTGTCACACAGTTATTGCTTTTGAAATAAAATCCCGCTATGAGTTTCAGGAGAATAAAACAATAACTCCAAACCCAAACATCCTGTCAGCATTGTTACCAAAAAAACAAACCCAAGCCACTTAAACCCTTGTAATAAACCATTAATATGATCTTTCAATGATGAGTTTTAGCCTGTGCTTCTAAAGGATGCTTAGTTTTAATTAATGATGAGTAATTTGCCTTGTGCTGTGTGAAGAGTTTTAAATGGGTTGTGTGAATCAGCTTAAACCAGAATAGACTGGCTTTAGGAAATGCTCTCAGCAAATATTGTCAGTATGGAGTTTTTAAAGGACCACGATGACCTGTTAAGGAAAAGGGACTGCAAAAAAATGCAGTACCACTTTGCCTTGGGGCAGAGAAGCAGAAGAGAAGTCTGCTGCTGTAAATGGCAATGCCCCTTCTTCATGAAGTAGTAGATGTCCTGAAAGTCAATGGAGCTGTGATGGTTTGTAGTCCTGAAGACATGAGTAAATTTTATGAGGGCTTCTTTTTAAAGGTCAGATGAGAAGCTGACAGTTGTCTTTCTCAGAAGCAGCTGTTTTAATCGACTAAGACTGAGGTTGGAAGTGAGCAGCCCTTGTACCCATTAACTGCTGCACTAGGTTCATCCCAAGCTAAATACTATTTTTAGAGGTGAATGCTGCTGTTCAGATACATCCGTGACTTGACCCACACTGATAACTGTGGTATTGTAGAGTTTAGGTTTGACTTTTGCTTTTTCCTTTTCTTCCTGCCTTCATATCCCTACTGCACTTGCTGCATTTTCAATAAATGATGGAAAATTTTAATGTTTTATATGCTTGAGGGCATTATGCCACCTGTAAGCAGGTTGTGAAGGGTTTAACAAGATGTTTGTTTTAGAAATTTGATTATGGGAAAAGAAAAAGCTGCTTTGACTATAATGTTATGATAGATGCTAAGCCTTGAGTATAAAAGCAAGCCCTGCGTTTATTCTGCTAACATACTTGCTTCGAAAGCTGGGTTGGTTGGTTGATTTGTTTTTCACTCAAGTTCCAGCCTATGGATTTATGTGCCATGGTGAAAAGTGAGTTTTCCCATCAGATTAATGGTGGCTGTTTTTTGTATTTTGGCATAATGTTAATGGATATTTCTGTTAGATCAACTATTACTTTTTTTTTTTTTTTCCATTGCTTTTAATTTGGAATGTTTAAAGTCTGTGCCTTTGTTTCTCTCCCCTAGTCTCTCATCTGAAGTAACGGGGAAAGGGAAGCTGTGGTAATAAAGGGAGGTGGTTCTGCAAATAACACACTCTGGGCAGTCTTACTCTAGGTAAGAAGGAGGGTAGGTTCCCATTTCTCAGCCAGGCCAGATTTGAAAGAGCAGCTAAGAACAACGATGACCCACTCTTCCTTAGTGGGTGTTCCCACCTCACCCACTTACTTGGTGGCAGAGCCATTCATATAAGCACTGCTAGAGTCAGTTCTGCCAGTGGTTACTTTAGTTCAGTGGGGCTGGTATAAACGTACAGTTCAAATGATCGATATTTGGCCAGGGTTATACTTGTAGTCTTTGTCTCCTCGTTCATTTCATCCAATCTGAGAAAGAAGAACTTAAAGTTTTGTGGATTGTGGGTTTGTTTGGTTTGGTTTGTGTGGGTTTGTTTGGTTTAGTTTGTGTGTGTGTGTATGGTTTGTTTTGTTTTTCCTGTAAAAGACCCATGCAACTACAGCTTCAAAAACTGGCATGGTTTTGCTTGAAATTAATTTGTGGTGCTTTTATGGATTATCAGTGCTGGTGAACTGGCTTTAAGTTTCTCAGTCTGTTTCCTGTGTAGATAGTCCTAACAACTGTGTTTAATACACTCTACTGTAGTACTAAATATTACAAAAATATCAAAGAAGATTGTTTAATAACAAAAACAAAGAGTAAGTGGCTGCCACAATTGTATAATTTCACTTTTCTTGCATTGAAATTGTGCATACAGATAACCAGATGAGGTTTTTAGGTTACCTCAGTGGAATAACTTTTTGCTAGCAGCTACAGGAGTAGACACAGCCAGTCTTTTTGTTAATCTCCCAAGGAGATTAATCTTGAAGCAGTGCTTTTGTGTGATGACAATAAGATCGCTACAGAGGACAATTCAATAAATACATTTCCCCTATACCTACTTCTCTGTATCAGACTACCAGCAGTTTGTTGGCTCCTGGTAGCCTGGTGTTTATCTTGTTGCTAAGACAGAGGCTGTCATTACTTGTAAACATCTGATACTGCTGTGAAAAACCAACCTTTTATTGGTGGGTTTATATGTTCTGTCTGCCTTTCCTCAAGGTGTTTGTTTATCAGATGACATCCCTAATGTATCCCTTTTTCACAGTTTCCAATGTGATGGTCCAGCTGTTTTCCTTCAAGAGTGATGTCCCGATACAGGTTTATTTGTACATTTATTCTTTCTATAAAAACATGTTCTGTAGCTCTTGAATGTTGTGTAACAGATTTACTGTCTAAACGCCTTGAAGTAATTTGCTCAGGGCAGGCTTATGTGCACAAGCAGAAAAACAGATCTTCTGGTCAGCCTTGAACTTCTCTATTTGCTGCAAATTTGGAAGATGTGGTCACGGTTCAACTAAACCTGGGCCTGCTAAATGTTAATATACCAATATTTCCATTGCCATCATTGGCAGCATATTGGTGCTGGTGCCCACATAAATTTGGGCTGATAGCAAGGGTAATGAATTGGAAGATTTATTTGAAAATAAACTTGGCTCCTGTCTCCCAGATGGTCGTGCTGGGCTGCATGGTTGCAAACCACCCATTTCCTCAGTGGAGCCGGTTTGCCTGCTGCAAACCCTCTCAAGACTGGTCATAAATGTCACATTTGAATGGGTAACACGTCCCGATAGGGACTGTAGATGAGCAGAGCATGGAACCACATTCATGGTGCTGTACATCTCCTCAGCCAGGGCAGTCTTGCATCACATTGAGTCGGACTGCAGGCAGCGGTGCTGACTACTGGGTAGCTGTATCTGAAGTGTGTTTTAGTTTTGGCACGTTATTCTGTTAATGATCTTTATAGAGCTCCTTCCTTTGCTCCCCCGTTACCCATACATCAGTATTGTTGATCTGTGTTTAATGTGTTTTATCAGAAACACGCTTGTGCTTTAAAAAGAAGAAATGCAAATTTATTTATTTATTTATTTATTTATTTATTTATTTATTTATTTATTTATTTATTTTTATTGCATTTATTTGCTGAATGCAAATAAACCCTGTTTCTTTAAAATGGCCTGGTTTATCTGGCTGTTCTATCAGTCACGTTCCCCAGGGAGCACTTTTTCCCCCTCATATGTAACCCACTGCTGCTCTCCTTGCATGAGAAAGAAGTGCAGAACGTTTACTCACGTAATGAAGCTCCTCAGAATGGAAACTGTCAGAATATCTTGACTCACTCTAGAAGAAGGTTGTGTCTGCATTTCACAAACTTTTTTCAAAGCTGGTTAATTTTGTCTGTAACTTTTTGCTCGTATTGAATATGATGATTTCCACAGCAAGGCTACTGCAGGAAAAGCTGAAAGAGGAGCTGCTCTGGGATATGGTATGTCTATGAGTCCCCATGTCCTAGCCTTGCTGAAGCTGACAATGCTGTGGGGAGCTTCTGGTTCTAAAGGATACCTGCCCCTGCGTTTAGTGGGAACTGAAAAGGTAAAAGACATCATCAAGCACTAGGTAGACTGCAAATCTCAGGCTCTAGCAAATAACCGGGAAACTGTGCAATTGTGCTGGCAGGTAGGAAGCAGCAGTGAAGCACATGAAGAGAAAGGCACGAGAATCTTTCAGGTACAGATCTCAGAACTGCGAATAGAAAAAGAGAGCCCTATTTTATTCTGCTATTGAGAGGGGGAAAAAAGAGTTTCCTTTGATATTTCATCATCTGTCATTATTTCTTCCTTCTGATGTAAATAGCCTTTACAACCTTAAATACTGTCATAAAATTGAAAGCATATTGTAAATGTTTTAGGGAAATGAAATATTTTCTACAGCTGCAGACTTTTCATTTCCTTCACATCTCTGATTCCTAGTTTTCTCTTTCTTCCTTGACTTTGTAGACATGGACTTTTTTTCAGCCTACAAATCTTCAGACAGGAGTCTCTTGCTGGTGTGTGGTGTAAACATGTGAAACACTAGACCTTCACCTGTGAAAAATGAGAATCTGGTGAAACTCCATCCATGTACTGAGTTTTATCTGGGTGTACTGAACATGGGAACCCACTGAGGACAGCAAAGTTCTGCTCAAGTGTGATGTCCTCTGACTAACTGGGACCTGAGCTGATACAAGATGTAGCAATGGGTGTCGTAGACTCATGGACTTTAGTGAAGCAGACAATAAGAAAATCTTGTGGCACACAGCCTGTTTATGCATGTGTTCAGCTGGTCTTTAAGCCACGTTTTTTTTTTTCCTGAATGAACTAAACAGGTCAGGAAACTGATCCTTCTTACCAGCAGGCTCAAGAAGCTTAAAAATGACAGTCTTTTTATGATCTAGTATTTTAACTTGTTTCTAGGTCTCTACTGCACTTTGCACAGCTATCTAGATTGAGCTGTCCATATTGATGGCAAGATAATTTTTACTGACTTGTTACAGGTAATTCAGTCATCTCTGTGTGAGGTTGCATATGACACTGAGTTTGGAGACCATAACTCTGTGTTCACTCAGCACTCTTCTCTCCAGTGCAGTCTAAAAACTTCATCAAATGGCCTGAATGACACTGCAAGTGTGAAAGTCTTTGCTTTTTGGCAATAAAACAAGATACTCCCTGTGATTAGGGATGCCAGGGGTTATATAATTCAAATAGGTGGGGTTGAAGGGGGTGGGGTTTTTTTGTTTGGGTTTTTTGCCAGCTGAAGGAGACAAATGGCTCCTCCCAAAATGATGTTATAGTTGTATGTCTCACATGCTGTGTGTGAGCAGTGCACAGTTATAATGGAGCCAAAGAAAGAAATAGCTATGTGAAACAGTGCTGTGCATTAGTACAGTAAGTAAAGTGGTCATTTACAGCAGTGGGGTGGTCTAAAGCTGTGTGACTAGCTGTGTCCTTACTGAGAAGATGCTTCTTAGGATGTGGTTCCATATTGCAGATAAACATGCAGAAACCATCTTGCTTCATCTGTGCTGGTATTTATCTCACCTACTGGGGAGCCATTTTGGGGACCTAAACTGTGAGAAAACTAAGCAAGGACAAAAATTAAGAATTCCGTCACTGTAGCTACTTGAAGTAACTCATCATACCAGAAAGCGGTAGAGACAGGTGACAGCAGGGGGAGAGGAGACTGACATTTGGCAGGAGATAGATAGTCATTAGATTGATTGAGCTGCAGCATCAAATGTCTCAAGAACAGAGAGAAAATAAAAGATGTAGTAATTTGCATTTGGGGATTTTGATCTTATCACTGTCTCAGGTTAGCTAGAAGACCAGATAGGGATGGTTAGAAACAGGTTATGTATGTTTGTACCTAAATCTTCAACTGTAAAGCTGTTCTCCACAATCAAGGAAGGTCTTGGCTATACGCATAAATCCCAGTGCACATACAGTTTAACTGAACTGTTCTTTTAGTTAAACAATATTGTATGTGAGCCTTTGTAGAGATAAAGTTTAGTGTGTAGTTGTGTCTCATTTCAAACAAACTTGTATTTCATTGTAAGATATTACTGCACATATTTAACACAACTGCCCAACAGCGACAATTCCAGCAAAAGCTAGTAAAATATTTAATCTCTTGCACTGTGGAGACTAAAAGAATTTTTGGATCTTGTTTGCACAGCAAGGAAGTATTTTATGATGGGGAAGACCAAAGATAAATGGAGTTTAGAGTATTTTTGTTGTACTGGCAACTGTGAAGGGACTGGCGGAGGGGAGAGTTACCATGCCTCCCTGGCTGTCAGCCATCCCACCTGCAAGAAGAACTTATTTTCTTCAAGTAACTGAGCATAGTTCAGTTTGTCTGAACTGAACCTGCTAAACCTTGCCACTTTTTGAAATGGCAATTCAGCTTCACTGGTTATTAGCAACAACAGGAGTGTCAGTGCTGCTCAGAAACAAATTACTGTAAGTTTTAAACTTCTTTCCATTTTTGAGCTTGAATGATAGCATGTTGAAAATACGATGTAGTAACTTGCAGCCTGTCTGCTACATCACTTTACATCAGTAAATTTGGTGAAAGTACAGGATTCAAACTTACAGGCTGCTCCTTATTGATGCTACATTGAACATCTAACCTTTATTTGCTTAGGAGGGATTTCCAAGCGATTTCAGAATCTGGGTTTATTTGGGTTGGTTTGTTTGTTTTTCCCATTTGTGTATTAATTTATCACCAAAAAGGACATTAATATGTCAATGTGGATAAGTTGCCACTTCTCACATAGCTTTTCATTCTTTTGGGACTGAAAAGTACTTAAAGAAGTTCACTTCAGTTTGCATCTGCTCTTAACCATCTCTGTCCCATAAAATCTGGTATGGTTGGAGAGACAGCAGCCTTGCCCATTTTGTACCTCTTTGGCACGGGGAAATGGTAGTACTGTGAATACTGCTACTATTGTTCACATGAGGATCAGATGATAGTACCCAGATTATTTTTTGTTTCAGCACTGCATTGTAATTTGCAGTAGTGTTGGGGTTGGTGCGGCCATTTCACAGCTGTAGAGCTTTTGTTCACCTCCAAGCTAATAACCACATTGAAAGATGGTGTGGCAGCATAATCAGGTCAATGAGGTTGAGAGTTACAGGCTAATCTTCTCCAGAAGGTATTGAGCCTGTAACTGGCTGTAAGGGCCCCAGATGATCTGCTTGCCAGGTATATAGCTGTCTATTGTAGTTGATTTTGTCAGCCTAAAGATACTGGCTGCCATATGTTTTGTACCGAGCTTTTTGGGGGGGGGTATTTTTTTTTTTTTGTTTGTTTGGTTGGTTTTAACATCCTTATTTGAAAGAAGCTGGATGGCAAAACCTTCCAATGAAGACCTTGCTAAAACTCTTCAAGGCTCTTACTTATATACCTAGTTCTTGTTTATAGGCTACCACAGAGACCTTCAGGAGTGAAAACCTGTGTATGTTGCCTGGACTGAAGTCTAGTAGTATTTTCCTCCATAACTTGCATAGACTCAAAAGTTAGTGCAGCTTGGAAAGGACACTGGAACATGCCTGGTCCAGCCACAAGTCTTTGTGTGGGAGCTTTCACGTACATTCAAGTGAGGGATTCTTAACTTCAGACATATACGGTATAGATTTCAACAACTGTAATACTATCTTAATTTCCTTCATAATTAGTGGAGAGAAATAGATGTGAGAGAACATCCGGTCTGATTTAGATGTCTTCTGGTTGTTCTGTCATCCTCCAGAAGTGTTTATGTCTCCTCAGTGACTATATAGGGACTGCAGATGATTAATTTAGGTATAGATACCTGTATATTTATGCCAGGTAAGCATCTACATGTGTTATCTATAATGACAGCATTTTATTCTAAAAATTATTTTAAAAGTCTGCTAGTTGTTTCCAAATTGCTCTCTGCAATTTTAAGCAAACATACATAACAGGAGTCTCTAGTTGGCACCTCTCATTTGAAATTTCTTCATTTGGTCTGGATTTCTGTGACTGGGAAGCTGTCTAGGGCTGTCAGAACCATTCTTACTTTTAGGTGGCTCTTGATTGACTTTCAGGTCACTTTATCTCTACTTTTTCTCGTGTTCCCTCAGAATTAAGGTTTGGCAGGGTCTTTGCAGGCAGGAAGCACTTGGGTAGCCAGCGGTGATATCCTGTCTCAGGCTGATGCCACCTGGGCTTTGCCATTTGTAAACAGGGCTGATGGCTTTCTTCTTTTGGGTGCGGCAGGCTGTGTCTACTTTGTTTCCAGCCATTGTGCTGATGGCAACTGCCTTCATCCCTTCACTGCTTTCCCCTTTGGGAGGGGAGAACAGTCTTAGCTAATGTGCTGTATAGTTGTTTATTCGTTTGTTTGTTTGTTTTCTATTAAGCTGTTTGCCTTACTTAGCAGAATTGGTAGGAAACCCATTATAAATGATAACAGATAAAGATATTTTGCTCAGTGACTTGCTACTCTGCCTTCTGCTTTCAGTTAGTGACCGCCTTCTAGTGTCTGCTGATTATAACATTTCACATTTAACATCTGGTTTTAACCTCATGTGTTTTGACTGCAGCTTTTGTAGGTGTTCTCTACATAGAAACCAAGAGAGCAAGCCTTGAATTTCTATAGCAATAACTTTCCTTTATGTTGAGTTTTTGCTTGTATTTTTATTTCCTTCTTACCTGCATTGCCATAGAATGATGTGCTTGTGATATAATATTTTCTATTACAGGAAAAATCTGAAATCATTTTTTGCCAGATACAAGATGTCGCAGTGGACAAGTTCTTATGCTTTGCCAGACTTCCCTTATGATGTCAAGTGCACATTAGCAGAAAAGAAATGCCCTGATCACAGTATGAGAATAAGGATTATCGAATTTTTACAAGCAGACATGACAAAATACCTAGAAGGATCACTGTGAGTAAATATTGTTATATTTATTTGGGGGCATTACCTATTGGCTGCAGAAGCATGTTTTCAAATGGATGTAAAGCCATTGTCTTTAATATTCTTGCTTAAATAGAGGGGGCTAAGGGCCTGAAACCTGTTGAAGCCAACAGGAAGATTTCATGCAAAACTTAAAGCTCTTCCCTTTGTTATTTGGAGGGGAATCAATAGTCTGAGAAATAGTCAGTTTAATGTATATCAGTACAGAGTCCAGACAGCATCTAATACTGCCTAGAATAACAACTATTCTTCTGCATCTCCATCTTGTTTGCATAGGTATCCAAACAGCCAGCAATATAATAGTGTTGTCAATGCTCTGCTGCAGGCATACCCGTTCCTTGATGAAGATGGGAATGGCTTCGTAAGTATTCTAAATAGCACTGTCTTTTTTTGCCCACATAATGAATCACAAGAAAGTAAGCCAGTTCAGAGGAAATCAGTATCAATTTCTTAAATACTGGTTCTATTCAGAGCTGTAAGCTTCACTCTGACACATTTGGCAAATCACATTCTTATTTCATTATATTAGTTAAAAATTAATCCAGTTACAGCTGTTCTTCAAAGCCTCTGTGAGATCATGCAGGCCTGTATGTGAAGTCCCTGGTTGCTTGTTGGGTAGTTTCCTTCTGGATTGATTTCCCTCAAAGTAAGAATCTACAAGATGTGATTTACTTTTGTTTTTAAAAACAAAGAAAACAAGCTTTTAGAAAATAGTCTATATGAGAATTAACATGACTGATACCCTTGCCATGCACAACAATCCCTTGTGTGTTAGGTATCTAGCTACAGCATGTAGTAATGTTACTGGTTCAGGTATTTTGGGAATCTGGGCCTAATTGTTTTAAAGTTATTTAAAACCAGTGGTTGAGATCTCAGTGGGAACATAACAGAAAGCAGTGGAAGGAGATGACATAAATTTGAACTATGGCTTTTTTCACTCTTGTGACCCAGAATACATATCTGTGATCTCAGAGGACAGTGTTCACCTTTTGACTTCACATCAATGCTTTGCCATGTGATACTTTTATAGCATCTTGTAACAGTTTGTGAGACTCGGTGGAGATTGTTAGCTTTAAATGTATATAAATACATATCTCATACAGTTAAGTCAGAAAGCGAAATAATTTTGAGAATTATAAAAAAGAGGATTAAGGGGGTGGCTAGGTGGCTATTCTAGTTTACCCTGAGCCCAGGCATTGTAGGAGGGAAAGGACTACAGAAAGTAAACAACTCAGAAAGGAGAGAGGGAACAGAAGGATCAGAGCGTGATGGTCCACCCTTCTTTTCAATGAGAATTCCTCTCTGAACAGAATCACAGAATCACATCCCAGTAAAGGTCCCCAGCCAGGGTCCTGGGTAACGCTACAGCATCATCCGTCCTATCCTTGTGAAGGGGAGCTGGAATGATATTTGGATCAGGTCCAAAGACCTTTTTACAGCCTTTAACTTTTAAAAACTGTTTTTAAACAGAGATTCTTAAGCTAGGTTTCCAAAGGGCTTTAATCACAGCAGGACCATAGACTGAGTGAAACTGCTTATAACTCCATTCTCTGGGAAATGGCTTATCGCTCCTCAGATCCATCCTGGGACTGGTGCTGGCAGACATTATGTGACGGGGCAGAGACTTCAAGAGTTGTTCTTTATCTTTTGATATTTCTCTCATGCTTACTAGAAAGCATATCTGGCAGAAAGCACCATAAGGAAGCGAGGAAGCTGGAATTTTCAGTTTGGGATATTGCTAGTCTATCACTTCTGAGCCAGCCGCTCTCCGTTGCCTGGGTTGAGACAGGAAAAATACACTGAAGATGTATGTCTGCACACTTAAGTTTGGAGGAGGGAGGGAGGGAGAATGAATTACTATTTTTATTGGTCCTACTGTTAGACGTTCTGTTCTTCCTTCACGATCATAAAGGCTTTTTCTTGATCTGAGGTAGTTGTGTGTTACAACAGCAGCAGCTTAAATCAAACCTAACATATGCAGAGCTATTTATAATGATCCTTGCAGTAAAACTGACTTCATATACCTTTAAGAAAGAAATTAACAACAAGAAAAAAATGGGCTAACCAATGTTCTTTCATGTTTCTCAGAAAAAAAATTCTTCAGCAGCTCAAAAAAGGTGAAGTTTTTGTAGGCTCTTCTTCTAAATTTGTCTCAAGCTATCTAAAAGTAATGAATCACAGGCCTTGTAAGATATAAAATATTACTTATTGAGAGGTTTTGAACACCTTAAGATTGTTTATCTGTTAATACTATAATTAAATAGTTGCTATTACAATTTTTGAGTAGTAAATTGAAAGTATTTAAGAAAACTATCATAAATAGAATAATTCTGAAGTAAAGCAGAAAGCTCTTTATTTGGGGACTGATAGCTAAGTATAGAAAACTGTAACATCAGGGTAGTATTTTAAGCAAAAATGCAAGTTACATTAGTTATTAAACTTCTGGAGATGCAGTTCACATAATGTTTTTTTGGTGTCTACCTTAGAAAGAGAGAAGTAGCATTGTGGAAATTCTTGTTTCTTTCCGTGGACTTCAAAGGGAGCCTTGGGTGACCATTTGTGCGCAGGTGTCTGTGCCTGATAGGTGACCCCCTCCTTTTGGTGTCTTGTGAGGCCAGAGGAAGAGACACATCAAACATGGTAATTGAGCTGTGCAGGCCTCTGAGAATATAGATTTTGAGGAGCAGTAGATTAATAAAGATATTTGAGTGTATTTAGAATACCAGCAAACGTGTTTTCAAGTATTTGGACTTCCTAATTTCTTGACAAAGTTACAGGAAAAAGAACTAGTTTCATGGATTTCAAAAATCAAAAGGGCTGAACATAGTTTGGAGTGCTGTCTTGCGTTCCCTTTGGTTTGCTGGAGCTCACTTCTGCTATCGGGTGTTCTCCTTTCTGTCACAAAAAAATGCTCTGTCTTACTGTATTGTTAATGCCATTAATTTATCACTATTTATTTATTGCTGTGGTTCATCTCGATTCCTAGCTACAGTTGAACTCTAAATTCATGCTTAAAAGGAAAGCAATTGCTTATACTTTGGGGTGGAGGGGCAACCACAGCGTCTGCTGGGCTCTGCAGAAGGCTGCAGTAGTTCTTAATGCGATGCGCTGAGAAGGCCTGTCTGTGGTGTGATTTTATTTTTAACTTACGGTTTGGAGCCCTTCACCAGGAATCAATGTGTCTTGGCTGCAGGAAGGATGCAGTGGAAACTGTTTGGGGTTCTTCCACAGCCAGCGTACACTGTCTGTGGGTGCTGTGGGTGAGCAGGTGCAGCCCCTGGGGCTTTCTGGCTGAGAAAAGGGAAAGTTCATCCCATGAGAGACCTTGACATTCCAGAATTAGCTTTTTCTTCTGACCAAGAACAGAAAATCATAAAGTAAAAAACTTGATGTTATGAAAAACTTGGAGAAACTTTGCACTGGAAATGTCAGCACTTTTGTTGCAACATTTTCATGGGAATAAAATGGCTTGGAAAACTGGAAAGAGGAAAGATCTGCTGGAAAACACAGAGGAACAACAGTAACAACAACAAAACAATCCCCCCCCCCACACACATACACAAACAAAAACAAAAACAAACCCGACAAACTTAAAAGCACCTAAATCCATACCAGTATTTTCATGACAGGAAAAAATTACTTGCAAAACTTTGAATGTTCCATTTTTGGGTTGGTTTGTGTGCTTGTTTTGTTGTTGTGGATGGTTGGTTTATGTTCTTTTTTTTTTTTTTTTTTCTAAAATATGAACATTTTTTGTTTACAACTCCAAACTATTTTTAACAAGTATTTTAAAAAACTAATTAAAACAATGTGTGCATTATGTAGAAACATAGTCTAGTATTTTCAATATACTGTTGCAATGAGAGGTCATTAAGAGTTTAGCATTTCAAGATTTATTAGTAGATTATCTATAATTCAATTTTCTTGGTTAAAAGGTTTCTTATTTAATTTTGTAGTAGAGAAAAAATACAATTCTGTGCTTTTGGCCCTTGAAAAAGATATCTAATGGATGATTATAGTGATCCTAAATGAATAAGTTTAAAATAAGGTTATGAATAAGCTACTTACATACTATATATTTCAAAATAAGGTTATTTACTAGGTCACAGTAGAAGCAGGAATTAAGAAAAAATTATCTGAAATCCTAAATAAATTTTCTAAAAAAATCATTTTATAGTAAAAGCAAGACTCAAGAGGTCTGCGGAGCACATGGAATGAAATCAATTTCATGCAACCCTGTTGCAAGATTGGCTTTGGAAAAGCAGTGCTTTAAAGTTTTTATGTAAGAAATTTTTCCCATGATGTTTTCTTCTACTTAAAGAACGATGTTATCCTAAGGTAACACATGTGACATTTTAAAAATTATTCTACATTTAAAAATGAAGTAGATTATTAGATTTCTGATATATAGTGTAACCAATGCAACATTTGTTGTTAGCTACGAAGAAATAGGTTATATAGAAAAAGCCAAGGTTACAGTCACAGCAATCAAAAGAAAATTGGCATGACACTGTTTCTTGACCATTTGTAAGATACTATTCTACTTGTATCTATTCCTTTTACGAGGCTTACAACCATCCATTTGGAAAGACTCACTGCCCTTATTTCATTTCAGCCAGCAACTGGAAGTTGTATGATTTCCAGACAACTAGGGATGAGGAAGGAGAAGAGGGGTCTCTGGCATTGCAGTGCTTGCCAGTGGGTTTTGCGTAAGCATCTCCCTCGAGCTCGAGGTTGCCGAGTAGTGCTGGGATGCCGGTGACACCCGGGATCCCCACGCTGACATGCCTGACTTATGTAACCGCTGCGCACAAAATGATTATTCACTAGGAAATTACTGCTTTTAATCTGCGTGTAATCCTTTCTCTCCTATGTCAGATAGACACAGAGTAATCCTTCTGCTCCCTTACAAGCATTTTAAACCTTTCTGGAGTGGTTTAGCTTTTTTTTTGTCTTTTATTTTTTCCTCCTTCTTCTTTTCCTGTTGGGGGTGGGGAAGGGGGCAGAATTAATAGAAAATAAAGTTATCAGCTCAAAAATGGTAATAAAAGCATACCTTTTAGAAGATGCATTACCCACTAGGGAAACCGCATAAATGTGCGTGCTCAGTCTCATTCATGTAATAGGTATGTGAGAAGGGACTTGGCTAAGCTTATGAGAATCCTATTGCAGAAGTAGATTTAGTTAAAACTCTTAATTTATCTGGGGACAGGAGGTTGAAACAGCTGACTGTTTTGAACTTTGAGGGATATTTAAAGCTCTGTATAGGCATCAGCATATTCTCTCATGTAGAAGAATAAGCGAAAATGTCTTCTAGCCAAACAAAGGTTTTCAAAAGAAATAAACTGTGCAAAACTCAACTAAGGGGATATTTAAATTGTCAGCTGCTAATGTTTTAGCATCTGTTGAGCACATCAGAGAAGCATTGAGCTAAGGTTTTTGTTTGCATGTTTCTTAACAGCCTTAAAACAGCAAAGTTTCAGATAAATTTGGCTAGGCATATAACGTTGGAGTATTTACAACAAGATGTAAACGCATATGGCCAGCATTGTAAACATATTTAAGAATCCTAATGGTTCAGGCCGATATCAACTGGGCTTTTAAAGGCATGCAGTCATGTTACTGCTTGTGAAAACAGTGCTGGGGTATAACGCTCAAATTGAGGCTGTAAATGCGCCTTGGGACAAGATTGGATGACCAGTTGTCCTCTATTTCTAATCGTAATGTTTAGGTTGGTGAAAACATAACTTCTGTTCTGGCAGAATCCTGAAAGTCTGAAGTTTACGTTCTAGAAATGCAGATGGGTCTTCTTCTTTCCAGCTTTTGGATGTTCACATGTGACTGGCAGGGAGAGGGTACTTCTGTAAAAGCCTGTAGTAGGGTGGCAGAAAGTGTCCCACCGTTAAGGGCACACCTACCCTGGCCAGCCCAGGTCTGCCCAAGGAGAGCAGAGGTAGATGCAACAGGAGCTGTATTCTCATAGCTCTTCCGCTCTCTTTTATTGCCGTTCATGGAGGTCTTGCTTCTAGGATTGAGGACCCGTAGGTCAGCTACTACCCTAGGGAGATGAGAGCAGTATTTTCAGCAGGATAAAGGCAAGGTCATGGTGCCTTCACCGCCATATTTTAAGAGACCTTCCCACCCACGTCCCATGGATGAGAATGGCAGGCATGTCAGACTCACTGCAAAGCAAGATACTGTACTATTTACCCTACTTTTACTGAATTTTGGTTTACACCAAAGTGAAGCCTTAAAGTCATACAACCATGACTAATAAAGGACATCATTTTGGTAAGAAATTTGTGGTAATCATTCTTCTGTTTTGTATCGTGTTTTTAAAGGTCAGTAAGTACAGGCTTGAGTATAATTTTAAGTGAGTATCATATTGGAGTCAATTTTAGAAAATGCGGTAACAGCTATTTGAAACTCTCTTGCCATGTCATGTCATTTACTGTCACTTTTCTGACTAATTTTTGTTCCCTCTGACTGTTGCAGACCCTCAGTAACTGAAATAAGCAGTTGTTTTTGAGGATCTGACAAAACATTTTCAGTATTCACAACTGCAGGGTTTGACTGCAGACATGTTTAGCAGCCTCGGTGTAGTAATTGTTTCCCCTTGTGTCAGTCAGTAGTTAGCACGGCTGGGTCCTGCCATGTGACACCCAGCCTGGGACCGCAGGTAAACAGCTGTCTGTGCATAAGGTTGCATGATGAAGTCTGACTGCCAAGGAGTGGTGAGTGTCTCCATTAAATAGGGACTGTATCCCCTTGTAATGCAAAACTGCCTTTAAGTTGCAATTCACATGCTTTGAGGAGTCTCACCAACAATAAGACCTACTTAAATGATCCTTTTAATTCAGCGATTGTGAGTTCAGGTTAATAATACAGTTGATCCAGTTTAACTGTAGGCTTCCTGCAAAAAGGAGTGCCCCACTGCCTCTTTCCTGTTCCCTTGTGTTAGATATAATAATCATGCAATTGCATGACTATTCAGAGGTAGGAGAAAAATAACCCGCTCTGTGGCATCAGTAAGCTGAGCCACTTCACCGTATAGTTTCATGACCTGACGTCATCAACTGAGCATCCAAAAGTAGAGCTAAGAAAAGGAAAGCAAACTGTAGTTTCACTGACAGCCCTGGTTAAACTGGATAAACCCAACCCTTAGGTTCGATTACTGTCATCCTTAACAAACCACACCAATGCCAGTAGCCCTTCTGATTAATTGCCATAGAGTCATATTCCAGAGATGATTGGGTTTCCTTCAGTCTGGGAGGCACCAGTGTGCTGATGCCACCCTGCAAGTCTTTTTCTGCTTAGCAGCAAACAATTTTTTATAAAACAATGGTAGATAAAACGAATCGACCTGCTTTACAAATAGGACAAGAGATACTGGTAATAACAGATTTTTTCCCTGTGCAGCTGCTATGGAAACGGGCCCTTAAAGATCGTTTCAAATATGTGCGGAGACCCATTGAAGATGATGAGCAAGTCCTGAGGAACAAATGCAAGTTTGGACACAGGCGAGGACAGACCAGGAAATCTCCATCTGCTGAAAATAAGCCTGATGACATCCAGGTGCAGGTAGAGGTAAGACTTTTTTTTTTTGGTGCTCAACTGAGTTCTGTGTCTTATCACTCCTCTGTTGACAGGAAGGCCACTAGCCGGTAAAGGAGAGAATCAAGTGATTTCACCTTATTTAAACTTATTTTGTATACAGTTTGTCCTAAAGCCAGACCTTTTAGCTTTTTTTTTTTTTTTTCATCCTGGAGAACTAAGTATCAACAGTGGAGCTGAACCTGATACTGGAGGCCTTGCACAGTTGTTGTCAGTTGGACATGGAATTCTGTCTTTTTTTCTAAATTCAATATACCCATTCTGGTTTAGGTTATATACCTCTGGTTAGAGTGAAGAAAAACAAAGGCTTATGTCCAAGAGCTGAAACCTCTGTACAAAAAAGAAGCAAAGTGATATTTGAGCTGGTAGCAAATGGCCATACCCTACTGTTACGTTGCACTTTGTTATATAAACGCTGTTTGAGTTGATGTGTGGTATACACAGAAATGTTTATAAATGTATGCATGCAGTTGTCGTACTTCCCTTTAGTAAGATAATTCAGAGAGCTATCACTGTCCAGTGTTTGAAGCATACTAATTAATTTATACACTTTCATAGATACATTAAGGTTCCAGTTATGCTTTGCCAATGTGCCTTGCACTTCCTTCAGTGCTGCAATTAAAATGTGATAAAATTTAAACAATTGTAGGAATGCGATTAAAAAGATGTATAAGCAGATATTTGACTTTGGTTCACATATGTCCATCCTTCTGTTTACCAGACAGTGTCTTTAGGGCAGCAAGAGTGACTTACTGGATGTATTTCTGCATAAATAGCCCTTGTGTTCGAAGGTAGCTGTAGTTTTCTACCCAAAAAGCAGATGCATGTTTTGGGCTTTTTTTTTTTTTTTCCAGAAGCTTCAAAAATTTCTGTTTATCCTCTTTTGATTAATGTATGCAGGAATAAACACTTCCCTCTTTTTGCCTGCTTTAGTTGAAAGGTTTGCAGAATGTGTGAAGAAAGAAACCTTTGCTTTGGGTGCAAAATAATAAACTGTCTTGAATGTGCTAAAGGAGAAATGACAGGCTCCTGGTTTTGTGCATGCATTAAGAGTTAGCCATATTTTATCCGCTAATGCTTGGAAAGGGCAATTATGGGTCTTGTTTGTCACATCAGGTAGTTGAGAAGGGCTTTGCAGCGATCCTGTAGGGACTGCACGCTCGACTTCATTTTTCGGTAGAGAAGGTGTAACTGTAGTGGGCTGTGTGTCTGTAAATTCAGAATCACTGCTCTTAACTTCATTGCCAAAAGCCATCACTTGTCATTCCTTGTTTACTTTAGAAATTGAAGAAGGAATTATGTTCCTCCTTTTCTAAAGTCATAGGTATTTTCTGCTAGCCTTAATGTTGTAACCAAATAGAGAGTTATACTGGAAGGAGGCAAAAGGATTCTGAGTCTCCCTGAAAAACTTTTACTTTCTTTCTCTTATTTTTCCTGTATCCTAAACAGCACAGAGATGTAAATTGTTCTCTTCTTCCCCACAAAGAGGTGTAGCAGCTTTACTTCCCTGGCTGTGGCAATGACTAATAAAAATGTCCCACTAGCCGAGGCTTTTTACAAGAACGTGGTAATATAATCTCTAGGTGTATCTTGGGAAAACTCAAAATCCACCCAAAGGACATTAAGGAATTGGGGCTTTATTTAAACACCTGTCTACGACCAAATGGCTACCTATCCTCTTGCTTCAGGAAATGGGAGTTATGAGACATTTGGATTCTAGTTCTTTTATACATGTATGTTTTCCTGCTTTAATGTGAGCATCCTAATCTAATCGTTTCTGCATCCTTTTGACCTTTTTCTCTCTTCTGCAGTATTTCTCAGGAGCTTGTGACAAAAAGGCAGCTTGTTTTTTAAAGGCATTGAGGTAAATTCTTGTTTGCTCCAGAAAGACTGGGGTTTTTAAAATCAAACTTTTATTATTTAAAAATAAATTCTTTGTTTAAAATTAAGTATGTACATTGTCAAATAAGACAAAATTCTATATATACGAAAATAGAGATGGCCAATTAAAATTTTCTGTATCACTGCAAGGAAAATGATTGTTACTGGTGACAACTGAAAATCTGGTCAGAGGAGTTTGGGTGGCCTCAAGAATGAGGAATTCCTTATATCAAAAGGCTATTTTTTAGTTCTCTCCTGCGCATATGCTGATCTGCTCCTTTTGGTTTCTTTTCTTCAGATGTTAAAATAGGAGATCAGTCTAGATAGGATTGCTTTTCTGCACTATATTAAAATAACTGAGGTTTATTGTCACAATTGTACTGGAACATTGCTGTGCTGTTGCTAGCTTTCTTGCTTTAATGGTTAAAGTGGAGAGGATCCAGAATCTTCCCTAAATTAGCACATGATAGGCTGATAGATAGTAACCAGCTTTCCAAACTCAGATTCTTCCTGTTCACACCTGCAATCTTGAAGTTAAATAGTTTTAAAATCACATTTGAACTCATTCTCCAATAAAATTTAAAATACCTTGTAAAATGGTGTCCCACTGAGGTAACTTCTTTCCCTCAAAAGAAACCCACTTATTAGTTACTTTCCTACTTACCTTAAAAATCAACCTGTTTGCAAACTAAAAGCTAAAAGGAGAAAATTAAAACATTCTAAGTGAATCCTGCATTTAGGTGTGGCTGAGTTAATACTCATTTATTGCACTTTACTACGAAAAAGGCAAATTTGAAAAATAGGAAGAAGGCCTGAAGATAATGGAAACGGAGTTATAGAGCAAGTTATACACAGAACATGTTATGCTACAAGCGTGGTATTTTGTAATTTTTTCATAAAAGCAAAAACTTCTTTTGATGTTAGAATCTAATAAATCTTGAGGTCAGAAATCATTTGTGTAAAATTCAAGTGTTGTCAAACTTTCCTGCTCTATCAAAAACCTTCAGATTTTATTTGAATGACACTATACTTAGAAATAATGAACAACATAAATCAGAATGCTTTTGCCCTTTAGATTTTCAGCTAGGTTGACTGAAAAGAGCTACTCATCCACAAACATTTAAATTCACTATTCTTTAATTCCACACTGGTTCTGCTAAAGACAGGTATTGCTATTCGACCTAATGTACCAGTAAGGTCCAATTGTTTGGCTCTGCTCTTGATGAATAAATGTGTACCACTTGCAGTCAGAATTAAAAATATGCAATGATGCAGTGAATCTATCCAGTCAATTGTCACTAATCCATATTTACATAGCACTATATCCTGTCGTATATTGTTTGTATTACCTAGCAGGAATGAAACCACTCAGAGACAAAATGAAATGAAGTTATTAGATATAAAAGGCACAGAGCTGCTGCTGTATTAAAGCTATTGTGTATAGATAAGGAGTCCCCAAAATCATAGCAACTCCGGTCACTAATGTCAACTCTAGAACTCAGTATTTGTTTACTCTTTCATTGCAAGCAGCATAGTTTTACAACGGCCCAAGTGTTTTACATCATACTTACCATTGCTCATCCTCAAATACTTTGTTATGTTTCCGCTGGTCTTCAGTTAATGAGAAGTAAACTCTGGAACAGCAGTGGCTACTAAGGCCAGTAGATAACTGTCATTAATTGGTATCTAAATGATGCTACCAGAGACTTGGTACATTTCTGGAGTTCTATTATTTGACTGAAATTTTAAGATGTGTTTTGTGGCTGGGCACGTGTATCCATTACATAGGCTACTAGTTTAAACAAGCTATGTTAAAGAGCTTGAAGTTCAGAACTACAAGCACCTTTCTCCAGCCTAGAAGCGCAGCTTAAAAAGGTGAAAAGCTTACAGACAGTGATTCCTCTAAGCAATCTGAAGTCTGCAAGAGAACTAATTCTGACGCTGACCTTTGCTTGTGCTACTCATATGTAATGGATGATTTACACAATGAAGTTTGTCCTTCCGTCACATTTTTTTCCCTAATAGGTAAGTATGATAGCAACTCTTCCTTATGCCGCTGCTGTATTTCTATTGGTAACTTGCCATTGATGCTTACAAAAATGACAATTGGTCTCATTTTGCTAATTGAATAATGTCATTAGCTAAACTAGCTCTCAAGGACAGAGCTGACTACATGGAAAGTCCATCAACTTGAGTGGTGTTTGTCTTGACAAGGGGGATGGAGATTAGCTGTAGTAAAGGTCACAACTTATTCTCCTTGGTGTTTGTTTCCAACCAACCCTGTCAGTTTGTCTGTGGTTACAGCGCACTAAGCGGAGTTTGCTTTGCTTTCCTGCCGCTGTAAGTAAGACACTGAAGGTGGTGGCCCCCCTGGAAATGAGCCACTGTGCTCCACATCAGGTGGCCAAAGAAGTTCCTCCTCTACGGTCAGGAGCCTTGGAAGCAGAGCCACAGGAGAAGCCAGTAGTTTGTGTGTGTATGTGTGAGAAAGCACAAGTATCTTGAGGCTGACAAAAATGGATCAACGCTTGTTTTTTGCAGAGGTCATGCTGAAGTGGGACATAAATCCATCCAACTTAGTGCAAGTTAACAGGTTAAGGAACAGCTGAATCCATGGGGATGTGTGGATTACTAGAATGGTATTCACAGTCAGTAACCAAGACAAATGAAACACCAGGAAATACCAAACACTGACGCAGGGAGATTGCAGGTGACATGTGAGTAGCTAAATAGGACTCTAATGACTGTGAGCAATCCACTGGAGATTTACTCAGAATTGCTTTTGTGGTTTCCTGCTTTTTCTGCCCTGGTTATAAAGGCAGGAAGCCTGAGGCTGCTAAGGGACAGGAGTGCTTGGGGTACCCTCTCCAGGTGCAGGAGTGCTTGCAGAATATAAGGCCATACCAAAAAAACCAGGCAAACTTTGCAAGGCTTTTCAGACAAGGAGGTCAGGCAATCGTATTACTGGGACCACTCTTCCTAGGCAATGTCAGGGCATCTGTCTCAGATCAGTGCGTCAGTAAAGAGATTATGGAATAATACACTGAGGTGAGCAGTAAAACATTCCCAAGATCAGATGACATTTGTGGAAAATTTTCAGAGGTGTCCAAGGATAAAATAGGTAATTTTCTCATTGTGATGTCCAATTTCTCTCATAAAATATGATACTAGAAAATCAGAGGTAGCTGATGTGATGCCAGTTTCTAGAGTTTCAGGAGAGCACTAGGGAACATATTGACTCAGAAAGCTGCTGTCTTTACTGACCAGATTGGCAAGAACTGTAATGCACACCCAAGACATGGACACATTGGGAAGGAATCAAGAAAGTTTCTATAAACAGAAGTAATTATTCATAAATTAATTAGTTCTTTGAAGTATTCAGGAACCCTGAGGACATTGGAAATCCAGCTGATACAGTTTACCTTCAGAAGAGTTTTCGCCAAATGCCTTTCAAAGTCTCTTAGGGGATATAATCTGAGGGGATAAGCAGGAAGGTCCTTGCATAGATGAACAGTCAAAAGATAAAATAAAGATGGCTAGGCAGAAATAGTTGGTTTTTACAGTGGAAAAGATTATTAATACTTAGTTTATGCAGTTCAATATATTTCTAAATGATGTGGAAATACAAGAATAGTTGGTGGGTCACGTTTGGTGATGCTACTAAGGATACTAAAGACAAAGACTGACTGAAGAACTGCAGAAGGACTCCACGCTACTGAGTGATAGAGCAAAAAACCAGCAGATAAAATTCAATAGTGATAGATCTAAAGGCACAAGGAGAAAACTCTCTCCTAACACCATGTACAGTGATGGGCTCTGAACTTACTACCTTTCACTAACAATATTTTTGTATTACATGTAAGAAAACTTGGCACAATAATAAGCAGCAGTCCAAAAAAAGTATTTTGAATGCTCAAAATTACTTAAGAAAGAAACAAAAGCTAGTGCATTATTCCATTGTATGCACTTGTGACCCAGCAGCAGAACTAGTATTCGAAGTTTTACTGTGAAAATATGCAAAGACAATAACAAGGATAATTGAAAATATGGACCAGCTTTTGTTTCTGGAATGATTAAACAGCCTAGGACAGTCTTGGCTGGAAAAGTGGTGGCTGAGGACAGAATACAGCATATCTATAAAACTACAGTGGCAAGGAGATGGTGAATAGGTATTGAATCCAATACAATAATTAGAAGGCAGAAGCAGTAGGAGAAAAGGAAAAGAAGGTGGCATTTCTTCCAACAGCATAGTTAAAAACTGCTGAAATTAATGCAGGATGCTGTGGAAGGCACAATTTTATGAGTGTTGGAAAAGTGACTGAGAGAAGTAATGGAAGAAAGAAAAATCTACTGAAGGCTATTATATATAAAGACATAACCCCAGTTCAGTGGAATCTTGACAGAACTCAGAGCAGGTACTGTTACACAGTCATCCTTACTCTATATTTTTCCCAGCATCCCTCCCAGCCAGATAGAAGAGGGTATGAAACTAAATCAGCCGACCCACCACCTCTGTTGCTGTGCAGTGAGGAGCAGGAGAGGAATGCCTCCTCAAGCTGGACACAAACAAACATTACTGTTGTAATACAATTAAGACTAAAATCCTCTATTAGAGAGAGCGCAGACTGTCCTAACACAGCCAGGGCCACGGCAGTATCTGCAGGGATCACAGTAGATAATTGCCCTGCATACAGGGCTCACTTTCTTCGGTGATACTGATGGCCATTGAAATCCATGGATATAATAGTAGGAGAGAGAGAGTTTTTAATCGTGTACCTCGTGCAACCATTCTTGAAATACTACATGCACTATTTAAAAAAGGATGTTAATTAAACTGGAAAGTGTAAGTACACATACAGAGCACTGCAAAGCAGTTTTGGATGTTATATGTTCTGCAGCTCTGTGTCCTAAATGTTAGGAACAGGATGAAGTGTCTCAACTCACTCTGATGTTGACTCACAGGATACCACTGACATAGATCATAGCTGCATCAGTGACACTATGTACAGGAAAATCCAGTGTAAATGCAGCCGGAGAGTGGTAACTGTACTTACTACAAGTGCACCTCTGTGTTGCGTCAGCTTGTTTCAATGGACAAATTCACTGCATCCTCAGGCTACTGCCACAGAGGTACTGCTTTGGAGAGCTGCTCCTGTTCTTTGTAATTACTGGCTTAGAATTACAGCAGGGACAACAACAATAATTTTGAGTAAGACTGTTAACTATCTTCAGGTACAAAATAACTCTTTGAAAACAATAACAGTCAAAATGCTCGAATAATACTTTCCATTAAGAGTTTTCTTAGTTCAGCTGGTTTCCTTGGGGGTAAATACATCAGCTGCATATGTGTGAAAGTTAGTTGTCCTGCTTTTAGGACCTGTATGAGTAAGAAGAAAATACTATTTCTCTTGGTAATACAGAGCTAATATTGCTAAACACTGAGTCATTATTAGAACTGCCTACTAATTTCCAGTAAACCACAATTAGGCAAACCAGACACAAGCATATGAATTTCATGAATATCCTCAAATATGTAATTTGAGCTCGGGAGTCTTCACTGATAGCTATAGTATTATGCGAAAACAGATCTTAATATAACTATTAGAATATGAGGATGAGTTCCCAGAGCTGGTACTGAAACCACACTACAGGTATTTTCTGCTGAGCTTGACTACACTGAAATCAGGAGCCACATCAGACAAAAAGACTTGCTGATTGCTACAGTTCTGTCCTTCATTTCTTGATAGGAAGAATCTGTTCATCTTGAAGGTAGTGCAATGCATGTACACACTAAGTGGCTTCAGCAAGAATATATGAAAACTCAGAGGAACTGGAAAGAAGTGGAAAACAGAATGAATGTGACAATAGAAATACGGAGGAAGATGATCAGCGATAAGGCACCTTTAAAAGACATTCTTAGTCTATTTCCTTTCTTAAGATGTCCTTACCAGGTAACAGAACTATTTTTAATAGTGACATCTATGTTATAGATGTGATACAAACATAGGCACCTATTTTAGTGGATGTTTCCAGTGAAGTATCCATCAACATTGTTCTGTTTAATATCATTTGTATTTCTGCCGGCAACTCCACTTTAAAAGATTCACCAGTGCTGTGCTCAACATGCCACTCGCAACACCAGTGGGTTTTCTGAAGTATTTTGGTGTTACTTGGTATATTTCTTCCCTGCTTTGAAAAGAAATGAAACCACCCCCTCCAGTTTATAATCTTATTTTATTGAGCTAGTCTTATCCTGTCTTCAAAGTGTGCACCTCATGTGTTGTTTTCAGTTTGGGTTTTGAGGATTGCAGTAATATCAAATTTATCTTTTTCTTTTAGCTTTTTAGGGAGTTCCAGCTTCTCACACACATGGACATTTATAAGAAAACAGTTGAGATTTTGGAGATTTATTCAGAAAACATATTATCTTTGTATGTGGTGAGGAATAATCCAATTAACATTATGCTGCAAGAAAATCTGAAGCGGCACACAGAGGAAGACATTCTGAAATGTCAGTACAAATCTTCTATGCTCTGAATATCAGAGTTTTGTTGTAGCTAATTTTCTTACTTACGTAACTAAACTAGCTCTAATTTTACTGCAAAAACATTTTAAAATGTCACAGTTGCTTGAAAAATATATAGTGATGGGGAAGCATTAAGAGTAAAAGCTAATAACTTAGTAGGACGATTAAGTCTGTCAGGTATTGACACTTTATTTTTCCTATTGAATAAGATATCAGGTTTGATAAAGTTAGTAAGTGCCTTAAAATAAGATGAGCAGAATTATGTATTTCTCGATATGTGAAAGAGTTTTTCTTATTTTCTAAAAATATATGCGGAAAACTAATTTTATGGTTTAGAAAGAGAAACAGTCCCATAAAAAAAAAAAAAAAGACAACTTCCTTTAGAAAGAGAGGTACTGTTTCTGCAGTTGAGTCTTTATCCCAGTGAAATAATGGGAAAAGTAGTTACTGCTACCTGTATTTCAAGTACCTGGTCTCTGCAGAGAGAAACTGCAGGAAAAAGTGTGCAAACTGGTACCTCTGGAAAGCAGGACCACAGTCATGCAAAGAGATGCAGGTACCCTGATGTGTTTGGGTCCGTGGCTGGGAGGGAGAAAGCATCTGCTGCCACTCAACTTCTTCCAGTCTGAGAAGTCTAGGAGTGCAGTTCTGCAGGGACAAAACACTGAAGGAATTACTCATAATCTTTATTCTTCCCAAACTGCAGCTGTAGATGCCTATGTCTGGGTTTAGCTCTGTGAGAAGTGTTCCTTTGATTGTCGTTTTCTATCAAACAGGCACAATGCCAGAATGTCACATGAAAGGTGACACAGTATGAATGTTTCCTAGAGCAGTTTCTCTCAGTTTCTTAAAGAAGTAAGCAGACTAGCTTAACATAGTGGGTTTTCCTTCCTTTAACCTTAACAACACGAGTAAGTAATTTCCCCTATGCTTACACAATATGCCCAGAAAAATTTTAACTCATACTTTAGTAAAAGTCCCAATGCCGTTACTTTCCTGGTTTTTCTTACAGAGAACCTGACCTGAAACCTAGATAATAAATGCCTGACAGAACAGTTTAGTGAAACACACACCACCAGAACTCTGACCTCCGAAAAAGATGTTACAGTGATTAATAGCTGAACTGGAGGGGCAGCGGGTACCACATCCCAGGAGGTTCAGCAGCACCAGCTTGTACTGCAGCCTTCAAAGTGGAGTCTTCTGGCAACAGAGCTCCCCAGAGATATCTGATTTACTGGGGAGAGAGAAGTCTCGGCATGGGTGGTGGGGGCAGGAGGGTTACTCAGCTCACAAACTCCACTAGAAGCAAACAAAAGTGAAACTTGCTTAATGTGAGAAAAACTTAATCATAAAACTGAGTAGTAGAGTGTCATGAATGATTTTAATACTACTGCCCATTGCCACCTGAGGCCCATAAACCTTTACTGTGGCACAAACTACTCTTCAAAATGCACTGAACAACGGTTCCACTGCTGAGCTGTTCAGTTTCATAGGCTGCAATTTGCTTTTCCAGGACGTTTTAATTTGAAATTTAGCAGAAATCCTTGCCTTTGACAGATATGAAAATGACTGCTGCATGTTTGCTCCTGCCAGTTGTCTTTGGAGATGATTCCAGTCTGTTTGCTGCAGTGAACGAGGAGGTAGGAGACAAAACTCTAGCAGTCTTGGTCTCTCTTCCTTCTATGAGCAGCCCAGGTGCATCACTTGGCCTGTTGGTGGCTCAGCTTAGTTCCTGGAAAAGGATGACATTAGCCTGCCTTTTGGGTAGAAGGCAAATATTCATAGAAATACTAGCTAAATTCAAAGCAGTGGTATTATGCTTACTTACTTCTCTGACCTGTTCATCGAAGTGATGCTGTGGCATCATTTGAAATACTCCATTTTTAACTTAGGTGAAGGTGGCGACACCAGTGTTGGAAGTAAAAAATCTCTTCAATGTGAATTCATGCAAGTTTGCGCTGTACATAGAAAGAGAAGAGCTTGCCCAGCTCGATGACTGCACCATGGCCCTGGCAGCGCTGGTGGCTTCATTTCACGTGTTCGATATCCCGTGCCCCAAGAGAATCCACAGGACACTCAGTTTCCTGGAGTCCCTGGTCTTTGAGGTGAGGAGCCCGGTATCCCTGCCCACCCAGCTAAACAGAGGTCTGGAGGTACCCAAGTATCCCAGTATTTGATGGAGCACACAGCGTTCCCCTCAGGAGTATTCGACATTTTGTCAGAATAAATCCCTTTGTTGTGAAAATAAATCAGTGCCATTCTCTCTGATGGAAGTATATGTATATTTATAACTCTGTTGTGTTTAATAATGCCCTTTTTTAAATGGTACTGGCTACTTTTTTAAAAATTATACACCTAAGCATTTATTTTAAATGGAAATTCTAGAGCAGTCTAGAGACATTAGAAGCAATAAATTTTTCTAGATTACTGCATGTGTTGTGTATTATTTTTCCATATGGAACATTTAAAAGATTTGGGTAGCCTTTTGACTGTCAGAATTAAAAAAAACCACACTTGAGAGTTAACGTGAGCACTTCACCGCTTCAGATGCTACTACATTTCATATTTTGAAGTGGCACAAACTGAAGATCTACTTGTTACCATAATTTCATTATATTATGGTCACTGAAAGCGTACTGTAATAATCTTTGTGTTTTAAAATGGTGGACCTGATTTATAATTTGCAGGATGATGAATTTTCACGATTTTCTCCACGCATGAAACGTGGGGATTTTTGTTTGTTATTTATTTATTTATTTTTAAACATTAATCCTGAATTTGCTATATAGGGATTCTGAGATGAGCTCTCAAAGCAGCAAGAATGACTTACCTGGGATGCTGCCACGTGCATTTGTAACTACAGCTTTGGGGAAGGGGAGAGGACTCCTCATTTGCTTTCTGAACTTGTTCCCCAGAACAAATCAGCCTTCTCTACATGGTGACCGTCCTATCTGCCCACATAGAGTGGAGGCCCCCACCTCTCTCCACAGCCTCCTCCTCAACACGTTCCTCTTAAATCCTGCATGTCTGGAAATCCTAGGGATTACTGCCTGACAGTGCGCACCTAGTAATGGACAGTAGCAGCAGATAGCAAACAACACCCATTATATTAGAAATAAAAATGTCTCTTTCTTAAAACCCTGCATTCTACTAAAGAGATCAGTCTTCCACCAGTTCTAGAACGGCCCATGTCGCCAAAGCAGTGTTGGTGGTCAGCACGATTCTTTAAACACTCACACGTAGCTTGGAAGGGCACAGTTGTTTTGTTAAAGCCTGGCTGGGCAGGGCTGACTCTAATGCAGAGGTTACAGCATAAGACCCTGCAGAAGGAAGGGTGACCACTGCAGTTAATGGACAGACTCTTTTGCTGAAGTCTTGGGATTTTTTCATGTCACTCCCATGCAGATCAGGGAACAATCTTTACCTGTGTAACAACTGGGCTACCTCTGACACAAAATACAAAACCAATACCAACTGCTGGTTTAAAGATCCAGTGTGTCTCCTGAGTGTTTTTAGTTTCCGAGTGAATTTGCTGGGTGTAGTTTTTGCAAGAGAAGCGGCTACACCCTGGTACCCCATCACATGGGATACAAAAGTAAGGATTATGCATGTCCTCACTGAGTGACAGCTGTATGAAGAAAAAATTGGGCTCTGCATCATCTAAGTGAGGTTTATTCTACATCTTGTAAACAGTATTAATTAATACATTTCCTAAACCACAGTACTTTGTAAGGAGGTATATCAAAATTCAGGCAGCTACTAACATCCCCAAATAGTATCTGTGGAGATGGAAATCTCTTCACTGGTTCTCACTGCAGGCTAGAGGGCTGGCACACAAGACAGATACAGAGGGTGAGGAAAAAGAAACTACATGAAATGACAGAAGGAAAGAAAACAGAAGAATTTGACATTTTACTGATCTGCACAGGCAATTTCAGCTCCTGTCAGTGACAAAATCCAGGTCCATAAATGGGGATTCCAATTGTGACAGCAGGTGGCCTGTGGGCCTGAGGCATAAGTGTTCAGAGAGAGGGCAGAGAGCAGTAGCCAAATCGGTCTTTTAAACTCATGGCCACATTGAGCCACAGTGAGGAATTATTCCACACCACCCTGGGGAACAGCTGGATTCATCTGAGAATCCTGGGCACACACAAATGTAACAGACAGCTCCAGTTCAGGTTTTATTTGTATTGTAGTACAATAAGAGTGCAATTTGAATGTACAAATATTGAACAAAATGTAAAAATATTATTTACGCAAGGCTATGGAAGGAAATTAATAGAGCAATGCAACTTACTTCATACTGACCCTGTTTCACCTCATATTATGGCAGACACCAGTCACCTACATGATCTGGAAGGGCACAGAGACTTCTTGAAATCCTAAGGAACTCCAGCCAAAGAACAGCCTAGCAAAATCAGTGGGAAGATGTGAAATTCTCCCAGCTCTGTGCAACAGAAATGCTCTGTTTGTTCTCAGATTTAGAGGCTGAGCTGAGCAATGGCCCACCGCAGCTCTAAGAAGAGGGCTGCCAAAAATCCTGATCCAACTCTGTACTTGTAAAAGTGACATTCTGCAACAGTCCTCAGTATACAGGTAGCTAGGCTTTCTCCCATTCAAAGTGCATCTGGTTTACATCTTACATATATATATATATATACCAAGTGTAATGACTTTCCCTGACAATTCATGATAATAATCCTCCAAGAAAGAAGGTTGCCTCACCTGAGCACCTGCTGGTGGCAACCGCAGCCCTGCTAATGACCTGGTGACACTCATGCATTTTGCACCTAGGATATCCCAATGCACCATATGCGATTACATATCCTTTTCCTCTGAGCTTTGTCTTTCCCCCAGTGCCTTATTCATTTACAAATCAGACTTTCCAACTAGGAAATGGTGGGTGAAATAATTCTCCCACCATTGGGAAAATAAACCTATGTTGAATATGAAGCCAGAGTAGCAGTCCTAGCTTTAGAGCACACTGTTTTTCTCCACTGTCGTGGTAACTATACTGGAGACTGGCATGTGCAGATAGGACTCAATATATTTTATTTTTTCTAATATCCTGACCTCAAACTGCATGTGTTTTCCTTCATGTGCAGAAGGACTGTAGCAGGCTCCCGTGGCTGGGGCTCTATTGTGCAGCAAAAAGAAAAAGCCTTCCATGAAGTCAACCTTTATTTTTCAGTTGCAGCCTTCTCTATTCTGATCTTTTGGTAAGGTACATTAAAGATGCTGGTGGAAAAACTCACATAACATTTTTGTAATCGTGCAAAAGTAAAAACATTCAGTTATTAAAAAAGCATTGTAATTTCAACCCCAACAAGGTTTGTTTTGTTACAAGCAAACGGACAGTTTTATAATCTGTAAAGTTATATGCTGTAGCATAAAGTGTCACATATGTAACATTAAGTGTTTCATTTTTAAACTATGGCACAAATACATTTAGCCATAACAGTCTTATCTGGCTACCTGTAGCCTAATTTTTGGCTAATCAGTTTTTATTTTGATAGTATGAAGTAAAAGCTTCTGAAAAGTAAAATGGGTACATGAAGGAGAATTCAAGAATTCTTAGAAAATATTAACGTTCCCTTATATAATACAGCATAAATAATTAATGAAGGTTTTCATGATGTCCAGAGAAAGTTAGGGATCCTAACCATCCACGGAGAATTAGCGCCATTAGTTTGGTAAATAAGACTAGCTGACTCGGTTGTTACACAGCACCTTCTCAAAAGCTTGAACACTTCCCAGAAGGATTCAGATGTGTACTGGCTCCAGAAGAATATAAATAGTCCAGCAGTGCTGAATGCACATTTCTTCCTTTCCGAGAGTCCCTGCTCAACAGTTCTGGCGAGTCTTTGTGCTTTGAATAAAACATGAGCTCCAGTGGAGAAAGCTGGCTTGTACACATTATCTTCAAAGTTCATTGTGTGAGTTTTTCTCTGCAGCTTTGAACATCAGAATGGAATTAAAGATTTTAAGGGCTGGTCCCAGTTTAATGCTCATTATTTTGACTATGTCCGATTGGGTCATTAGCAGAAATGCTTCTCCATCAATTTGCTTTAAAAGAAAAAACACACAAAGCTATTAATAGGTCTGACAGCGCAGCAGTACAGATGTTTCAGAAACATGAAAACTCCTGGCAGTTTTAGGCAGTGTAAAGGAATAACTGAATACACACCACTTTCTAACGCTTTCAGGATAGCTTTGATTTCAACCTTTTAGACAGATCAGCTAGTCCCAAAGAACAGGATGATGATGATCCTTCTGCTTGAAAACAATTGTTTGGCTAATTTTCAGCTAACCAGTTCTTATTTTCATACTGACAGTGTAAGGCAAAAGCTATTGAAAAGTAAAATGGGTAAAAAGTAGAATTCAACCGTGCTGCAGGAAAGTAATGCTCTGTAACATCTTAGTTACTCTTTTTATGCAAGGGTTCATAAGAAAGCTTCTGGATTTCCCCCTCCAGCTGAAGAACTGGAAACCCCTTCAGGCAGCCCCCTGTTCATTCAATAGCAAAATGAATTTGGTCCCAGACGTAAACAGGGCCTAGGCTATATAAAACTGCCTCTTAGACACAAACACAACTTTTGAAAACACGGATTTATTTTTTTTTTTCTGCTAGCCTTGTGGTGTTGCCATTTTAATAAACATTACACGTGAGTGTTTTCCTTTAAGTAAACTGCTCTGTCAGCAGGAGTGCTAAACCTGAACGTGAAGAGCCACAAGGCAAGGCCCTGACTTCCAAGGGCTCCAATAGGGCCAGCACTTCTTGTGTAAACTTCAGGTCACTCAGGTATCTGTTCCAAGTTTTCAGCGTAACATATGCAGCACAGCTAGGCCTAAAAGCCAACTGTGGTCAAACCAAGAGCACTGCTTAGGATTAGAGATACTAATTTGAGATAAAAATAGTGTAGTTAAGTTTCTGTAAGACTAGAAGACAAGCTTTCTGAATCAGATATGCTGCAAAGGAAGCCTGCAAGGTACACCCCAGCACTGTAAGGCAAGAAACGTGGCAATGAGAAAAGCATCACGCACTTACCACAAATGACTTTCTACTCATTTCATACACAAAGCCAGGCTGGGTGGGCTCAGAACCAGGAGTGTGGGAATGTGGGGGTGACCAGCTTTTTGCAACATCTTAATATAAGCAGGATGAGGGTTCATTTCCACACCAGAAGTTTGAACCAGCACCTTCCACCTACTGAAAGACCTACTGATGCCAGCCAGTCCTTGGTGGTTAGCCTCACTGAGAGAGGTTTAATCTACTACTCACAAAGACTGAGAGGCTGAATCCTAAAGAGGTAGGCCAGGGATTTGCAACTTTGAAGACACAATAACTGGTTGAGAAAGAAGCCTCTGCATGTTGGGTTCTTCAACATCTTTAACAGAATTTTCTTACACCTCTGAGAATGAAAGCACTTAGGATTCATCCATTTCCGTGGCACTCTCCATCTGCTGACTTGATGAGCAATATGCCAGCTTTTATTGATGTTAAAACCCATTGGTGAGACACCCTAAGAAGACACAGGGGATGATCTAGGCCTGCATATCTCCTGCAACTGTAAAATGCCTAACATCTAGGCAAGTGAAAAATACCCAGAGATTCAGCCTGTCAGTCCTTTGATATGCAACTATAATAGTCATTACACACAGTCTGAAAACTTTTGTGGTAGGAGATTAGCAGCGCCATCTGTATGCATTTTCCTCAGGAGGTGCCTTCTCAAGTCTAAGTACCACAATTATTCTTTACTTGAAAGGCTGGCTGACCTGGTATATTACAGTATCAGACTCTGCCCATTCAGGTGGTCTGGCTGGGATAAGCACCTGAACTATTCACTCTACCAATCTGCGATCAAACAGCCTTGAAACTAAGCATTAACAGGAGTAACAAACCTCTGAGCCGCAAAGAATAAACCAACCTAGCTCATAAAGGCTTACAGTACCTAAAAGCCCTATCAGTTCCTAATGACAACTTTGGCACAACAATCTTCTCAGATAGCAGAAATGCAAGCCAGAAATGCTCACACAGTGAGTACACACTCCTTCAAACCTCATCAGAAGCCTTCAGATCCTCTCTCTTCCCACTCACTCAAATCACATTCATAAACTGCCTATATCAGGAGGAAGAGCATCAAGAGCCAAGTGTGATCACACAAGATGCAAAGAGTTTTAAGGGGTGGTTATCTTAAACCACTGTTCTGCTTTATTTTACTTATTAACCCTGCAGAACCAAAGTAACATACTTACAGACTTCTCAGACCAGATTGAGAACAGTAGTAAACCACAGAGTTCCTCCTCTTCTGTCACCAGTTCTAAGTAATTGCAGTTACCAAGGCCAGAAAAACATGAGAGATCTGACAGACACTTAGCTACTTTTATCTTCTTTACTTCCATCCCCCTCCATGACCTGCAAACCAATCTAATTTGTGTGTGACTTTAAACATACACTTCATCCCACTACTTTATATGCATTTTTAATGATGACGTAAAATTTATCTTTCCACCAAGCTTTGTGTTCTGTATCTTTTTGAAACAAAATTCACCCACCTCATCTTTAAACACCTTGCCGTGCTCTTCACATCCTGGTAAACTCCGTATAAATTCAGAGACCTGCCACCAAAGTATACAACAAAAGATTTAGTAAGACCAGTGTTTTCTCAAAATAGTCTTAAAGGCTGACAATCATTAAGGCAAAGTTTTTTAGATGTTGTTTGTAAAGCCTTATATTAAGTGTTCCACCTTCTCCTGTAAGTTCATGGCACCCTGCAGCTGGTTGTTTATGGACAGGATTCACAAAATCTGCAAGCTAAAAGAGCATGTGCCACTCTTGTCCACAGGACATCTAAGAGTGGGACATGGCTACTCCCTCAAAATTACTCAGGTTATTCTAGCCATGAAGATTCAGAACCATTAACCTTCTCTCAGTGAACCACTTCTCACAAATCAGAATGGCTGCTGCTTTCCTCTTCTTTATTCTTTATAGCACAGGGATTAGCAAATTCTTTTTCAAGTTTCATGCTTCTTTCTTCTCTGATTAGAGGAGAGCTGACCATCCCAGCTGCAGAAAACTGCCTTACATCATAGGTACCCCTAAAAGTGAAGCAGGGCCTAGACCCTGTCCGTCCAAGCTTTATTACATACTTGAACAGTGACAGGGCTCTAATCTTGAAATCAGGTGTCAGGGCCTGACCATATCCACACAGTTCCTCTCTGTACTATATTCTCATCCTCCAAAACAGTGTGCCACATCCAAACTATGCATCAGGAGTACTTCCTTGGTCCATGCTGACCCCTAAACCATTCCTTCAAATTATTTCTGTGCATGCTAGATGTTATTAGCATAGAGCTTAAGCACCTGATCTGCTGAGCCATACATTTAGCACTTTTCTTTCCCTTTTGAAACCCTGTGGGTATATATGTATAGATATACATTTATCTATTTGTACAGATATGACTTAACACTTACTGCTTCTGGGGCTGGGTGGCAGCTGAGAAGCATTTTGGGGATCTGTAAAATTAGGTCTGGCTGACTCTAATCCTGAGTACTAATGCACAATAGTTAATTAATGAGGTTAATGTAAAGCTCTGAATCAACCAAGACTTCAAGGGCAGAGGCAGTGAGGCAGAAGATACAGGGGAAACCTACCTCATCTGTACTCCACTTGGAAACTTTACTGGCTGGGATCCCAGCTACACTGGGAAGGAGTTTGCTCTGCTGTTCCCAGCGCAGGGGTAGGCCAGGGATTTGCAACTTGGAAGACACAATAACTGGTTGAGAAAGAAGCCTCTGCGTGTTGGGTTCTTCAACATCTTTAACAACAGGAAGCAATAAACAAGCATTAAATTTCTCAGTCAGTGATGAGATCAGCCACAGTAAAAACACGTTCATTTCTGTTGACACATACGGGCCTCCCTCCACAAGCTATAGCTTTGCTTACACCAGAATTAGAGAAGTACCACGACTGGTGTTCCACTAGTATGCCTGTTATTATATTGGTTCTATATAAATATAACTACTCTTACATGGAAATAATCTCTTCCAAGACAACACAATTCTATGCCAACACAACTGCTGGCATACCACACCACAGGGCAAATAATTTTAAATATTTTGATACAATAAATCACATCCACATTTAATAGCTGTATAGTAGCACAAGAACAAACTTAATTGCAGGGTTGAGCTGTTATAACTTCATCAAAAGCAGCACAGCACTGCTTTAAAATTCCAAGTGAATCAGTTGTATGGTTCCAGCCCACACAACATCTATGTCTCATCCACAACAAAATGTTTTTCAGTTCTTCTGAGGAAAAAACACAAATGTCTGCAAATTCCCTCCTCCCACTTCAACCGAATGTTTTATTTGGAAAATAACATTTAACTCCTCCGTGCTGCTATGGGATGTTTCTGCAAGGTCAGTCCTCTTTTTATTTCACTTATACATAATGGAAAGAATAAGCTCCCATCCCACTGGCCTCATAGGTAATGTACCAGTGGGAGGGCAGCTTCAGCCACCTGCTGCTGGGGCTGCTGCTGTCTGGAGAGCAGCAGTAGTTGCAGATGTGTGTAGGAGGAAAGAGGGAAGAGGCATACCTCAAATGATGTCAAACTGCATCAGACATCTACATTCTTTTAGATCCACTGCAAATGCAAAAGCAACATGCCTGCTATGAACTCAGGCCTGAATGCGTCCCAAATACCAAGTAAAATTGTGGAAAACCTCTGGAATTCATTCCTGAACAAAATAGCTAACAAAGAACCTAAGCCTAATATTCCTCACTAACATGGCTTGACGCAATCACTCCCAAATCCCTGGGCTATCTTTGTTTGGAGCATTCACTTCTATTACAGCTCCGTTCTATTTCCATTTTTGGGAAGTTGCTATTATTCACAGTTCTGCCAATCCTTACTGTTCTAGTTTTCCTACATTCCTGCCCAACAACCAGGGCACAAATTCCTATTATAGATTCTTGTCAGCACAGTGGGACTGGTCTGGAATATATAATGTGGCCAATACACGATGTGATTACATTTACTTGTGTTGTTCTGCTCCTCCAGCTTAAACTTTTGCTAACTACAAGACTTATCCTCATTTTATACCAATGTTCATTGTTCAGAAGTTGACTCTTAAGGCATTTAGTCAGTATTGTCAGCTTACTGATTAAATTTTTAAACAGACTCCTTAATTTTTTCCTAACATCATACTCTTGGAAGTGAGTTCCCTAAATGTCTGTTTACATTTCACTGCTGTTCTTCAAATGTTCCTTAGAGCTTCTACTACTAGTAAAAATCTCAGTGAGAATGGAAAGTCTTATAAGGTAGCAAGTATGCTGAATGTAAAGCCTATTTTACCAAATATAGTATCTTTCTCATTGTTCCCTTGAATACCTTCTCCATGCTTACCTCATGATTTCTCTTTCTAAAAAAGGCCTCTTAAGAGTTGAAAATGTAAGTACTTAGCTTTATTTTGTTCTCCATTTGCAAAACATGTAATACATAGATACTGTAACAGAAATGGCAGGCAACAGTAATGTGTGAAGGAAATTCTAAGCAAATTGCACTTTATTTTTGCAAATGCTTAAACATGCTTACGTAAGAGCATACAGGCACACACGCAGTGAGCAGCACAAATGATAGCTAAGGTTACCTATGTATCACACAAGTCTCCATTTTCAACAGTTTACAGCTGTGTCAAATACTAAATTCCAGGTGAAAAAAAAGTGATCTATCCTGGGTATCTGTCCATGCTGTATTTTTTTGGAAAATTTCAAGCAAACACAAGTCAGCTGGTTATGAATGAGGTTAACAGAAAATAAGTTCATTAATGTGACACTGTGTAACACCAAACCTTGTACTCCACCTATTCCCATTGAAGAACTCTAGTTACTGACATGGAAGGGAATTGAGTGCTTAATGCCTCCGAGGATGTGGGCAAAAATGTCCCTGCTTCCCACCTTGTGTTGTATCTGCCTCACAGGTAAGATGAACACCACAAAAGGAGTATGTAAAGTGCCAGTTTACCCAACTAGATGGAGGAAAAGGCAAAAACCAAGTCTCTGATCCTGCAGGCAGGTATAACCACATCCCTGACAAAAGGACGTTTTGGATTAGCGTGGGTAACTTATTGCAAAAGACAGTGCAAAGCACAGTGTTTTGGCTACAATCTATGTCTATAATTCCAGACATATAAAAGTTCTCCCTGTCCTCATGCTTTGGTATTCCTCGCTCTGCAAGCCCTGCTTCCCATGGAGAGGCAATCTGTGTTTGTGGGCGAGAGAAAACATATGATGTACTCCAATTTATGTCTCAGTTTGGACATTTAGGAGAACAGTAACTTGACGTGCAACATGGGTTAGCTACTTTCACCACAGAGCCACAATGAGCTCCTTAAACCACATAAGCGAAGAAAGAAAATCTGCTTGCCAGCTCCACATTAGATAGCAGAGCCAGATGCAGAAAGTTCTCACTTTTAACACTGACCACTGTTCTCTGGTGACATTTTGCTTCAGCATCAGATCACCTGCCCCTGCATTCCTTATCATACTCAATGCCACCTTGTCACCTTTCCCCTGGAACCATATTCTCCTTAATTCACCCCTATCTTCTTAACAAGCTATCTTCCAACAAAATATAACCTAATGTTTTGAAGCAGCTAAATGGTAAGCGCTGTCGTTAACGAGAGACCATTAACACTGTTCATTCCCTCCTGCATATGTTCTAGCTCCTAGCATGTACCAGGTTTTTAAACATACAATGTGTGTCCATAAAGAAAGCCAGTATGAAGTGGCCACGATTTCAGTGGAGTTCTTCAGCTTCAAATAACCCTTCTCCAAAAAAGGAAAGATAGCAATACACATTTTATAAAGTATCAGCGGAGAACTGGCCAAGTGAGTATGGCAAAAGTAGGCTGAATAATAATAATAATACTGATGTGACACGTAGAAGAAAATAGGGCAACAAGCACAAGTACCAGTAGTTGCAGTTCACAAAAGCTTGCACAACTGTAATTATTTCAGCTTGAGTTTTCCATGACTGTGATGGCAAGAACTCTATGATCCATTTTCATCCTAAAGGTTAAGTACTATGGCACATTTAAACAGAAAAGGCACAAAATTATGTCTTAAGACGGAAGGTGAAAAGGACAACTTTCTTTAACAATGCTGTAGGAAAGTGTTCTAGTTTTGTAAATCTAATTACGCAAGACTCTATACAGAAATGTATCCTAGTAAGCAAAGCTTGTTGGTGAGACTTTATCCAAATAGTCAATTCTGCCAAACTCAAAATGCTGCACAAAATCAGGCCAGTTTTCTTAGGGGGGAAAAAAAAAAAAAAAAAAAAAAGATTTGCAGACAATTTTAAATGTTCCAATTATTTGATTTTAATTTTTTTGTATTGTGTTATAAAATGCAAAGTCAACATCAAAACAGTATGTTTCCATTCTGTTGTAACACTTTAAATGACCAAAAATTCTCTTTCATCTGCTTTAGAAAGGTTCTTCTTTTCATGCTTCATTTTTCTCCAGAATTCTGAACTACATCATGTTTCAAAACACTGTAACAACCTGGATTTTGTACTCCTTTTGCACAGCTCTTGTAATAGATGGATTCTTTCATACTTCACACGCTCTTCTGAGTGCCTCTTAGATCTATCTGAAAAGTGCCAGCAGACCAATTATGTTTTAAGATAAAAAAAATGTATCAGATGTTAATAATTAAGAAGAAAACAATAACTTAATTTTACTTTTACGCAATGGTCTACTAGTCTCGAAGAATTTCTGGGGTTTACAAAGATGAGCTCCCTTAAAAGGTAAGCAATGTAGCCCTTGGAGAACCAGAGTTACTCAAGTCTCAAGATTTTTGACAGAAGCCTTACAAATTTTGTATTGCACAACAAATTGCTGAAGAAAAGCCTACAAATGTAAGGATTAAATTACAGAATTAAAACAAGTAGCTTCTCATTGAACGTGCACAAGTTAACAAAACTATTGCAGCAAAAGCTGCACTGAAACAACACACTGACTCAGTCCAGCAACGAAATAGTCTGAAGTTTCACACACCCAAAATAGTAATCAAATGTGAGCCTGTGATGTTCTGGTTTTGTGCTGTATTCTTTCTAAACAAGGAGGATAAAAATGCATCATGAACAGCTACCTCAATCTGTCCAGCTGGATCAGTGAACAGCCCAGAGTTTTGACAGAGCAGTACATGTAACCATACAGAATCACTGAACCAAAGAAATGTCCGTGTTGGTAGGGACCTTTGGAGACTGAATGGTGCAACCTTCTGTTAAGAGCATGGCATTAGACTAGGTCATCCAGGGCTCTGTCAAGCCAAGGTCTCAGTGCCAGCAAGAGAGATTCCACCTCTTCTCTTGGCAGCCTGTTCCAATTGTTCTGATGGTGAACCTTCTCCCTCATGTTCAGACACAATTTCTCCTGAAGCAACCTGTGTCCCTTGCCTCTTGTCCCATCACTGCATATTTTGAAGAAGGTACCTTCAGCTTCTCTGTAACTATCTTTGATTTACTGGAGTACTATGACTAGATTTCTCCAAGCCTCCCTTTTTTAGGCTAAACAAAATTAATTCCTTCAACTCTTCTTCATTTGTCAAGTCCTTAAACGACGCCATCATCTTGGTCGCCCTCTACTAGAGTGTCTTCAGTTTTGCAACAGAGCAAAAACTTTAGCCATCCCTCTGTAACTCGCATGAAAGAGAAAGGGTCCATTCTGTATATGGGCTACTGGAAAGTATCAGACTGTACAACAGACTGAGACTGGGCTGCGTAAGTCACCTTACCTTTGCATTATGCCTGTAATGTGTAAATGCTAAACTCTGCATCTTTAACATTCTTTCAATATGCTTCAGAAGCAGTTAGTGAACATTGTACCTTCAGAACTCAGACTGGCTTAATCACCTATTTTTAAAAGTCAGTGGAAAAACATTCTTGAAATGAAACCTTTTATACCAGTATTCATTTTGCACGCATCTTCCCAACAGTGATAAAGATCTTGGCAAAGCCTTTGATGATTACAAGAAAAAGAACCACAGTGTTAAAAGTGTTACTGCCAAAAAATTTTTGGACATGTGGAAAATAAGTTGCAACGCAGTTTCATGAAGAATATTAAGGAATAGCTGCAGATTTTAATATAAAAAATGAAGTACTGTCAATTTACCTTTAATTTCATTTGAAATGAGCAGCTTATTTTCTGTCTCCTCTTCTTCACACTCTTTGTTCTTTATGGAGTCCTTTGTTTGTAGTACTCCACTGAGGAAAATAAGATGTTCATTTTTTATTAATACATCATAAAAATCACTAAGCATGATGACATCTCTTGCTAACAATGCTATTAACACTCCAGGATTCCCACATAAAGGATGCTGTATCATCATAAAATAAAAAAGGGACGATCAAATTTCTGACTTACACAGATGGCATGACTACTGACATGAATTTTGCAATGAAAGCTCAAGATTAGTGCAAACTAAGATTACGTAAATTGTATCAACACACCTCAGAACTAAAAATGGAAAGTATACAAATGAAGGTAAAGGATGCATTGCAGAATATGGGAGAAGTGAAGAACATATATATAGCTGCATCTCCTACAAAGCCTTACTGGTTATGCAGCACATTTTCAGGAGCTGTCCTAAACAACAGCTGCTCTTTTTCCTCTGCCCAACCTTCCTCTCCACCCCACGCCAAGTCCTGTACTATACTGACATACTGTTGTGCAGCTGTTAATGATTCTACTGAAAATATCTGTATTCTTCCTATTTTTGCATTAATTATCAGCCAGAAGAGCCACTCCTTGCCTGCTGACTGTGTCTGCTCCCACAGCTTTGCCAGCCCAAACATTTGCAAAGAGGGAACACCTCCCCTCTATAGAGAAAAATGGGGCAAGAGAGATGGAAATAAAGAGAACTTCTCAGAGGGGGGTGGTGGGTGTATTTGCATGTTAAACTCAGACCCTGGGAAGTTCCTTTTCAAACTCTGCCTTCAGAAGGTATTTCCAGCCTGGTTTCTTAAAGAAATGAAGCTGCTTATGAACTTGCTGACATTATACATGTATTTATTTCCTTCAGCTTTTAAGAACCTGAGAACACTTTGGCCAGTTCTTATTAAACCACCATAGATGCAGATCTCTCAGAGATACTAAGTACATAATGAACATTTTCTAAGAATAGGAATCAGACAGAATGATCTTAAAGTCAAGACTACAAGAAAATCCACAACATGAACTCACATTTTTCTATCTACCAGACAAGCAGTCAACAAGAATCCCTTTACAAATGTCCCAAACACAGATACAAAGTCATACTAAAGCTAGTACGTTATTATAAAGATTAGCAAACCTGAAAACACAAATCCACAGAAAACCAGACTTGTTTAATTCCATTGTTTACATTTACACTACTAGATACATTTTATATACTAAATACTATTTATACTCTTAGATACAAGTAAGCATTTGGGAACAAATCAGCTAGGAGCGGTAAGTTCACTGACATCAACAGAAATCTATTTAAAACATTATCGATGGTGCAAAATGAACACAAACTGGAAAGTCCAGCCTTTGGTGGGACACAAATAGTAATGGTATGACAAGCAATGCCAGTGGAATGCATACAGCAGGCATGCCTTCTTGTGCTACAAAGGACTTCTCCACAGTATCTTCCTCCGAAACACCACCTGCATTTATTTACTTTAAAATTATTTTCCTGACCTTCACAAACACAGAAAACTTCTAAAGTAAGATTCTGCGAAGTAGTGCAATTAATTCCAAACCCAAAGGAAATGATTACTGTAATTTGACATGAGGAAGAGAGATCACCAAAACGTGTGAGGAAACATGTATATTCCTGTTTTCTTGAGGATGATTTTCACAGCTACATAGATCTAGAAATTCTATCTCACTAGTTAAATACAAGGTTGTATTAGGAATTTAAAGTTTTGGGGAAGGAGTTGGAAGATAAATTCTTTTAAAATGTAGTACCATTTCGATTTCCAACCCTGGGTGTTCAGCTTCCTTAGTTGTAAATACTTCCAGAACTGAATTCCTGTTAGAGTGAACTTCTTTCGCTACTGTGAAGGTAGTGAAATTTCTTTCAAATTAAAATTGAATATGATGTAGGCATGTAATTTTTATCTTTAATTTTAATCTCAGGAACATTCCAGAGGGACAGACTGCAGTTTTTATATAAATATTTTGCAAACCAAAGTTTTCTAGTGTAACTGTTTGTATGCACAGGTACCTCTTACTAGAAGGGAAAAGGGAAAAAGGAGTTAGTAGAACTGGAAATGAGCTGAGTGCCACTTAGATTTAACATAACAAAATAAATGTCATGGTTGGCTTCATATGTGGCGGGCTCCTCAATCAAGGACTTCTATGAAACAAAAGATTACCTGCAGTACGAAGGCACACACAACTGTACTTAAGTCAAACATAATCAAATCCATACTATGAGCTCAGCAGCTAAAGAGCACACAAGTATCTATGTATTCAATTATGCATGTGTACTTTGAATAAACATCTAAAAAGATCCACTGGGTATTGCAATAACCAGATGCTCAATATTTCATAACTCCAGCAGTTCATATATACCTAATGTTGTGAATGCTATTATTCATGCCTTTTTCAAAGAAAGTTTATACAACCAACGAAGTCCTCTCTGACTATGCTGGATACATAAAGACTGTGGAAGGCTGGATGATAAAATGCAGATAGTCATCAGTGTATTCCAACAATTCAAATGCAAACTGCAAAGCCTCTGGGTAGTTCAAAGTTGGCACGAGGCTGTCATTCTCTGAATGAAACGACTGAATACAGTGAACAGATAGCACACATATAAGTTATTTTAGGTCTTCACAAAGATAATATTTGTACATATACAATATCATATTTGTACACAGACATAAGAAAGAAGAATCTCAACCCCCAATAATATATCTGTCTTGTAGTACTTTTCCTCTCCTTTCTGATATGTATTTCTGATTTCTTAAATACACTGTGACACTCCCTTCCCACCTATTTCTAGTATAAAGACAGATGAAGAACTTCCATCTCCTTTCCCATTGCTTCCAGGAGTTCCACAGACACATTGCTGTACTGCATTGCCTGGTAAGCTGCATTTTAAACTGTCTCCAAACGACTCATACTTTGAAAGGAACTGATAGTTACCCAGGTGCCTTCTTTTCTTTCACATCACATAACACGAGCTTCTTGCAAGGAGAGGTACTATCTGGATCCTCTTGCTCAGTTGTTTCTGATACAGTTTTCCCAGACGGTCGATTATGAGCTGAAGATTTCATAGCTACGTGACCAGGGCTGGGGCATTTTCTGTCACTGTTTAAAACAAATTAACACAATGTTTAAAACTGAAAGCAGCTGAGTTGTTGTTCAACTTATTTTTTCTATGGGTAAAGAGTCATTAGTGTAATTGAAGAAATACAAAGGTTTCATTTGTTTGTTTCAAGAAACAGCAGTTTCTTACTTGCCAACAACAAAACTGTGTTTTTAAAAATCACAACACAGAACTCTCTTCTCCATGAAATCAAAGGTAAAACGTTCCAGCAATCTGCCTAGTATTCTTTTTGATAATAAGCTATCCACTTCAAGTACTTGTAACACAAGAAAACTGTGAAGTATCATTTTACTCCTATACCTTCTCTCTCTTCCGTGATACATCGCTATCCAGTCAGGACCCTTGAAAAATGTTATGCAGTGTCTTAATTGGCACAGTGAAAAAAGCAGCAGTTTTCCTGGTAGTTCCTGCCACAGAGACCACCACTTAAACTGTTAGTGGTTTCACTGGGACAATACCTAAGCTACCCGTCAGACAGCAATTAAGTCAGTTCAGATTTGTGCAATTCTACACTTATAAGAACAATCGAACCAAGCAGCGCTCTTTGAGAGGTGAATATTTTGGTTTTCAAAGTATAAATTGAAACTGTCTCTGACAATGTAATTTAAAATACTGTCTATTGAAAATACATGGTCATTACAGTGGGAACTGGCAATCTTCACTATGAACATTCACATTTTCACATTTACATTAATGAAGTCCTTGAAAAGAATGGAAAGTGTCTCTTACTTTCCTTCTTACATTCTCTGTGTATCCCCACAGCCCACAATAAGCACAGGAGTTGGTGACCACAATTTCTACTAGGAAATCATAATCTGAAAATCTTCATCTTGGTATCACATCCCTTTGTTTCTTCCTGGTGCTCCTGCTAGAAGCTTCAGCCACAGATTTCAGCATCATCTTTGCAAAACTCACTCCAGTAGTTTGACTCCCACAAGAGCAACAGAATTTATAGTGGCTATTCTTCAAAGAGCAATATGAATTTACAGTCATGTCAATAAGGCCACCCCAGCAAACAAAAGAAACAGAAATGAATAATTTTCTTAAGTGAAACCAACTGGCAAAATATCCATTTTAAATTCCAATTAACCACTTTACTAAGACAGTTAAACTGAAGATTAAACCGAACTCTTGTTAAATCATACACAGTCAAATCAGTCTTTGACAGCTCAGTGACCTTTTCGATAAGCACTGATGAAACCATTTCTTCACTGTAAATGAAGAATGCAGATAAATAGACAGACCTTTCTGAAACCATTCAGCCATTACACAACTACAAACTATATTGAGGAACACGGAAATCAAGTACTGCTGTTAGTCACAGACATTGCTTCATTGTAATTACTTGATTACAGGAGAGGTGGATCTTTCGCTTGCTTCCATTTTTCTGTTCCTGGGGACAGGACTGGCTGCAGGCATCTCCCCGCTCAGCCGGTCAGGTAAGAGGCTTTCCTTGTTCAAGTTCATCTCCGAATACGGGCAGGTGACTGCACTAGAAGTTGAAGAAGAGAAATGCCTCATTATTGCCAGAAACTTTACTGACATCAGAGACCAGTTTTCTAGGAGCAGATGCAATCACTATTAGTATAAAGAAGAATAGAAAAACATGCAATAAGTGGTCATACTTGAAAATGTCAATAAATCCACTGATTAAAAACCTCAACCTGAATGTTTTTCAGATTACCTTTTGACAGCACTTATGTAACACAAATTGTGTTAATTTATATTACAGCACACAGTCTAGAAAGTTGCTAGATAAATATCTAGCCTGCTCTCTCATACCTCTATATGCTTTTTATTTATAATATACAGAGTGCCTTCACTATATCCACCTTTCTCCAAGCAAAATCATATTTCCATGGTTATTTTTTTCCTGGAAAGGAGGGTATTTCTACTATGTAATGTCCACACAGAAGCTGCATTGCAAGGGCACAGTCTGAGAAATGCTACACATCCTCTCACTGCAGTGAATGCCCTGTCTTTGCAAACACCGTTTTGTGATATTCCATTGAAAGACTAAGATATTTGCAAAGTCTTTCCTATCATACAACACTTGCAATTTCACTACACTCCAATTACAGAAGGAAAGAACTTGACGCTGTGCTTTGGTAATGACTCGTAAATATTACTCTAAGAAATGTGAAAGTCATACCTCCCACAAGAGGTGGGAAAGGGAAGAACAGCAACACAAATCACACTGGGCTGAACTAGGATTTTGTCTTTAGAAGAACGTAATGCAACGTTCAACTGATTAGTCAGGCTATGAGTTACTCACACTTCAAAAATAATATTCCAAATTCTGAAAGGTATATATATGACACAACAGTGAATAATAACATGCCCAGTTTTCAAGTCTCTATTTAAGATATAGGAGAGGCTGTACTAAACATTATGCTCTATTTGTAGTTCATGAACCACAACACTAACTATAACCTAAAATTATGCTTTCCTACTCACTTGTATTATTACAAGGACCTCTACAATGGTAAAATGTAAAAAACCCGTGTCCTGAGATTTTATTTATCTTCTTTTCAAGAATATAACTATCTGCCTTTTCATAAACTACTACAATGTTGTATTTGTTTCACTGATTGTTACATGCATGATTTCCAAACTCAACTGTCTAATATAAACAAGTCTGCCTTGTCGGCCATATATCCTGCCACATCCAAATTACAAAATCTAAACAGAAAACCAACAGATTTCATTCTCATGTTTGTTTAACAAAGCACAGAATTTAAAAAGGCCTTTTATTCAAAATATGCCATATATTAGAGATTCACAGAATGGTTGGGCTTGGAAGGGACCTCTGGAGATCATCTAGTCCAACCCACCTGCTAGAGCAGGGCTCCTTTTTCTTTACTGATGAAGCTCTGGATCCACAGTGTGTATGAATCAACTTCTATCACAAGACTGGACCAATACCAGTAATCTAATTTTGGTCCTACCAACATGAAGTTGGTGGAAATTAATATTTCCCTCAGTACTAGCATAAAAGGCGAAAATTCCTTCAGGCTACATCAGTCATTCCTTGCTGGGGTTACTGACACAGGCATCCAACAGCATGGCTAATTTTGTCAGTTGGTTCATTTGGAAGGAAGACAGTATCCACATTTTTTAAAATTATTATTCCTTGTATAGCTATCCTGAATTTGAATCTCCTCTGAGACACAGGCATTTAAGTTTTTTTTCCATAAGAACCTTCACATCAGAAGCTTACATAGGACAATAGATAGAGCAAATGGGTGGTTGGACTCTGAAGTGCTAGAGTTGAAACAGGGTATTTCTTGTTAATGAAAATCTTTTAAAGACATGGAACAGAATATATGAAGAAAAATTCAACTTGGAGCATTTAACTTTTATTTCAAATTCCTAATGCAGAATTTGGCATTTTCTTTCAGATTTCTCTATCTACCTCTACTTATATTTATTTTTCAACCTACTGGTTTTGTCTGTCTTACGACTAGCCACTGCCAGACATCTTAAAAGAACAAAAAAACAGCAACTGAAAGACAGAGAATAAAAGAGGGACAGTTATTTTATATTCTCAGTTCTTTATATTGCTGCATCTATCACAATGATGTCTTTTTTCCTTTTCAAATGAACTACAAGATGAAAGATACAGGCTTCTGTTCAGAAAAAGTCTTTAAGGAGCCAATGCTATTGGGATTTAAGTTCTTGCTGTGACAAATTCCTACCACTGTGATGAAATACAGTTATCAGAAACTCGGGAACATATTGGTTCATCTCAGTTCTGCCACTGCTATAAGGCAAAGCATGTAATCTTCTTTTGGCTTCCTATGCTCACAGGGGTGTTTTGAGGCTTAGTGTTTTTAAGCAGTCCAAACACTACCAATGTGGTATTTAACTTCAGTTGTGTATTATTAAGTAAGCCTTACACCGCAATGAAATGTGACATTACAATTTCACCTCCAGCAGGTCTTCTGATGGCCAACACCGTTAACATGTTTTAAATTAAAAAACCAGAAAAAGCCTCAAAATTCAGTCCTTCATTAGAACTTGCCCATTTACTGCCTCTTCCTTTAATATTTTCTGGAAAACCAGAAGCAGAATGACAATTTCAGTCAAAAATAGCTATAACACTAACAATACTTTACAAAGCTAGATTGAGTTTTTCTTTGTAATTTATCATTCCAGTTCTTGTATATTTTTTTTAAAAAGTCCTTGACGGTCCTTTGATGTTACTATTACTTGAGGCAACAAAAAGAACCCTCAAGGTTTCCACCAGTAGCTTTGTTTCAACAAAACATGGCATGAATGAACCTGTGTATGAGTCACATGGCTTCAGATCAATCAGTAAATCCTCCTGAATCTCAATCCCTCCAGCCTTTGGTTCAGTTTAACTTGTCTGCTACAAAGAATTTAAAAAAAAAAAAAAAAAAAAAAAAATCAAAATCAACCTTGTTATTCCTACATAACAAAAGTACTTAATTGATACAGGATGGTAAGTTTTGAAGATAATTAATCTCAAGGCCTCAGAAGTCTTGATGTTTAGGTTATTTTAGGATTTTTTAACTCTTCTGTCAACTTAAACCTGAATTTCTGCTCTGGCTTGGAGTTTGCCTTAGCACACCACTTTGAAAACAGCAGAAGTTCAGAAGCCAATTTCCAAAATGCTGAGATGTCCTTGACTTGGGGGTACCACAGTCTGTCAGAGGCACAGGGAGCACAGCAAGAAGCAGAAGCAGCAGCAGGTACCCAATCTGAAACCTCTACTCTACATCTGACAGGGCTGTGCACCCTCCAGCACTGCTGCACAGCTTTGAAACCGGTCCAACACGAAGATACTTAATTATCATCTGAGCTGCTTCAGCAGGCTCAACCCACGTTTCAGTAAACAAATATTCACATTAACACCACTCGACTTCCCCGCACACGAGAGCAATCAGCCACCTCTAAATGCTGAACGATCAACATAGCACAGCAATGAGCTTTCTGCTGCACGCTTGGCATCCTATTGAAATGGCAGCAGAGTGGTTGGCAATACCCATGTCCATAACATGTTTTTCTGAGGAAAAGGAGCCACTGTTTCCAGAATCTTGCACAGGCTGACGAAAAACTGAGCATTAAAATAAGCTGCTGTTTTTACCAAATCAGGAAAGACCAATAAGGGAAAACACACACACTAATTACTACTACTTGTATACCATTCTGAAGAATTCCTGGGATCACAGACCTGGGATTTTCAAGACAACAGAGGTTTTACATTATCAGCCATGGTTATTTTGCAGCTGCTCTTCTATCACTCTCAAGATGTATCTCTAGGTAGGATTACACATTCATCTATTTTTCTCTGAAGTTCAAGGGTAGTAGGATAAACTGGGCTGTTGATGGGTGATCATGGACCTTAGTATTCTCCAGACTACTGGAGATGGTCCTGTCTTCTAGCAGTATGCAAAGGTTCTGAAGTACAGAGGCCAACCGGATTAATCAGCCTCAGCTACACGTAACATCAGAAGAAAATATAAGCAGAATTCTCGCTTAACCTGAAGAAGAGGAGTAGGCTACTCTGTTTGGTAAAATAAAGTTAATGCTAAGGTATTTTCAAATATAGATTATTAGTCTTTATGACTGTTTTGAATATTTCGCAAACTCGTGAGAAGCTACAGAGAAGTCTCCTGGTTTAGCTGTACTGGTTGAAAATGTTACCAACCCCAGCTCCTCATCACTGCCAGGGGAAGAGGTTGTATGGCAGATTTGCTCAAACAATATTCCCTGATGGGTTAAACAAATAGACTGCCTAACTGATGGATCTACGGTAGTGTATGTTTGAATGACCACATCTGCCTAGTAGTGATGTGCGATTAGTAAGAAACTTCAGCAAAAGGGTCCTGACAACATCTAGGGGATGTATTCTTTTTCTGCTGGATTTTTGTTAAGTGACATCTTTACTTCTATTTTTAACTACTCTGGAAACAAGTGATACAAATATTCTCTTTCACAATTTACAATGTTTATCATCAAAGCATTCTTTTTTAGGAGAAAGCTGCTTCAACAGTCTAAACCTGACTCAAGAGTAGTTTATAGCAGATCTGGCTAGGGCCAATGACCTTACATAAAAGATAAAATTAAACTTCAGACTGCTATCAAAACCAGATGAGAATTACTTCAGCAGACACTGAACAATCAGATGTGACATCCTGCTGAGCTGAGGTTTCCTGCATTTCTCTGCTGCAGTTCTCTTACAACAAAGCCTCCTCTGTGACACATACAATTCAACTGAGACATAACGCTTGTGAAGTTTCTGGTAAAAATCTTTATTCCCGGAGAGTTGACCCAAAATGCTAATGACCTGTTTACAACTGGCCGCTTTGCATTGCTGCTTGAGCTTGAAAATCATTGTATGTATTAAACATCAGACAGCATACAATTCACAATCATAAAAACACAGGTGATCTGCATAATGCTCCAACCTGCACATCAGTCTCAGTTTCAACTGCACAGCAGAAAACCCTACATCAACTGGTGATAGATACCAAGTCCTTATTATCATCAACTTTTCCAAAAAGTAAATGCTTTAACCCCAGTACATAATTAATCACCAAGGCTTTCATCTGGTTCCTTAGGAACAAGCTCTCAAAATTATTTCAGAACTACTTAGCATTTTAAATTATCATCTTTTCTGCACACAGGCATTTATGCTGCAGACAGACATCGTACCTCATCATGAAAAAAAAAGATAAGCACGGTTAAATACATTCAAAGGTTGCGAAGATAAAAGAGCCAAGCGACTGCTACCTCACGTGGATAATTATACCAATTTCAAAATGTCTTGGTTAATTCAGGAAAAAAGTGATGGTACAACATGAGAATTTTTGGGGTGACCCAGACCCTCCAGGCTGCAGACTCCAGATAAATAACAAATCTCTCTTCTGTTACATTTTTATTCCATAGAACTATCACTTGATGTGCAAATAACAGGACTGCTAAGATCATAGTAAAAATAAAACACAATAGATTGCCATGAGTTTATTTCTTCTATTGATATTCAGGATGAGTAAGTATAACAACTTCAAATACCATGGAAAATATAGTTACAAAAGCAAAGGTTACATGAACTAACTAGACATGTAGCTCTTACTCATCCCTGCTCTGTGAAGCAGTAGAAGATTTAGTGCCAACGTTTATTTAGAGAGATAATAAATTAAAAACTTTTCTCAAACATTCACTTATTGTTTCTGAGAATGGGTATATTCACCTGATTCTAAGTAACTGAGACAGCACATGATAAGAAAGATAATACTCTAAATTCAAAGTTATTGCCTTACAGATCAGGTGCATTAATAAATCATAAAAGATTCAGTCTACTGGACTATGAAATAAAATAGGTTTCATCTAAGCAGCCAGGAAACTTTTTAGGCAAGTAAGTCTAGTTTACTTCACATTTACATGTGGACTAAGAATATGAATGCAGTAGGTTACCGTATGCTAACTGAAGGATGGCGACCTCCTAAGTACTAACAAAAGCATCTTTAGAAACACGACGTACAAACAGCAAGTTGTTCAGGCTGTCATTCGGGAATACATCAATTGGAATTTCCTTTTTAGTATTTTTCCAAGTCAACAAGCAAATCCTCACCTCCACCAACCAAGCAGAACAAAAACATCCAAGCCATAATAAAATTAGTGGCCTTGTATCTCAAAAGGCTCAAAAGTTATTGCTTTATACCTATCTGTCTGTAACATTTTCAATCTGACCAGAAAGCTGAGGAATCCTCATAGGAACCAAATACAGAGCAGCTGGATCTGTCAATTGTGACAAAAAATGATGTTTGACAAATCTTATCTCAGCACACCCTGGTGAAATGAAGTTAGAGATTGCTAATGTTTATTTCAGCATGCTCACCATGGCAACTGACATCGTTGCATACTGAGGTATACAAGATTTCATTTTTTTTTTCCAGCTTGGATCTGTTTTCTTGTGAACAGCAATTAAAAAACCAAAAACTATGTGAACACATCACAAATTGAAAGAATAAAATTAGTTTAATAGCACATACCTATGATGGCCAATATGTCTTGCTCTTTTAATGTGTCCAACTCCTTTACATCCTGCTGTGGGACAACCTCCATGCTCTAAAGCTTCCACCAATTCCAAGGGACCTGCATGTCAGGGGAAATTAAATAAGAGATTTCAAAAAATTTATCTAATCTTTAAGAGTCAAACAAACATGCAGGAATACCAGAGTATCACAGTAAACATGAAGAAGAAATAAGTAAACAAAATCTAATTTTAAAGTACTTTAAAATGAATTCGTAAAAGCATGATGGAGATTCAAACAAGCTAATCCACTGGAGAAATTATTTTATTCCGTGAGTAAATCTCTACAGGAGAGCTGTATCTATATAAAGAAGGAAAAACTTGGAGGAACAGTATGACTTTAAATTTCTCCCCTATTAACTACCTGTAGTTGCAAGAGCACAGACAAAGTATGTTACCCTGCTATTCCAAAGACAGGGTTCATACTGGGTACTGACCTCCTCCATTTTTAGGTCAAATTAATGAGATGCAAAAACAAAGGCTGAAAATAGTACTAAGAAGCACAAGTTATCGGGAGATTTTTGGCATTTTACTTATCTGAACTTATGTGTCTATCTGATTTTCATCAACCTGTAACAATGATGCCTGCAGAGACATGAAAGCATGTAGCTGTCAAAACTATCTTTGATGCTCAAGCAAACATAGTATATAACCCATAGTTTCATAGCAAGCAAGAGACAGATCTACTCCAGTACATGGAACTGAGAACAGCTCCTGCACATCTGCAAACATGCACTGTCTCGCCACCACTGCTTTTACTTGATGAGTACATGAACTTGTATCTCCCCCTACATATAACAATGCTGACATAAAAAGGTCTATTTAAATACATTCTCCTACATGAAAGATAGATTCTTGCTCGTAGGTGGATAACGAAAGAATGAGAATTATGAGGTATCATTAGAACAGTCCAAAAGCATTTTTAACAACGTTCCACCTATGCTAATGTTACAACACTATGACTACACTGAAGTCCAAAGACTTTTATAGGCTTTAAAATGCTCTAATGGATGAGAGAAAAGAGAACTTTATTTTTGATGCTTATTACAAGTTAGTGGAGTAATTACATTTATACAGTCCTAAAATTACATTTGGCCCTTTGAAGGCAACTGCAAGGCTGATGCGGCCGCCAGCAAAAATGAGTTTGACACTCCCGCGCTAGAAAAAATGAACAGTGCCTCCTACAGCACCACCTAGAGGAGCTGATGTGTTGTGGTATGTGATGGACAGCTGTATTTTGTTTCTTTCAATGCCTCCAACAAATTGAAATTAGGTATTTTATACCCCCACCTAGGCTAAGATTTTTTTCTTTTTTTTTTTTCCAGTCTCAGGTAACAGAAATGTCACAACCTTATTCAGCTCTTTTGCCATACGATACAATTTTTACTTATGTGACCACTACTTTTTCCCACCAGCCTGCTATTTCGTTCAGTACACGGGATGCACATCTCTAATTATGAAGATATGCAGCACCCTATCCTCTCCTTATTATTCACTTTGTGCTTCAGCATTTACGGCACTCTATTCAGACTATGCTTTGAAGGCAGAATGATTAAGTTCCTAACAGGCAGTCATCACTGTACCACTGGAGTGCTCAGAAAGCTAATGAATACACTCCCATCACGCTCTTGACAGGAAACATTTCTTCTTGACACTTTAGAGATGATGAGCTGAGGTACAGTGATTTTCAGGTAACACATTCACTCAGTCTGTGTGTGCCTTCTCCCAGTTATTTTACATTTAATTTTTTCAGAGTACTTAGCATTGCTCAGCATTTCTTATTTTCCAAGCACAACTCTTTCTGATCTCAGTTACAGCTGTGAACACTCAGCACTTGTGCAAACCATACCTCACAGCTGCAATATAAAACAATCCCAGAGAAGACCACTTGCTTCAAAATCATCTGTTCAACCTTTGGCTAAAGTGTTTTTATTATCATTACCCAGAAGCACAACGGCACAGGTCGGGATATCCTTACCACAAAGCCTCTTCTCCCTGCAACCTTCAGTCCCATTTATGACAGACCTCTCACTTGAACAAGTAAAACAAAATCCCTAGAGAGGGCAAGCTGGTAAATACAGTATTATTATTGGTAGAATGCTTCTGTTAGCTTTCTCTTCAACATGGGCACCATTAACCTCTCTTTGCTCAGCTGAAGAAAAGGAAGTTAGCTGGTTTTGAGGGTTTGCCACAGCATTTGCAAGGAGTGCCTTCTCAGTGCAGTCTCCTACGAGCCAAAAAGCACACTAACCTTCAAGAGGATGTGGACATAAGATTTTAAGAGCGATACCTTATCCCTACACAGTGTCACAGCAGCGCAACCACTGGCTTTGGGAGGGCAGGGATCTTACATCCTTATTTTCAGGTTTTGCCTGGGGTTCTTACACATACAGAGAAACATGGTATTTCCACTACAGTAAGACTCTCAACAACAAAGCTATCTACTAAAAAGTGATTAATTACTGACCGTTGATTTTACACTAAATGTCACATTTACATTATTTTGCATATCCTAGTTGCTATTCCTCCTTGCATGGCACTGGCATGGAAGAACATAGCACAGTACACGTGCCTTTAAAATAATTACATTATAATGTGATTTCTCTTACTAGGTGGGGGCTGAAGAGGGTGTCCGGTTTTTGTACACCAGCCCGCAGGATGGATATCAGGGCTATCTACATCAGTCCAATAATCATAAATACTATCCCAGCCATCAAAATGTACCTAAAATAAAAAAAGGAGAACAATACATTTTAGATCAGAAAAATTATATAAGTTTCCTTAAGTAATCTCTGAAAATGTCCATTAGAGAAGTCACTTTAAGGCAACCACCAATGTTACACAGAAAAGATATGTACATTAGATCTGGATCCAGATATACTCCGAGAGAGGTGTAATGTGGTTGTTTACTATGTCTTGCATCATCAGGCTCAAATGTCAGGAATAAAGCAGCCAAGCTTAGTTCTCACATTAATACTTCAATTAAGCATGAATTCCTGCCTTTTTTCTCAAATAAATAAATAAATAAATGATCCAAATATTTTCTAATTTCCTGTTTGAACGAGATTTAAAAATAGCAGAGCAGTAAGCCAAGGCCTAAAAAATGGCATTTATCCATTAAAAAAAAACCCAAATTCCCAACATACTGGTAACAATTTTACTAAAATCAGACTATACAGGATAAGGAGCTGAAACTCAAGAGAAAACGAAGTATGTGACTTCCCAGAAAACCACCAGTATTGCTACAAATGCTTTTAGGTGAAAGCTAAGTATCTTCAAATCTTATTTGACCTCTGTACTAGTAAATAGCTTAGATCTCTCATGCATGCATGTGGATGCACATACACAGATACATACCAAGACAGCTCTTTCAACATATACTACAGAGGCAAATTATCACCCTAGAAGCTACAAATCCTGATATTTTAATATATTAGACATGAAAGGGGTTTTCTGTTTAGTGGTGTTTTGTTTTGGTTTTTTTTTGCATGACAAACTTAAAGTTTAGATAGAAAACGTTGTAAATGTGAAGATATTGTCTCTCACAACTTCCTACCACCAGTTAATTCAGAATGAAATGTCAGCTGCATTTCGGCTTGAAATACCATGCATGCCTAATAAATCTGTACACCTGCAAACACAAATATCCTTCATATCCATCTAACTGGATCTCTGGAATATGCCTGCCCTTCTAATGGTTACGGGCTTCAGAGAGTAACCTGGTTTCATAAAATAAAAGAAAAATACTTCAAGTATACAACTTCTGGAAAACTGGAATTTCTTAAAAATACATTACTAATTAATGCAATCTAAAATCCATAATTAATATAAACTTCAGAATTGCGGAATTCCTTGACAAGGCACAAGAGATCACGGTTCTTGTTTCATATCTCCCTTGTATCTCTCTCCTCTCCCTGGAAGTTTGTAGAGACAGATTCAATTAACCTAGGCCAAATATTTTCTGGGCCCTAATACAAATACCACAGCAGCTCTGTGACACTTGATATTAAATCATCACATTTCTTGATAGAATATACAACTGGTTTATACCAACTATTCCCAAAGCAATTTTCGAACATACTCAACTCTGCTCTCTAATTACCTACGTCAGCGAATTTTAACTAAGAGGATAATAGAACGACCCCTTCCAAAAGAATTATATGCATATTAATCAGCAAAAGCTTAGCAGGACACAGCAAAGTAACTGATTTCTTCGTGTGCTTAATTTTACAAGTATAGGATTTTGGTTCCACGAAGCACTCATCAGTCACTCAAGCAGGATAGCATAGTAATACAGAGGGACTTACTTTTATTCTGTAGTCATCAGTATCTACAATAGTTGCTACTCTAATAAATACTGGATTTCTCTTGTCAACCACTTCAAGTTTCATGTTTTTCTGAAAGCCATGTGAAGGTTTCTAGAAAAGAAGAACAATATTATGTGAAACAGAAGAAAACCTCAAAAATCTCACACAACTGTAAAATATACAAAATCCACAGCAAACTTTCTGCTTTCATTTTCTCAAACCTGCTGACCTCCCCCAACAAATCCAAGTATAAAAAGGTCATTCAAACCAGTGCTGCTAAACTAGAGAAACAAAGTAACTGTTTTGGAATTTCAGGTTCTCAATCGAATCCTTCCAAGCAAGAAAGTAGGAAGCTTTATTTCAAATCCGTTGTTTGGGGTTTGTGGGAGTTGTTTTGGTTTTTCATTTGGTTTGGTTCTTTCAGTCTTTTTGTTTGGTTGGTTGGTTTTGTTGTTTGTCCCTAAATTATCTAGAGAAGTTTTCCCAGAGATTTTGACCAACAGTTTCAATTCAGTATTACATACCAGCAGCCTGAAATATCTATGAAATTTTCTAGAGAAAGCATACTTGTATATTTTAGTATGAGTTTTTGCTTTGTGGATCAAACACTTATTTTTCAGTCTTCTACTGAAAACACAACATGGCATAACAGTAAATATTCACTCAGAACGAACAGGACAAAATACCTGTTTTGTGTTGCTATTTTGGTAAAAAGATGTCTGTGTTAGGAGTATCAGATTTTATCTTTGCCTTCTACAGCTATGAAATCTAAAGCAAAAGTTATTTCTGTTTTAAAGCAAGATACATGCAAGACATGTTAGGCTTTTTATTTCAGATATCTAGGAAAATAACATGTCTGTCCCTCTTAAGACTTTCCAGAACATCAGTATTTTTTCCTCAGCTGTAGCTTAAGAACTCTATTTTCTCCAACAATACAATATAAAAAACTATGACTGTCTCAGGATGACTCACTCAAACTCCAACATAACCAGCATTTTATTCCCATTAAATCTGCTTTCTTATTTATCCCAATTAGTATCAATAGGGTTACCATTATATTAGTACAGAAAGCAATGAGGGGATTTTCTCTGGCTGTGAAACCAAAAGGCAGAGATGCACTGACTCCCATGCAGTCACACTCTCCTTGGGGACAGACATTGTAGCAGGGCCTGCTGTGATAGGACAAGACGTAATGGTTTTAAACTAACAGAAGGAAGATTCATGCTAGACATGAGGAAGAAATTTTTTACAGTGAAGGTGGTGAAACACTGGCACAGGTTGCCCAGAGAGGTGGTTGAAGCCCCATTACTGGAAACATTCAAGGCCAGTCTGGAAGGGGCTTTGAGCAACCTGATCTACTTGAAGATGTCCCTGATCATTGCAACGGGGTTGGACTAGATAACCTTTGAAGGTCCCTTCCAACCAAAACCACTCTGTGATTCTATGATTCCTTCCCCTCCATCTTCAAAGCCAGACAGACTTGTCTGTGTGACTTTTTGGAACCCACACCATCCCCAGGAGCAATCTGCTAGTATGGTTTCTGTAACAGTGCTGAGCTGTGCCAGCTGCTAGTCTCCCAGTTTAAGGCTGTGCGTGCCTGTGCACTTGTGGCATGTCCTCTCCAGTTTCCCAATGCAGACACAGCCAGCTGACCCTGTGGGCCACCGGTGGGGCACTCCCACTGCCAAACCCCACGTGCTGGGGGAGAAATTCGAACATGGATGCACCATGAGAAAAAGAAAATGTTTGCTTTTAGCTCAATGTAGTAAAGGTCACAGTCCTCCACTGTTTTGCCAAGGGTACAGATACAGGTCTCAGATACAACCAAATACCTTCCCAATTCTTGCTCCGAGTACTCTTGCTGAGAATGTAAGATTGAGACACATGATTAAGCTAGAGGTACACAGTGTTTCAAGGAGATGAACCCAATAACAAATATATCATGATTTCAAAGGAGTTCCATCTTCTTGAAACACCCTGTACCTTGGGGTGATAAACAGCAGATCAGTAATAAACTCTGGTGATCAACTAACCCCAGGGAACTGCTATAAGCACCACATTTCTGCTTTCATTAATCCATCTCTTAGCAAAGTGTTATTCAGAATTAGTGACCCTAATCTGCAAAGCTGAGGCAAATCAGCTCCAGCGTGCTCTGAGACAAGGGGCTGTGAGCTCCCAGCTATCTGATACTGGCTCCTAACTGCAACCCTTTCTCCAGGTCCACTTTCATCACCGAAATCATAAGAGCTCAAGAAAGATGTGTGTCACCGAAAGAAATCAGCAAGTGCAAAGCTGAAATAAAAGGATGCTGCCCAAAACACCACAGCTGAGCTGGGGAGCTGCCTGTGGATGCTGCCCCCATGCCGTAGCTACAAGCTCGCGATAAAAATAACATTCCACCAAAGGGTATTAAATACAAACTCTCTCTTGGCTACTGTCAGAGACAATGGACTAGATGGGCAACCAGACTAACTCCCTACAACCATTTTTACATTCTCACTGTATTTATTGCACCCTTTAAAATGTACAGATAGCTACTGAGTCATCATAACATATTTTGAACATATATATTTCTATCTCATTAGTTCTAATAACCAGGCAGTAATTTCCCATAGCAAATTACATTAATTAGTAATATTTTGTTGCATTTAATCCCATTTATAATGATTAAAATAATAAAGTAATAGTGATTTATAATAATTACCTGATTTCTAACAGTGAACTGCAAACTTGCATAAAAATAAACCATCTATTATACAACTAATTAACTAGATACATCTAGAATCATGGGAACACCAGATATGTATTCTCAAACTAATTAATCATATGCACTTAATGGCATGCAAAAAATATAAGCATTTTCTCACCACTTTAAAAGCCCGTGCAGGTGCAGGTAATGAACTGGTTTCTTCCAAATACTTCTCCCAAGAAAAATGCTTAGCATGTGGATAATCTGTCACAGAAAAAATATGAGATAAATTAAACATAACAGTGCAAACAGTAAAACTAATGTCTAATTTACACAATGCCCAACACTACTAAAATTCTGTTCTCATTTATGCTTCAGATTTATAAAACGATTACAAGAAAGGCTATCCTAAATTGTCTTTGACACATTCACCATGTAGGTTAAAAAACCCAACAATCTTCTCACACACAACACTGAGTAGCTAGAAGAAAAAAGTCACAATTGCTTTGGATATGAGAATATGTCAACTGGAAAAATCTGTCCACTTAAGTCAAGAAATTCATTCAAGTATTATAAGCCTAATCCTGTATTTTATAAACAGTAATTTACTAGCAAACACAATCTAATCAGTGGTAACTTTCTACCACAGTAAATCACACCTGACTACTTGCTATTCTTTAAGTGAATTTAACTAAATTTCTAAACAAATAGCCTGGATATTTACTACAAGAATAATTTACAGACATCATCAAAGAAGATGTTGTCTTTCTCAGAAAGTGTCACGTTTGCACTTCATGCAAGAAAAACAGAGAGAGCTTTGCTCTTAAAGTCAGTGCCTGTCCACCTTCATGCTGGACTAGAAGTTTAACTTGAAGTTTAAACACTTTGATTCATAATCTAGAACAGAACGGAACCAAAGTAGATTTGTTTCAAAAGGGATTTTACTGAATGAGAGGCTTTAATTAACCTCCCACCAGATGGATTGCTTATGACTTTTCAAGCCTACTGGTTATTACAATTCCTGTCAAAATTGTTTTTAACCAGTTGATATTCTGCATGTTCTTAGACCACGGATGGCACTTTATGCAACAGGGCATGTAGATTATCCAGCTATACACAACTGTCCTGAAAAACAGTGACAGTCTTATATTTCATACTAACAAATACACTTTCATTCTTCTGTATTGTCTCTCTCTCATTGTGTTTTCCTCCCTTCCAAAGAACCCTTACAAGTTTGATTCCTTGATCATGTAAGGCAATTTTCTCATGAACCATTATCTTGCATGTGTAGTTCATGTGAAGATGTTCTTATGCAACAATCTCACACACCTGGAATTTGTTCCATCAGCATTTTCGCAATGTGAGTCTTAAAATAAGTGAATACATTCATCCAAAAATACAAACTTGTTCAGATGCTAAGGGGTATCTTTAGTGGACAGATGTCTCTTTACTAAAGCAGCATATATGCACATACTTAACATACTGTACTTCTACTTTCAATATATCATGTTCTGTAAAAAAAATTAGAACTCCTGAAATACCAATTCCTAATTGCAGAAAGAAAAATTACAATAAGCTTATTGTAAGTTTTAATGCTGCTAGCTGACTAGAACCTCCTTAAATTTTCCAGATGTGTGATAAGACACAAACCTGGTGGGGTGATGAGAGTTCTTTTATGTTCTTTACACCATCCAACAGGATGAATATGTGGGCTAGCTGCCTCACACCTGGAGGAGGGGGAGAAAAAAGGAGATTAATAATGCAGTCCTTCAAACATCCTATTATGCTTAGAAAAGACACACAAAAAATATTTAACGAATTCCAAATAACCTATGACACCTTCAACTCCCACCTAAACTGCAAACACAACTCAAGATATGAACACGTTTAAGAAAGACTTGTTATCACCTAAACAAGCATAAGGTTTTATTTACAATTTCACTGGAAGACCAAAAAATCAAGTCCTTTAAGTCAGTGGCAGATCTCCATTGAGAAGCTATAATGCTGGAGCCGAAAACCTGACACATAGAGACTCTTGGTAGAAATATGTTGGCTGGTTGCAAGAACACAGATGGGGCTTTGCAATGCCAAGACCAAAACATTAAACCAAAAGCTTAAAGACCTTGATTAACAATCCAAGTTGCACCTGGGGGCAGATCAGAAAATCATGTCTAACTGCAATGCACTGTCAGTAACAAGTAAAAACTGAAAACCAGATTCTGAGCTACAAACATGCTGTTATAACCCAGCAGCACAAAAGCAAATGACATCTGAGAAAAACTGTCAGCACAAAAAGAACAAAATAGCATTTTAGGCCCCAAACTGCCTGAAATAATCTAGAACTGATCAGTGATCCAAGAATGCAAATTGCTCTAAAAAAGCTGATCAAACTCTCCTACTCAAAGGACTAACAACTTCCCATATTTTCTGTAATGCGCATCAAATTTTGCACTAATGCTGTTGCCTGTGGCATGCCACAAGAACCACAGAAGACTAACGGAGGCAGGGTGAGCTACACTTGACATGTGCTGGCATCTGTCTGAAGCAAGGCAAGAGAGATCACTCACTGTGCTCACTGGTTCAGTTACATTGTGCTTAGAAGAACGCAGCAGTGGATGCTGGCTATCTAATTATTTTAGCAATACAAAAAACCCCTCCCCCCCACTGCAAAACCATAACTGATATAAAAGCAGATGAGAAAAAAACTGTTTAAACATTCAGTATTATTTAACTATTATATGTAGAACCATATAATTTTATTACATATCATTATATTATTTCATAACATAATACATTATGTACAATATAACATATACTATATATATTATATAATGTATGTACTACATGCTATAATTATTATATCATTACTCAGTATTATTAGGAAAGCCAAAAATTCAGACTGACCTACAAGAAATGTAAAAAGCCATCAGACTCTGTTATTAAATATGTACCATTCCTATCTCTGCATGGATATTTAATTATTGTTTTTGAGTTGGCTTAAGAATTAACAGTGCTTTTTGAAGAAGCAGACAGCACTTATGTAGCCAGGGTGAATAAGGAACATCACACTGACACAAAAAGCTAGCACTACGCCTCATGGTACTGAGCTACTCTATGCAAACACACTGTTTGTCTCCATTTGGCTGGAAACTCATATATACCCTGTTTCCTCAAAAATAAGACAGTGTCTTATATTAATTTTTGCTCCAAAAGATGCTTACTTTTTTACATGTATAGTTGCCTGGACACTATTTAAATTGACTTTTTTTATGAACTGTAAGTAGGGCTTAATTTTGGAAAGTAGAGCTTATACTTCGACCATCCTTATTTTTGGGGCAGGTCTTATTTTTGGAGAAACAGGGTAACCATGTAACTTCTATGTAGGTCTGTCCTTAGGGACCTCACTTGTCTCAAGAGCCTGTTCCACTGAACTTATTCTTTAGTTAGATAAATCAAATATTTCAGTGCAGTAGCTCTCTCTTCCACTGTTTCCTAACCTGAAGGTGCTTCAGTAGCTGACAATACACATTTCCAGCTACGTGCCCTCCCTCTTGGAGAATCCCATCAGTGTTTCCATCTCTCCAATGGCCACAAGCCCAGTGCCTTACTCCAAGGACCCACCAAGGCCAACAATCTGCAGCCTGAGTAAGCCAAAGTAGTTGAGGCCTTCATTCCTCATTCAACTGGGAGGGATCAAAAAACAAAGCTGAAGTAGCCAGTGGTAGTCTGGATAGAAACACATTCTCTCCCTCCTGCTGAAGAAATGCTGCTTTCCCAATACTGCGCTTTTTTTTTTTCTAATTGTTTCGGTTGGAAGAGACCCTCAGGATCATCAAGTCTGACCATCACTTAACTCTAGTACTAAATCATGTCCCTAGGAACCATGTCTAAATAACTCCAGGGATGGTGACTCTACCACCTCCCTGGGCAGCCTGTTCCAATGCCTGACAAGCCTTTCTGTGGATAATTTTTTCCTAATGTCCAATCTCAACCTCCCTTGGTGCAACTTGAAGCTATTTCCTCTGTCCTATCACTTGCTACTTGGTAGAAGAGACCAACCCCCTTTATGCTGCAACCTCCTTTCAGGTAGTTGTAGGCAGCGATAAGGTCTCCCCTCAGCCTCTTTTTCTCCAGGCTAAATAGCCCCAGTTCCCTCAATCACTCCTCATCAGACTTGTGCTCCAGGCTCCTCACCAGCTTTACCGTCCTCCTCTAAACTCTCTACAGCACCTCAATGTCTTTCTTATGATGAGGGACCCAAAACTGAACACAGGATTCAAGATGCGGTCTCACCAGTGCATCATGAAAAGAAGACAAGCAGAGAGCATCCATGCATGAAGACATGTACTTCACATACAATAATCATGGCACAAAACACTGAAACACCCATTTTGATCCAGTTTCTATTTAATACCTCTTTGAAGTCCATGTATCAACCGTCAGGCTGGAGATTAACATGTATTCCCTCCCTTTCCCCTCAGCCCCAGAGTTACTAATGCAAAATACCTGAACAGCAGGTCTGCCTCCCTGATTGTTATAAATAGTCATTATCTGCCTCTACCCAGAAAGTAGTAGCATGTGGGAAGTTCACACTAATTAAGTTCCCTTAATTAGCAGTACTAATTTATATTTTTTAAAAAATATTGCATGTTCATAATCTGTAATACCTAAGAGGGTGCAATGAACTGTGCTTGACAGAAAAAGAAGTTGAAGGTAAATTAGCAGACACCCTGAAGTCTTCAGGCTTAGATCAAAATGCTGGGCCTACAAACCTTGAACACAAACATGTTTTAAGGACTACAAAAGGAAACAGCAGAGAGAACACTGTAGACTTAACCCTGGGCTACAGTCACATTGCAGTTTTGAACCCGTGCTGCATAAAAGAATACACAGAATAACAGTAGTATATTTTTTAAATCTAAAATGTGATTTTATATTACTTTAAAATTCAGTATGGAAGTACTTCAACAACAGAAATGCAGGTTGGGTGCCTCAGCAGCACTGCTTCACAACAAGCACTTCTCCAGCCTTGCACCTAAAAAGAGTCAAACACCAATGACAAAAAATATTGGTCAACCCACTACAATTATCTTGTGGCTTTATGTATGAAAGAGCTCTGCTAGTATTTCTTTGTAATGATGCCAAACAGATCAATTTCTAGCAGATAAAACTACCTTTGATAGACTCTGTAATGGTCCTGACAATAGCCAAGGGTTCAACTCACTTCAAGAATACCAACCTTTTGTCCTATTACAATATATAAAGCTATACTGTATGTATTTAGTATTTACGGTATCACACCAGGTACTTTCTAATTCACTGAAGTTGCCATTAATAATAGGAAGCAAAAGGACTTTTGTGATAATTTTTCAATGTTATAACACAGCATCTGACCCTAGAAATGCTCTGCCATAAACAAAGAAGACAAAAGGTGAATGCTTCATGCTCCCTATGTTCTCTTCCTTTCTCTTTACAGTAACTGTGAAGCTAATGCGCAAGGGAGGCAGCTCTTCTCCTATAGTTCTCAAGTTGGAGTTTTACATGGAAGAATTTTACATAAACGAGGTATCCTTCTGCACTAGAAAGCCATATCCTCTCCTGAGTTAAATTTGGGAACAAGATCCATCTTACAAGTCACTATGGTATTATCAGTATTATACTTAAAATAACGTGGCAGACATATAAAAACACTTATTAGGACAAACCTTCTAAATGTGTTTGTCCTGTTTTGTTTTTTCAAGCATAGTACGAACACATATTTTTATAAAATTCTGAGAAGTAAATGCCACTGCACACAATTCTGGTTTTGAATATTCAAGAAGCATCAAGTGACCAAGGTATGTCACAACGAAAGAGGTACTCCTAGAAGTTGTTCTTATATTGCAGCAATGGAAGCAAACATGGAACACAGAGCAACTAGTGCTCCACACCACAGCACTGCAAAATAGCACTATAAAACATCCACAACATTTTTATTTGCTTTAAAAGAAAACCCAGTCATTACAGATAAGTCTATAAGAAACTTCTGTAACCATGGTGGCCTCAGGAAGAAAAAGAAAAAAACCAACAAAATGCCTGTTCCAGTAAAACCAGGTCACACAGTACATTTCTACCTACTGATTTCACACAGCCTTTTAGTTTCTAACAGTCCATTTAACAATAAAAAAGTAGAGATCAGTAAAAGTCACAGACAATTTAAAGTAAAGCTATTATGCTTTAATGTGTGTTATTTCATGGACATATTATCTAGTTTGGAAAAACAACAATAGTCTATCACTCTAAGCCCAAGACTTGTCAGCTGGAATGCTAAAGGCTACTCTGACTTTTCACAATCAATTTGCAACGTCCCACAGCTTTTTATTGCCTTTGTTCCAAAAGAGAAGGCAGATCACCCGGCTCATGCACTTCATAAAACATGATGATCCATGAATTGTAAGGATGCTTGCTAGGCCAAAAAAAGTTACCAGCACCAGCAGGAGTTGAAGAATTTTGCACCTCCAAACCTACATGCCCCTGGACCACATTGGAGCAACACCACATTCCACCAAGCAGTGCAGCAGTGACATTTAGGAGTGTTATTTAGGTTGGAAAAGACCTTAAGATCATCAAGCCCAACCTTGTTAATCTAGCACTGCCAAGTCCACCTCTAAACTATGTGCTAAGCACCACATCTACACATCTTTTAAATGCCTCCAAGGATGGTGACTCCACCACTTCCCTGGGTAGCCTGTTCCAATGCCTGACAACCCTTTCAGTGAAGAAATGTTTCCTAATATCCAATCTAAACCTCTCCTGGCACAACTGGAGGCCATTTCCTCTCATCCTATCACTTGTTACTTGGTAGAAGAGACCAACACTCATAATTCGTGCCACTTGTAATCCATTCTTTCTGTTGCATAAGAGCATGCAGACAGAAAGACATCTATTATCCACATTGGAAACTGAAGCTAACTCAGCAAGCTGAAGCAGAAGAATGTGCCACCTGAACCCCGAACAGAACCACGCAGAGGGCAGAATGAGTGGTAGCTCCACTGAGTTATGGATAGCTTAACCACATCTCAGAAAAGATGGCAAAGCAGGAACAGCTACATGATGCAAAAGGCCAGGAAGAAGTTCAGCAGTAAGGAAAGCTGAGGGCAGGTGACAATGTGAGCCCCTGGTGTGTTCACCCCTCTGCAGGAAAGGAACACATGGGCAGCTCAACAGACCTCAAATCACGGCAGCACAGCACGGCCCAGTGGGAAACTCAGACGTGGAAGAAGACTCAGTATTTTTCTACTGGTCATTTTCACACTGTCCTGTTTAATTTTTCCCAAAAATCTGTTTCACATATACAGGCCACTAAATTCAGATCAAGAGAGATGGATGATAATGCTTGCTGTTAAAAAAATGAATATTCAATTCTTTCAGAAAAATATTTTCCCAAATGGGTCTCCACCTGAAGATCTGTACAGAGTTTTTATTTAGTAAACCGTATTGTCCTTAAAATAAGCTGTATGTGCTATACAGTTTTTAATGTTTTGAAATAATTCCTCGTTTTCCCTTCTGCGGAAACAAACCTTTTGGTATTTTGATTTTCATTTTATTAAATATAGATCCAATCTGTAATGAAAAACTTATCTATCCAAAACCACTCATACGCACATGCATTATACTCATATATAATCATATGCACTCAAGAATGCTACTTCTACAACTTCTTGATCGTGAGATGTCAGTCATCTAACGGTGTATTAAAAAAGAATTAAAAAAAAACCAAACCAAACCAAACCAACACAACAACATCCTGCAGCCCCATCTAGTGCCTAAGTGAAGAATGCTTCATAATTGATGACTGGCATTATTTTGGGTCAGGGCCTCCCAAAATGTGGCCCATGAGGTTACAGTATGTGCCCAGAGGTGGTATAGCAAGCCAGATTACTCAATTTTCTATTTAAAGTCTTATCAGACAGCTACATCATGATTTTAATGAAATTTCAGAGCTTTAGGGTCAGATAACAGTCCATTATCCATCTAAATAGTTTAAAGCACACCCTGTGACTCATGATTCTTTAAGACTGTTTTATCTTCTTTTTGACATAATACAAACCCTCCAAAAAGACTGTTCCTTTCAAAAAGAGATTGAAGCAAAATTAATTATCTCAGAAATTAAGCAAGCAGAGCACAACTTTTAAGGACTTGGCTGTTAGCAAAGCAGCAAATGCTGGTGAAGAGCAGAACTGGCCTCTTAGTCTCACACCAAAATCCAGCCTGTTCCAAAACTCGTACAGATCAGAAAACAGTTCAGAAAAATCAAAAGCCAATTTCTCTTCACAAGGCACTTTAGAAATCATTTTTTCTAGGCAAGACAGACAGGAACAGAATGGTGAGTGAAGCATGGGACATCGTATTTTCTCAACACTCCAGGTAAGCTGATGTCAAAAGTTGACCGTAGTGCCTTGTCTGCAGGAGAAGTTCAGCCCAAAACAAGGACAAGGGCAGGGAAGGGCCCCCTGACCCAGCATGGCCATCGCTCCATCTCTCCTGTGCGCAAGCAGCAATGAGTTAGCACAGCTTCACCTCCTGGGCAAGCTCTGGCTGTGTTTGGGTTTGGTCACAAAAAATTAGGAAGGTGAGGTGATATAAATCTGTGTTTAATCAGAACAGATGCAAGACAATGGAGAACTGAAGTCCAGTGTGGACCTGCAGTTAATTCATAGTTCAGACATACCCAAAGATTCCCAAATTATATTACCAGATTTAGAAAACCGTAAGTAAATTTGGAAATTCCACTCAGAGGGAATGTCTTTGGCTCTCCAAGAAGTATTATTTGTTTCATAAAAAAAGATGGGATAGATGGAAAGGACCTGATGATGATTTGTGTCATGTAGGTCAAAATTGTCCTTCCTGAAGGAAAGTCTTAAATTTGTCAATTTTGTTCACTTTTCTTCCCTCCAAAAGCCACTGCCAAAGGACAATTTAATGGGATTTATAATACACTGAAAGTATCAATGCCACGCATTAAAGTGCTGTAGTAATGACTATTTCTAGACAGCATTCTTATTCTCAACTGCTAAGTTATTTTCTAACCCTCAGGAAAAAGTCAGGAAGCCTAAAAAAGCTTAGGCAATGCTAATAGATTTCTGTTGCTTGAATTTCAGTAAAATCAGTCAACTGTCTTTTAGTTATCCAAAAGAGGAAAGAATTTTTGTACTCGATGAAAGTTCAATCTACCCAAACTAGAACATAAGAGGTATACAGAAAAAAATACCCATTCTTGTTTGTAATATGTTTATAATAATCAACTACATAAAACAAATACATAATTTTTCCTTCACTATAATTGTGAGATTAAAACTTCTACATAGACACATGGAAACTGTGAGGCTCCACTCTGGATAATCTCAAGACAACTTTTCCATTTTAGTTACAAACACCAGTTGGTAGATGTGAAACTTCTGCACCTAAGATATTTTAAGGAATCTACAAACCTGGTATCTAAAATTAAAAATGTAAGTGGGATGCATTCAGGATGCATTTTCAGGCTCTCTTTTGGCTGGTCATTCCACTGCGATTTTAATTTGCTGTTCTTTTCTCCCATGTTCTTTCCTTCCTCCTCTGTTCACTCCTATTCTCTGTCCCAGTAATGCAGAGAGGTAGGCCGTGCCACTCAGAATCGAATTCTCACGCAGAGTATTCCCAGCAACATTTCCTTGTTTCTTCCAGGAAGGTATTTTACAGTTTCACCAAAAGAACAAATCTTCAGCTTGGCTTCAGAATAAGTACAGCTCAAGTGATCTCTCAAACACCTGTACATTTTTTAGTTCCATTTTCCCTTATCCTTTAAGAAGATATTATTTCATGTATTCTACATATGAAATTCAGAAAACCCACTTCAAAATACTACAACTGCAAAAATCTAATGCCTGGTTAGGTACTTAGAAACAGCTTTTCCCTCTTCTGAGAGGACTGGTGGACAAACTTCCTGTTGACATGGGAATATTAACAAGCCTGAAACGCAGTGTATGTCTGCTACACACAGTGCAATATCATAGAGAGATACCTATGCTACCTCTGAACAAACTACAGGTTACATTGCATTGTGTTTGCCATAAAAGCTTCACCTAACTGCTGTTTTAATGATTCATTAAAGGCATAACTGTTATTAGTGAGCATTTAAATATCAGGAAATTCAGAATACCTTTTCCCAGTCCACAGTTTCTTGCTGCTTTGTAGAGGAAATGTATATTCCGAGGTACTTCTTCATGAACATAATTACCAGTCTTTCTGGTCTTTGACTCATATGGCCTATTATCTTGATATTCAGTTCCTGAATTCACTGTTCGCTGCTGCTTCAAAAATTTAGTTCTCCTACAGCTCATTTTGTCAAGTAGCCCATACAATCATTTTTTTCAAGAGATGGACTCACAAAGTTTTAAAGTTACATAACAGTTTTACATCATGCTCACTGACACAGTGCCTCAGCAGTCATCAAATACAGATGAAGAAACCTTTCATTTATGTTCACAGGATGAGCCCTACAATTAAGCTGCCACTGCTGAACCCCAGACGCAGGCTTACAATTCTGCACCTGTTCTGCAGTAACTTAGTCTTCAAAGAATTTAAGTTATCTAAACAATCTTCCAAAATAAGATCCAAGTGCAAATACAAATCTGCCCTGTGACAGACAGAGCCTGAATTTCCTTCAGGATCTTTATGATTCTAGTATATCCTGCTCCATCCACTGGCTTTTCATATAGATATACAAAGCACCTCTACAATACAATATGCAGAAGGGTCATCTCTGACACAGGTCAGGATACCAGGATCCCAATTTCCAGAGCAAAGCAGTACACAAAACACTAAAAGCGGGTTTTGCCACTGTCCTGATGCCTTACAGATGATGGCTAAGGTTTGGTCTGAACAACACAGTGGTTCAAGAACCTTATGAGAAAATACAGCCTTTCTTTCAATTTACAAATATATGCAAACCTAACTCCAAGTAAAATTAGTCACGTTATCATGGTCCATATTCTTCGCTAAAGATATCAACCTGAACCACAGTATGTAACTGAAATGAGAAATTAATCCACAGCTCCAGATGTAGCAGCACATGAGAACACTCACTTGGCACAATCTCTGGAGATTTTTTATGTGCAACATGATATGTAAACTTTGATTCCTCCAGTCTGCCACTGAGACACACTTTGGTGGCCATGATTACAAATCTAGCAAAAGTTGGTATGGTAACTGTATCGACAGTCTGGAAAGTATCACAGAAAATACTGCTTAAAGCTAACACATTTCTGATATGTCTCACTGGGATACAAAACAAAAACATCATACCAGTAGTCGTAACTCTCATCCCAGTTGTCAAAATGAACCAGAAAACGATTGTCCACCATGTCTGTTACCGTAGCAACACAAATGAAAGTCGGGTTCTTCTTGTCTACGGCTTCCAGTTTCATCCCCACTCGAAATCCCGATGGAATCACTGTCTACATAGAGAAAGACATTTAATTGAAAATAAATACTGTAAATCCAGAAATCTCCCCAGTGCCCACAATCAATATACTCATGTTATTTCTAAGCTTCCCAATTAGCTGCCCCAACAGGGTGGCAGCAGCCTAATTAGTTGACATGAGAGATGCTCAAACACAGAGACTTGTGGTTTATGAAATAAAAAAGCCCTAAACATGCTGCTAAAATTAAATGTGTTGGTTTTAACTCTTGGATACTCTCTTGGAAAGACTGTCCTTGTTCCACAACATTATAGTGCAAGAACAAGTAACAAGACTTAAACTTCATTTAATATAACATTTCTGAATGTGCCAGATCAGATGTTTAAACAGATGAGTAAAACACTAAAGGATAAGAATTGCGGAAGTGAACTAAACTGGAGATTGTTACTGAATTTGTTGCAACCATTTTAATCTCAAATATCAGGTCTTGGGTCTGCCATCACTGAAATGTGCTGTGAGTTTCCTCCACACACGAGCATACTAGCAACTTTCCACACCATTAGTAACAAGCGAGTACTTACTGCATTCTGGTTTTCAAACAGTGATTTAGGAGCCGCTTGAGCCTTGCATGCCTTTAGGTACGAGGGCCAGCTGAATTCTTCTTCCTTATACCCTAAATCAGGATCATAAAAGAAGGGCAAGAAATTATAGGCATGAAACACAAGGTGCAGGCAAGTAATTTGATCCTGACAACTGTTTTTTCCATCCAGTTCTGAACTGTTTCTTACAATTTCAAAACTGAAAATATTACGCACTGTTAACTGTTTACTCTAATTTAACATAAACCTACTTTAAAACTGCTTCTTAATGCTACCCCAACATGAACTCAATGAGTCTGAGGGAGGACTGGTTTGGATTATCAGAATGTTTAGCACAACACACTTTAGAGGAGCTTCTAGAGTTCAAAATAAAGTTGATGAAGCCTTTTCTACTTTTATTTGGGCATCTGGTATTACAAAGAAGAATCACGTTCTTTATTTAGGGCTGGCTGAGCTTCCTTACCAAAATGTCAAGCTTTCTTCACATTAACTGAGCAAAATACTCTGCTTTCTTGAGCTGCACATTATTAGTTTTTTATAGTTGCCTAGGACTGACATTTGAACTGTTCCTAATCTTCATCTGGGAGGAAGAATAGTCATATAAATAAAGCACTGGGCAAGAACTCAGGAGATTTCACCGCAGTTTCAATTTCACCTTCAAAACAAGCTGGTGAATATTTCTTACAAAATCACTGCTCTATCCCTGATCTCCAACCTCACAGTTCTGGCCATCAAGGGACCTGACAGTTCTTGAGGGGCAGAATGCCTAGTGGCAGCCTAGAAACTGAAATCCATAATTCTACCAGGTTCCAAAAATTAGTCTCTGCAAGATATCAGTTTTATACTACAATCTTCCTCCCTCCAAGTGGCACAGGCTACAAGTCACCTCTCTCCTGTTGGAATAACAAAACTCCATAAATATCAGTAAAACATCAGTAGTGAAAGCCCTCCTCTTGAAAAAAACAGAAGTATGTTTAATTGATGAACAGCTGGTTGCTCTCAGCCTCCCTTGAATGCATGACTACCATACTGCTTGGTCCTCTTTCATCCCATGTGCAAGCTTGGCTTGTACTAGGACAATGGAAGAAGTCCCACGAGTACAAGAGCAGGTTTCAGCAATCACACCATACCTCATCAGTGATGAAATGGTTTACCACTGAAGTGAAGTGGCAGAGCCAAGCCATGCAAAGGGCAGAGCAGAGAACAGCCATGCTATTCAAAATCAAGAATATGTCTTGGGGATGGTAGGAGTACATAGCTGTGCAGGATGACAACCAGAACCCTGAGAATTACCATCATACATCCTCCTAACTTGTCTCCCTCAACACTTCCGATAGGCTCCATGACTTTCCTAAGTAAAAGATCCACTGCTCCAGTGGGGTGAAAAAACCAACCAACCAAAAACACCACAGAAGGAACAACCTTCCTGCCAACTTAAAACTAGAAGAGAAACTGAAGTTTTCATGAAAGTGACTCAGAGGCAGACAGTAACTTTCTTCCAGCAGCAATATCCATTGATAACAAAAGCTTGAGTTTTCTAAACCAGGCATTTAAGATGGAAATGATGATACCATCACAGATATAAAACCTACTAGGCATGCTGTCATAAAATCGGTAACACTATAACTGGGGACTGCTCACTTGCTACATGTAACTTATTACTTCAGTGAAGGCCAGCCTTCTGAGAAATTCTGATGTATGTTCAAGAAATTGCCATTTATGCAGAACTACATCCAGTGAAAACTCTGGTACTAGAGCAGCAGCACAGATCACTGGGGCCTGCAGCCGGTGGGGCTCGCAGGGCGCTCAGAAGAGCAGCACACGCTCCTTCGTACTCCTCCAAGGCTCAGCTGCAAAAATGCCACCCTCTCCCACACCGGCAGGCCCTCTGCCTGTGCACTTTCAGTGGCTTTACTCTCACCTACCACACCCCAGCAGTTACATCCACAGATTTATAATTCTCCATAATGCATTCTTGTGACTGTGTACACTCATCATTTTGCAGCCTTTTCAAACCACATTATCCTACCCACACTGTCTATGTCAAAACATCACATTAATTTATTTCTCACTCTCCTGTCTCCAGGACTTGCTCTCTTCATCCCCACATATTCCCTTCCTACCCCAAAAGAGAGCCGATTTCTCTTTTTTCATGGTACAGTTCAGTGCAGATGCCCTCCATCTACCAAAATAAAGCAGTTACATAATCTGAAATAGAATAATTAAACAAGCAAATTACACATATTTCAACACATGTATACCATTTACATAAGCTATATACAAATTATGCTTTCAGCCTTGTAGTTTTACCCTTTTTTCTCCCTATCTGTTAATTCCTCTTCTGTCTCTATTTCATGCTTACTCTTTGTGTCAACACATATACAATAATGGTGACCAATATCTAGTAACGGAAATGTCCTAAGACCTTCCACTAAAGGATTGTCAGCTGCCTGTTTAAGCATATGTGTCAACAGTATACTGGCATTTCACTTGCAATAAGCATTCACTTGGGGTCTAGGTTTGTTTTTTAACTTTCTTTCTTAATGCATTATGAATTACTCTCATGGTTAAATATGTTTACTCTGAATTTCCACTGAATGACAAAGTTAGGATTTAAACCTCAAGATTTCAGCTAGAGTTAGTGTATAATTTGCCATGTTCAAATACTCTGACTGAATGAACAAAAAACTTTCCTCTAAAAAAATAATTACAGCATTGCACAGATAGTCTTAAATCTCAGAGCTATGGAAAACAGACACATTTCATACTAAACAATACCTTTAGGTGGATGAAGCTTGTGACCTGTTTTCTCACACCATCCAACAGGATGAATGTCAGAAGAATCAGCGTTCACCCAGAAATCGTAACAATCTGGGTATCCATCAAAATGGAGTCGTATTCTGTAACCACAAACCTAAAAGCAAGAATGTACAACATACAACACTATGTTTTAAGATGTTTCCTCTACACGTAACAGCTTCTGTTCAGTATTATGTATCTTAACAGTGTGCTTTCAGTCAGCCTTGTACTTCTGCTCAAGCCAACACCAGATGAATAAATTCATTTGGCAAAAAGGAGAACAGAAAAGCAAAGCTATTCTCAGTCTGAGTGCCTCCTCTTCTGGTGAAAAGAGTTAACTAAAAGCTGGATATTGCCATTAGCGTTCAAATACTTGAAAACTGTTAAACCCAACATCAAAATAAAACAGAAACCTTACAAAAGAGCACAAACACATCTGATAAGATCATGGAGAAAGCACATATTATATTTTCAAGCTATCCCTATTAATCAATATGCAAGAGAGCACTAAGCAATAACTATGTTCAACAGGCTCTCCAGAGAGATACTGAGAACTGTTATTAGACATAAGAAGTCAGCAGAGGTATCCCCCAGAGCTTCATTAGTCCATGAATAACAAGTTAACCACCAGGAGGAACAGAAAAACAGGACATATAATCCCTCCCTCTGTACAGAAGTTCTTCACATCTTTCTGAGTGCCAAATGCCATAACTTCCCTGCAGTCAGGAGTGAAAATCTCTCGACATTAAGGTCATTCTGCAGTAAAACAACCCATCACTTAGTGCCAAGCACAAGGCACACAGGAAATACCCAATCATTGACCGGCACACCATCATAAACTGCATCAAAAAGACAAATTGAGTATATATGGTATACCAACTTGTAGAAGGTGCCAACATAGGCAACTTCTGAGGCCATAAGCCCAAAAAACAGAAGCACAACTGACACACAAATGTCAGGAAGGCACTGGAAAAGGTGGAGTCACCATCCCTGGAGGGGTTTACAAGACATGTAAATGAGGTTCTTTGGGACATGGTTTAGAGGTGGACTTGGCAGTGTTAGGTTAATGGTTGGACTCGATGATCTTAACAGTCTTTTCCAACCAAAATGATTCTGTGATCTATATCGGTGAATGGAGCAACTGTAAATACTATCAAACCTCTATAAAACCACTATAAATCAGTTGTCATGTTTTTTTCTGCTTATTTTTTCTTAAAGAAATAAACTACAAGATTACAGAAAAAAACATGCATCATCCAACTAGTGTAACATGTTTTCCCCAGCTGCATACATTAAACGTACATGAACAGTCCCTGCTGCACGGTATCCGTCACAGTCGTCAAGTGTTTGTCAGGCAGATTTAATACAGTGTTATTCATTTTAAAGCTTTCTTCTTACATCCAGTTTCTGTCTGCCTGCTAGGGACGAGCAAGCACCTCCAGCTGCTGCTGTCGCAGTTCAGTGTCTCCTGCAGCCCCGCACCAGGGCTGCTCGCAGCCTCCACTCACCTCGGCCACCGTCAGAACACAGTATATCGACTGGTGCTCGGGATCCACCCCCTCCAGCTTCATGCCTACTTTGAAGCCGTTCTTGTTGTATGGGAAAGACTGATACTGCAATGGAAAAGAATGGTTTCAATACTTCTGAAAGTATATCAGAGAAATACAGAATATAAGGAAAGGAAAAATGATTATTTATTAATATTATTCATGTTTCTTAAAGAACTAATAAATTGCTTTGAAGTAAGTTTTGCATTTTTAAAAACCCACTGCAGGAAAGGAGAAATTGATGATTGTTCGAAAAATACATTGATAGTAGAATGACTTAAAACTTGACAGTACTCAAGAAAATTATAAAGAATTAGCAAAAAGGTTAGCCAAGGGAAAAAAGACAGCATGATATGCCCTCAACTTTTTTCACTGTAAATAAAACATTTTAACAATGTAATTGTTTCATTTTCAGCCTGTACAGGGACACTTTGACCTGGTGGTCATCATTCCTGTAACAATCACAGCAACTATTCTCTATTTTTCCTTTTCATTTCCACATCTTAGGCTGTCAAAGATGAATTGCAAGGCAGAAATATAAAACATTGTTTGTATACAGGGATGGCCTCTTTGATGCCATTTTCTCCTTTGTATGTTGGGTCCCAATTAGCTCATTTTCCAGGAATGTTCTTGCATCACAGGAACATGACCATCCTTATATCACATTACAATGAACACAGAACACCATCTTTCCACAAAACAAAAGTAAAAACAAGACTAAGCAGAAAGGATGTTTTCAGTCAGAAGACATCAGCATCTCATGTAGCATGCTCCCGGTTTTCTGTTAAAGAAGGAAGGAAGCAGCAGATACTAAGGTGAAATTGGAGAAAAGATCAGAAAAAAAACCTGAATAAAATTGAAGGAGGTTTTCTACAGGTTACCAAATTCACAGCTAGACAGTTTTTATGCCTCAAATGGTTACAGACAAAACACAGAAGCAGCATCTTTTATGTTCCCCCTTCCTTCTGCTCCTATCTAAAAGCCACGTGCTCCCCACCCACCAGTAGCTCTGCAGTTAATGGCAAGAGAAGGTACCAAGGGTACTCAGAGAGGTCTCATTGACTTGGAAGGGAATCATCTCTCTGTGGTGGCTTTCGCTGGAAGTGACGCAACTGAATGATAGACGAAGGAGAAAAAAAAGCACAGTGCACGGCACAAGAGCTGGACTATGCGGTCAAGGGAAGGGAAATGGAGAACCGGACCAGTTTAAATCAGCCTAAAACGGCCAGCTAATAGATGTCTCACCACACCTCTAAGTCCCTATCTGAAAACAGGTTAGATCATTTTGCAGACCTCAGTTAAGGGATCAGAGTATCTGACCACAAAACATGCACTTGAAAAGTTATTTCACCCTAACATCACCACACTTAGCATTTTTATTATCAATGAAAGTTTAATGAAGTTACACTATGCATTATTTTGCATACTACCTCAAAAGGAATGTAAAAGCAGAGCACTTTTTTTTTAAATCAATAAACTGAAATTTTTAAAGTTCATCTTGGTGCACAGACTTGGAGCTAATGCCATCTATATCATAAATACCTTACAAATAAAAATCCCCAATGGGAAACTGAAATGCTAGAAATAGTGACACACTCAGGAACAGGGGCCAAAAATGTAACTGAGATTTTGTAAAAGCAAGCACAAATAAAATTACCAAGAAAGGAAACAATTAAAAAGTCACAGATCTGTCTATTCTTCCATTATTATAATAAAAATTACTATACAAACAGTAAAAAATTCTACAAACAATACACTAAAAATTAAGTAATTATCACACAGATTATTTCCTGAAATTTAAGACATGAATTAGTCACTGTTCTTTCCATTGTCAAATCTAAAATTTCTAAGGCAACACAAACTTTACTTTGGTTTCTGTTATAGCAAAATAACAGGCAAATTTAAGAAGACTAATAACTTAACTATCACTTAACAGATTTCAATTTTGTGCATTATTCTTAATATATCACCCAAGATAAAACTGAGAAACTTAGTAACATTATCTTCACAACATACACTTGAAGATTCTTTGTTAAGGAGACATACAAGAACAAATTAAGAGTAAAGATATAATGAGTCAGCAAACGAGCAGATGGTAGACTAAGGATTAGACACATTTATGTATGGTGCAAGAACATCCACAAAACCCAAAAGATTACATTAGGAGAGCTGGAGATTGGAAAAAAAAATTCAAGGGTCAATAATTTTGTTTTACTGGAGCAATAACAGCTTGTCAGTCACAGCCTAGAAATGACTCCAAGATTTAACCACCAAACAGAAGTCAAGGATTCAAAATCGGTGGCGATGTTTGCGTTGGGTTTTTTTTTTTTTTTTAATTTAGTGTTGCTGTGGTGTGCTTGTCCATCTGCAAAATGGAAAAATATTACCTGGCCACTTCTGAGTGGTGTTAAGAATTCTCTCTCCCCTACAGGCTTTAAATATTGCACACTAAATAAAACCCTAGAGTTACCCAGGGGCTAAAGAGTTTCAAAGAAAATATTAAATAAGATGCATTGAGTGAGAAAGGTACACTGTGGAGAAAAATAAAGGAAACAGTATGTCATTACGTAACTCCAGACTTTACCACCATGTGCAGCATTCAGAAAGGCTGGTATATGCCTGTGTGCCACAGCAGCATTTAATGGAATTTTAGACAGGCAGAGCAACACTTTGCAAATCTGTCTTCCAGACAGAGGTACTACTCACCCAGATTTTTTTCTTGTTAATTTTTCAACCAGTATATAGCACCAGGGGATATATCTAAGGATGGTCAGGAAATTGTTGTCCTTGAACCTACAAATCCACAGATTCTGCTCATTGTAATCCTAGTTCCTTACTTTTGTACCTCATTAACGTCTAAAAATACCTATTAAAGGTCAACATCACACGCTCATGTAAGCTGCAAAACTAATCTCTGCACAGAAGATTCAATAGTTGAAGTATAAAGCAAGTAAACAAACAAACAAAAAAAGACTACAAGTAGGAACAGAATTATCAAAAAAATAATACCAGATATACATAGCAGAAGTACAGCAGCTGAGACATGTTAACGTGTTTTGCCAGGTTTTGCAAGAGAAGAGAACAGCACGGAAGCTTTGTGGATTTTCATACAGTTTGCTTCCAAGCAAGAGCAACAGCACACAAGAAAGCACTGAAATGACAAATGACAAAGACTATCGTAGCAAGCAAAGGACAAGCAAGATATGATGATGTGACATCCAATCAGATGACAGTCAAAATGGCAACAAGCCAGACTAGTATCTGACATGGTAAAACAATATGTCAGGAGGAGCTGCAAAATGCAGGTAATATGATCAAAGCAACAAGCCAAAAGATGACCATTGTACCACTTTTCTCAATGTATTTAAAGAGAATGATATGGCATGGAAAAGAAGGGTATGTACCAGACTTTTAGCTTCAAAGATTAGAAGGAAAGGCTTGAAGATTTTGGAAAAGCATCTGCTTTCTGCAGTCTTGGTTGACAGCATTAATCTATAACTACAGAATTCTCTACAAGAGCAGAGAAAGATAACTGATTTCACATGTTTCAACTATGTTGATTGCTGATGGATAGCATTATTTTAATCATGTAGATTCCCAGAGAAGTGCAAAATCTTCAATTTTTTTTTTAATTGATTTCCTAGAAATTTCATTATCTTAGGTGGTTGACTGATTTAAACTTCAGAAGGTCATACCTCTTTAAAAAGCTTAGTAGGTGCTGCAACAGCTTTTTCTTCCTCCAGATAGGATGCCCAACACCATGCTTGCCTTCCTTTAGAGGGTACAGCTGTAAAGAAGCACACAGCAGCAAAATAATCTGTAGCTGTTAACTTCTCAAGAAAAAACAAAAACAGAAACCAACACTTTCAGGTTTCGAGAATACCTATCTCAAATCTACATTAAATGCATTAATAGTATTTCTCAGGACTTATTTCAGGAAAAGAAATAGATCTGTAAGTTTAACAGCACCAGAAACATGAAAGGTTTCTGGCAGTTCAGATCTCGATCAGTAACAACAAAAAGCTCTTTCAGGTGACAAGAACAACTTAAAAAGTCCTGCCCCCATCCCTTTTCCCTTTTTGCTCGTAAGAACCATTAAGATATACAATTTGCAGATGTGTAAAAAGATCAGTTCAAATTATGAAGTAGTTAAACATTTTAATTTCTTTTTTTCTGAGAATTTGTTTTCCTGGAAAGCATTTTCAACTGGATAGCACTCACCATGACATGTTTTTTCAGTCATAGTTGAAATACTTTAACAATATTCAGAACGTTTCTAACCTACTCCATCTTTTTGTAGTTTGATGTTTTTTGGTAGATAGGAAGTGATTTAACAGTGATTTCTCCAAGCCATCAAAACTGTCACCAGTGCTTTCTTACCCCATCACATCATTAGCATATGACAGAAACCTCCAGTTCGAGGTTTGTTCATATAGTATGAACACTCTCATACACTTGCATAGTAATTGTAATACTGGCTACAGTCCATCTTAATATTGGCTACTGTCACATCAGTGAGCAACGCTTTTTAGGCCTTGAATAGAAGGCAGTAACTGTTCTACCAAAAGCCAAGAACTTTAAAAACAGATGGCTTGTGAGGCTGGCCATGTATGTATGTACTTTCACACACCTCCACAATGCTCTACTGATCTCCACCTAAAATGCTGCCACTGCACAGGAGCTTTAGCATTTTTGACCATAAACTCCCGCTGCCGGGAGGATTCCACACAGTCCGCAGCACAATTCCGGCCTGATCCTCACTGTGTGCTACTCACAAGAGAAATAAGCCTCTTAAGTAACAGTCTGGCTAAGCATTTTTATGAGTAAAACACAAACCATAACAATAGTGATTCCAAACTCCCCTGAAAAAAGCTGATAATGTAAGAAAAAGATAACAGATGTCACAACGACAGCAATTCCTCAACACTATTAAAGCACATTCATTTTATTTGTGATTTACTCAGTTTTTATCTATTTAATTTAAGAGATGTGCTGCTCAGCACAATAATACACAGTTATATGCTCGGTTTTGAATAATTTGGTCTTTCATACCAAATCTCTTGTGCTGAACTGACATTTTCCCAAATTAAAAAAAAAAAACCACCACAAGAAATCTGTACAGATCATTCTGTCAGTGGACGGCAGTAATTTCCATACAGCATCAGCTTTGTGCTTATATCTCACACGCTTATCACTGTAGCTTTGGAAACAACTGTAGAAATAATATTTATCTTTCGGGAGTAATTCTACCTCAGGTGGGGGACCTTCCATAACTTTTATATGTTGCATCTTTAATCAGTATTTCATCTGCCTGGTGTGCAGCAGAGCTACTTGGAGCTCTGTGCTGATTAGTGGCCCAGTAACTTCTGGTAATGCCTCCCAGTCTACCATAAGAAACACTTTGGAGGGCAAGATGTAGGTTTGTGCTTGGCGTACTATTGCTGAGGTACAATAGATGCTGATTCTCCAATTCTTCCTGGAAGTATCTATCACACAAATAGCTGGAAAAAACAGCACTCATTTAAAATATGTTTTATTATGCCACTTGATGCAGTGTATGTCCCTTTGGACTGATTATAGCAATTACTCTTGAACAGTTCCATAAATGTGCCTATTTCCAGCACAAACTGTAGATAGAAAATTGATCCCCAAGGAAACAGAAGTAAACTTTCACTTCTGCTTAATACATGTCTTTCAACATCTGGGAACTCAATGCGCCTGATTCCCTTTCATACTGGCACTCGTTAGAGGGACGAAAAAAACCACAAAACCTAAAATGTGCATCAGTTACATTTACACTCACTATATCCTCCTCCACGCTGCCAGAGGTATATAAACTGGCTCTTCGCAACAGGTAATCAATCTCCAAGTGATGGGGGTTTTTTTCCCAGTTTTCACTTTGCTCTTTCAGTTCTTCAATCCTTAAAACTTCATTGCTATAAATAACACTGGCACTCTCTTTTTATAGAATTAAAAAAAATGTATTCAATAGGGAATACAAATTCAGTGAAACAATGCCGGCAATTCACAATAAGAGATGGATATTAACTAAAGAATTGATACTTGATATTTTTGTTTAATAATCTAACTTACTTTGTTTCAAAACTGTTATTTCTCCTTTTCTTTTTCTCCTGGCTCTCTGTGAGACTCTCAAGATCCTTCCTTCAGGCTTATCTTCCTAAATTTAAAAGAAAGGTACAGTAATCTCATTAGTTCAGAAGTCTAGTACAGTAAAAATGGAAATACCCAAGGTTTACCTGTCACTTCATTTACATGGCTACTGACATAGCTCTCTGCTATGGCATACAAACCTGTGGATGTCTAATAAAAACAAAGCGAGCCATCAGTTACAAATCACAGCAAACACAGTGAAAATGATAGACAGAGGACTCTCAACAGCTGGCACTCAGCCAGACAGACTTGTCTAAGCCAGTGACAGATCATGAAGCCTCCAGCGGGCCTGGCTGAGCTGCAGATACACAGTAGTATCTTTGGTATGTTCATACTTGCAAAATAATTTAAAGGAAAAACTCTCAGAGCTTTATTCTGTGTTTTTCAAATGTACAATTGCCATACTATTCATTTCATTGTTTCTGTATTAACAGTTTTGTTAGCATCTGAATAGGTGAACAAAGTACTCGTTTGGGAGAGCAGATGCACAGAGGCAAAGAAGGTGTTCCCTGACTTTTGCCTAAGATAGAGAGAGCTATGAATTTGCTTCTGACAACTCCAGTGTCTTCAGCCTTTTGACAATTTGGCAGTTGCAGAGCTCTCCCCTTCTCCCTTAAAACTGTGCATCTCCCAGCAGTGTCAGAGCTACTGCGAAGAAAACAAATATTACAGGAAAACAAGCATTATGGAAAGGTACAGTGATAAGTTTATTCTAAAATGAAGAATAAATCCAAAAGGAAAAAAGCCAAACGGTGCCCCAAAACACATTACACTGCAACACAAAACAAAACCAAATCTTTAGCTATGATTTTCTAAGGCAAATGACACTAAGAAAAGCATTGTCTTATTAACAGTAATGTAACTTCCTTTGTAAATAAATTATTGGTCTACAGTCTTTACTTATGTGCAGAGTGACAAACTAACAGGTGTTGGGAAATACGTATTCCTATTTTTCTATGCTGGAGACATAGCAAGTCTACATAAGTGTCATTTTTCCTTTAAATTATTCTTGTTCTGCTCTTAAAAATATAGGGAAAAAGTGAGAAAAGACAGCTCTTATCAGTTGTCGATAATTACAATTTACTGATGAGGCATAATTGAATTGGTAAGTGAATCAACTATTTATTGTGGCTATGACAGAGTGAAGCCATCACTTCTCTTTGTAGACTGATGAAGTTCCTGACACTGCAGTATAAGGCAAAACTCCCACTGAAATACTTGCAAGTAATGGGTTTACGATGCATACTAACAGTTTCATCAGGATTCTCCTTCTTCTCCCCATTATCCCTGGATTCTTCTTTGAGAGGTAACTTTGCTTTTCTTTTCCGAATGCCTTTGGAATCATCTTCCCCATTGCATTCCATGCTGGGCTTTTCCTCCTTTGGTTCTCTGTCACAGCAGCGACACAATGACACAAAGTCAATCTTATTTTAGTTCTCATATGCATAAAACAAGTAAAAAGCAAGTCAATCTGAAGGTCAAGTGCTTGTAGGTCCCAGGGTATTATATAAAATACATTCTCAGAAATACTACTAGGAAATTGCATCTGTCAAAAGAATTAATCTGAAAGACACTCAACAGCAACTGCAAAAGGAAAGCTGTCACCTTACGCTGAACAAGTCCGCATGTTTTAAACAGTGTGTCTTTTCCCATGTACTACCAAGTCTCACAGAGAAGCAAACTGTGAAATGTTTAGGACTGCAGGGCAGTTTACAGAAAGGAGAGCAAAGGCAATTGTTACGACTGACAAATCCAATTGGAGAAAGCTGGTATGTGACTGTACAAATTGCTAAACAAGCAATTAGAACAGAAAATTTTAAAGCAATTAGCTAAAAATGAAGGAAAATGCACAATATCATAGATGTTAAAAACTACCGTAATGCAGTAATATGCAATACAGAAAGGACATACTAACACAAACCTTCTTTTACAATGAGATGAACTGCACTGACTGAAAGGAAAGGAACTGAGAAACTACAGTATGTTCATGTTTTCACTCACTGTCATCTATAACACAGCTCTTGCACTTAATTATAATTAACATAACATACCACACCAACCGTCTCATTACTGATTATCTTAATTCCAATGATTATGAAACGGGGTGGGAGTCTGACAGTGATTCATGCATCCCATAGACTGTTTTACTGCTTGCATCTGACAGTAGAACACAGCACACTCTGAGCAAAAAACACTGCCCTCATCATCAGTGTTAGACAAAACCAAATGCATTTACCTGAAAAACAGTGAAAGAACACTATAAACTGACGGAGACTTATCAAAACATGGCTGCTTAATACCTCCCTTTGCCCCACGAGTAATGTTTTTATCCCACCACTCCTATGCTCCATTTATGCCAAATTCTTTGTTTCTATGCTTTACAATAGCACCTACTTGTTTTTTACTTGTTGGGCACATTTCTGGCTGCAAAATTTCCCTTCAGGAACAAATTCTTCTATGGTACCATAGCTGTAACAGTTTTCACAGAAAACAAGTCCATCCATTTTTGCAGTTTCCTTCAACCTTGTGGGGATCCCTGTCTTTTCTGAAAAGGCTGCACAATGAAAAAAAGTAACTTCACTTAGGCAGAGGTGATACATTTCCAACCATCCTCAGCAGGCCTTGCCAAGCAAACAGAAAAAGACACGTCAAGCCACTCTTCTTAGAATGAAGAACTGGGAGTCAGTGCCTGTATGGGGTCTGTATTCCTGACAAAGCAAGCTGGGTTTTCATATTGCTACACTAGAGAGAGGAATCCACCAACCTCATGCTTCTGTCATCAGTAGCACATCAACACTGCTTGATGTGGCTGCTCATGGAAGGAGTGAATTTTGTGACAAGCACTGTGCTGACTGCCCAGAGTCATCACTGCCCGGAGCCCATTACCTCATCTCCTGCTGATGTGCCTCATTTTTTAACTACATATCGGGTTATTTGGGAAAAAGCTTTGGGATGGAGTTATCTTTCAAGAGGTGAACTTATTTGTGGAAGTAAATCACTGACTACAATCTACAGTCTCTCACAACAGTAACTATTGCTCAAGCTGCATGAGGTCCACCAGAAGAAAAAAAAAACAAAACAAAACACAACACTAATTTGTTACAAAGAAATTTTTGAATACTAAGTTACTCATCCTAAACTACAATTTCCCCACAAGAGGCTGTAGCCTAGGAGAGGATGCTGCTTCTTTCATTCACAGGCCAGCATGAAGTATGTCAAGTTCTTCAGCCTCTAGAGCAGGCCGTTGACTTTGCATCCCCACCAAAAGGCAAATTTGAAGTCAGAAACTATTTCTTTTGCTTGAGCACTGTACCGTCGCTGACAGCAGAGTCAAATGAACTCGTGTGAAGACTACCTCCACTAGAAGAATATATGATTTACATGCCATATTTGCACGCCAGCATTAGCAGTTTAAAACAACTACTTCCTATTACAATGGAAAAAATTAGCAATATTTTTATCTTTGGGGAGCATTAAACTGATCGAGTACAGTGTAAGGTAGTACTAGAATGCATATTTGGTATGATTATGTGTCCATAAATACCCTTTAATTCAGAAGTAATATATTTTTAGGTTTACCAGACCATAAGGGATGAATTTGTATGCTTTACTGTAGGTAACAGTGATCCCTCAGTGTAAGGAGAGAACCTGTTGTGCTACTATGCTATCACACTGTTGCCATTCTCATCACACAATTGCATCTTGAATAACTATCATTGCCTTGGAGACAGACCTACAAAACAGAGTAGCTGTGGTCTGAAGCCTCAGAGCCCACAGCTGAGGCCCAAACTACTTTCCCACTGGTGTAAATGGTTCACCTATGCACAAAAGTCACATAATAGTTAAGACTTAATTGCGGGTGAGTAGCAAAGGAAAACTTTCACTGACTTTGCTTATCACGCTTATGCTGATTGTTAAACCAAAATTTTAAAGTCTTCTTTCCAAGGGATTTCCAGAACGCATATTTTTAAAGAAAATTGATAAAATATAATATCAACAAGGAAAAAAAACTAAGTAGTTTTAAGTAACCACAAAACCAGCTGTGATATTCTCTTTCAGACTACTCCATCATTGCTGGAGTCAACGTATCAAAATTCTCAGAATTTATCACCATATAAACCAACTTTCCTCAAACAAAACATGTTTCCTTACATCAGTATTTTAAATCCAGGAAACACCTTATGTGGTAGACAGATAGTACAACTACTAGAATTCTATCATTCAAGATAAACATAAGCAGTTACCACACACTAATTTTAATGCTGTAAAAAAGCATAGTCAGCAGGAGCAAGGCAACAGTACAGACTCTATGCATTGACACTGGTAGTAGCAGCTGAGCAGTAGCCAGCATCATGTCAGGGCAGTTTACAGTGGGCAGTACTTCGGTCACAAATGTACTGTAGACAGTTAGTAAAGTCTGTGGGCAGTCTGGGGAATCAACTCAACAAAAATAACATCAAAAAAATTCTCAAGAATTTGAAGTAAGAACTTGACTACTTCACAAGTTAAATAGAAGGAAAGTACTCATTCTAAACTTAAAAAACATTACTGTCAGAAAAAATTGTGGCTGTAACTGAATTTCGGATGTTCACAGTGCGATTATTTCCTCTTACTTAAAATGCATTTATTTTCATACTTATTCACACCCCAAGAAATAAGTAAAATCATCAGAGATACTCTGTGCATTAAAGCAAATAAGTTTGCTTGTGTTCTGTTTGTTTTGCTTTATTTTAGGGGGCCATACTTAAGAAAAACTGATACATTAAACAAAATACACTCTACCACATATTTACTGACTCTTAACTGACCTTCTTGAGCAGTTGGAACCATCCAGGTTGTGGTAGCAGTTGCCTTTTTAACACTTTCCATCTCAGTTTCATCTGTAATCACTTCCAGGGCCCCAAATTCATTCACCCTAAACTGTAAAACAAAACAAATGGCACAGAATATAGTAAAAATTTACTAACACTCTCTTATGGTGTCTTCTTCTATTCACCATGATAGCTTTTACACAGCGCCCTCACCATATTATCTAAGTCTTATATGTTTCTGCTTGTCCCCAAGAACTGGAAACAAGCCTTTCTTTTTTCTATCAAGCAAAATACAAACTTATTTTGTTATCTAAAAGTATTAATTTGCAATATATACTGATACAGATACCTCCATAAGCAGAGCAGTATCTAACTTACACAAAAGAAGCAAAAAAATCAGTAACAGAAATTCATGGGAGATTCTCCTAACTGTATGCCTTTATCAGCAGAATAATGCAATCCAGTCACTATTTTTGTTAAGGAAAAGGGAACCAAACATCACATACAAACACTTCATAGAGTACAGAAATGTCAGCATCCTCCAAAAACACAGCACTTCTTCACTGTAAAGTGAATGTAAATAAACATCTGAAGGCAGTTTATGAGCTGTTTAATTACACGCTGAACACGATATTACTGTCAGCCAGAAGCAAGGCTCAACAATGCCCCACATGCTGTGCTGACACGGGAGCACCGGGAGTTACATCCACTCTACTGCCAGCAGAAAAGTGTTTTCCAAATGCCGTAATGATTACAGCGCTACCAGACAAAAATAAACTTCAGCTTCCCAGTTACTACATGGTTTGCAGGCCCAGCTGGTTGCATGGTCTCTAGCAGTGAGATGCTCTCCTCAATGGAGACCAACAGGAAAAAGTTAAGCCTGAGAGGGTCTTCCAAAGCTCCCCAGCATCCACCTGCAAAAATATTCTTTCAGGACAGTAACATGAATTCTATTCTGTTTCTTTGGTCAGGTAACTTGACCTTGGGAAAATGAGAAAGGGAATAATTGTTTGGCATTACACTGATCTTGTCTGTATCTCTAGAGGCTACAGGATCAATCACTCCTACTCGCTTTGGACCCTGCTATGGTATAATACTGAAAATAAGTCATTTTGACTGAAAGCAAAGGTGAGCCCCATGACAGACATACCACAACAGTGTGCTTCCTCTAACACAGTCCTCCCACCCTCAGCATTTGCAAAGAGCTACCAGGTCCTAAGGTATGTGAACAGCTCAGGTATCATACGCTGAGGGGAGGAAGAGGACGAAGAGGAGGACCTCACACAGTCGTATAACTTCTGGAGCCAAGATTTTTACTTGTGATCAGCTATGCTCACAACAGATATACAAGTGTGGACAAACTGTCAATAAATTCATCCGGACTGAAAGACGAGAAGTTCAGCTTCGAAAGGCAACCAAATGCAGTAACACCACATGCTCATACACCAGTTTGTGGACAGACATTCACACTGTTCCACCCAAAGAAGAGCACTGGAGTTACTACTCAGAAGATGATCCTCATGTCTTATGACTGACTTATGCACCCAGCCTGGTTTCTATTCTGGCTAAGTTAATTTTTGCTATAGGTGCTTTGCTACCTGTGCAGTGGGTGGATGGCAGAGGAAAAACATTCCTTGCTTCCAGGAGTTCTAACTCCACAAGACCTGGCTCAGAAAGCAGGCTGCCAGCACTGACCAAAACATGGTGGTGCAGCCCACCGACTAATAGGTCACAGGGAGGTTATTAACTAGTTAACTTCTGGAAACACTCTCCTGCACCTTCACAAAATATCAGCTGGAACATCCATAGACCAAATGTATTTCTTAATAGTCCAATTAATACCTGGGATATTTCTGCATGACCCGACAGATGTTCAGCCTTGACACTATGTATACATTCCTCCTCCACTGGGGCCTCCTGTGGTAGGCAAGAATGTCACCCTAGTTAATGAAGTGACCCACCAGCCCTTCTGGCTTCAGAGGGCTGACAGACAGGCATCAAATGATGAAAGACAGATGAGAGAACAAGATAGGAAGAGCTGAACCACTGAGGAAGCAGCTCTTCAATAGTCAGGCCACCACGCTAAGATGGGCTCAGTGATGGAGAATAACCACTTGCTACTGCCTTAGCGGGCAGGATGATGAGACAAGACCAGATGCTTCCTCTCACCTCTTTATCTCCTGTTTTTGCCCACAGCCTCCCCTTTATCAGTGTCAGAGGCCTCCAGCTCCTGTTGGGACACAAACCTGAAGCAGACATGTCTGCTTTCACTCACTGCTTCCCCACCTACAGCTTCAGCATTACTGTGCATGCCGAGCTCTCCATAGCTGATCGGAGAAACGCTTCAGATCTGAGAAGTCATACTCTGGGATTTTAGCTGGGGAGGTAAAGCAATGAAAAACTTGTGACGGAGGTTAATTGTTTAAAAACAGGATAAACAGATGTACAGAGCAGCGTGCTGCACAAAGCCATCACAGGATAAAAGCTGCCAGAGCAATGTGCCAAGTAGTGTCTGCTATTGGAAGCATGACAAAAAAGAATCTAGATTAATGGCAGTTTATGTGTCCATGAAAAAAATGAACACTTTTGTAAGCCTCTTCTACTTAGAAAGCGGGCGACAAAAAAGCTAAAGGTAAAGGTTCTGTCACAATTTTTCCTCTATTTTTGGTGACCCAAGCTAAAACTTAGTAAGAGCAGTCCTCCCGTAGACTTCCCTAGGTGTGTTGACAGTCTGGAAGTTTGCAGCACGTAATACAGAGGGAAGGAACCAGTGCCATTGAACTAAGTTTTGAGGATGGACCCAGGGCTGAGATGTAAAGATTTGGGTTTTAAGTCACAAAACTCCTTAAGTAAACATATAAATTTGCATTGGATGAAGGGATTTTCCTTGAACCTGTCTTCACTAAAGCAAACAGTAAAATTTCCACTGATGGAAACAAAGGCCATTATCAAGTGCTTTTTAAATAATCTCACAAAGAAACCTGACTCTTTGTCACTTCAGTGTTTAAAAGAGAATAAATTATAAAGCTTGTCGGGTATGAATTTAATCCACTTGACTTTTGTCAAATGCCCATTTGCAAATGTTACGAAACCTCTCTATCCCACCCAATGGAGCCAATGGTTTTAAAAGATCAGAAGGCGAAGAAGAGGAGAATGAAACCTCAAGAGCTTTCATGAGCAAATCCACAGTAAGATAAACAGAAATAAATATAACATTTGGATAGAAAATTTGACTTCCAAAGTTTCATGTACAGGTGAGAAACATGGTAAAAAATACACATTTTCAAGTTACTGTAGTTCTTTCAACACAAATATATCAAACTGAGTTAGTAGGATGAGTTCAACTGTTAGTGGTTAAGCATACAACACAGAACTTACTTGGCTGCCTTGTTCAGCAGTTTCCACAAGGTTCAAAAGGGAATTAAATAGCAGCTTCCCTCTAAAGATCACTAGAGATTCCTTCCACTCAGAGCTGAAATACATTTTCACATTCTTGGGAAACAATGCCCTGATGTATCAGGACTTCAGCTTACAGGACTGTTAATTTAATCCCCAGGAACTTTTTAGTATTTATTCAACAAATAAAAAATGTATCAAGGGAAATCAAGGCTTAAATATATAATAGTCAAACTTTATAAATACTTTCTGAACCATTTCTGTCTCTCCACATGCTAAGTTCTTCTGTAGGGATAAAAATTACTATATTTTTAAAAATTAAAATTGCATTAACATTTACACCAAGTATCATAAGTCACTGAGATGAAGCCTTTGTTTGTTGCAGGCACTACTATTGCACCGAGTATTTCATAAATGTTTCAGCTACAATGGAGAAGTGGCCAGATTTTCTCTTACCAGTGACTCCAATGAAAGTCCATTCCTGAATTTCTTTCTTGAAAAACCTTCTTATAACTTCATTTACATCCACTCATTATCAGTTTATACCCATTTGTTCTTTACTCAATGTTACCCTACGGATTACATGGCTCTAGTACCCGAGTGCTTACTCTCTGGGTCTACATTTGAAGGAAGGAATTATATATCTGCAGACCTAATTTCATTAGGTTAAGTACAAGCTCTGTCTGTTCTTATGAAAATGGCGCTCCATCTTCTTGATTAGCCCATCATCCTTTACCCACTATGTGTTGGGCTCAGCCATGGAAATTAACCTTTTCTCAGTGAATGTCACCAAGCGTAACACTGCAGGTAGAATTCTGCTGTCCCTCCTCCAGTGGCTTTAGGACATTTCCATTCCTAATGGAAGTTCTTTGCCTTATCATGCAGGCTGGAAGGCACTCGGTAGTTTTATGCAAGTGGAATTTTATGTTAAGAGGGCTTTCAGTTCTCTTTCTCCTCATTTTATAAAACTACTCAGTGTATTTGTCACTACATGGGATAAAAGAAAATCTGCAAATAATGAAAAATGTCTACCATATTGCAGATTAATTCTCAGACACTCAAACCTATTGGGAATAAATATATACAATCTAGTTTCAAATTAAGTCTCTCATGTTGCATGTGTCTAATTCAGAGCAACAAATATCAGACTATGTCCATTTGCTGTTACTTGAACCCTTTTAAAAGTGTACTAGATCTTATAGGTACTGAGAGAGAGATCAAATCAGAATAAAAGCTATTATTGCTTTCTACAAGGTCAAAATATAATTTGGGAGAAAAGGCAGAGACAAAAAGGAAGAAAAAGGAAGAAAAACTAAAGTGCAAAGGACAAAAAAAGAACAAAGAAACCTGTGCACCTTAAAACACAGCTTTAAAATTACGCATCTTAATGCACAGTTTTAAAATAAATTAGAAAAAACAGCCAACACTACCATCTACTGGGCAAGATAAGGACAAAGAGTTCACTGCAGTTAAGACATTGTTGCTGCATTCTGACAGCAACTTCAGAAATAAAACTCATCTTGAACTCACAACAGTACAATTGTGGACTAGCTCAGAAGAAACCAGAAAAATTTGTATTATCCAAAACAGAAGTAAATTGAGTAAAGACTCTTCATGTCTACGAAATAACTAAATTTACAAGCAGCAGAGTTATACAGCAGTCTGCCAAAAAGATCGACACCTGGGACTTCAGAGACACAAGCCAAAAAACTACACTCAGATCTCTGGTTAGCAAACAGGAGTCATCGCTCTTGATTTTAATCACGGTTTGATCACAGTGATTTCAGTGGGACTGCTCAGATAAACCAGAGCCTTTCCGGTATCTTACAGCTCCTCTCTTTAAAGCAAAGGAATTGCCTATAGACACTGTATTGTCCAACCACATCCCATTACATGCCAAACTATTTTTTACATAATATTTAAGTTGAATAAGTTAGTAAATGCCAGAACTTGTCCATTCAACCATTCTCCTCTTCTCTGTGTGTGTGTGATACAGTCTTTACATGCACGATCACATACTATTTTTTCCACAGAACCCCTGCCCCAGGCAGAGGCTGGATAGCATTCAGAAAATGAGGCAGCTGTTGGGTATTTTTATACTCTTTCTTCAAGCAATAAAGCCAGTCTTATTTACTCTACAGGGTTTGAAAGTAGAATGACTGTTTATTTTCTTTAAAAAAACCCACTAAAATAACAAAGAGCATGTATCTAAAAAAGCTTTAGGCACTCTAGCAATTACTGTTACAGTGCAGTGCGAAGTAATTCCTGAAACAAAACCTCTGTTCTCACACACTTACAAAGGAAAACTAACAATATCTCTGCCTAGGCTCTACATCCTTCTGAGTACTCTACTCCCAGCTTATTTCAAAGCCCTCAGTAAGCATGTAACCCCTGATGCTTGCCTGGTCACAAAAATCTGACTCTTTCAGGGATGTAGAAGGTTAGGGGAATGTGTCCCCTGCACCTGGCTATTCCCTTTCTTCAGCGATGAGAAGGGATCCTGCCTGCACACTCCTGGCTCTGATAACTACGGCAAAAGACAACTTAAGCAGGATCCCAGGCTATTTAAGGCTCCCTAAATCATAATCAGCAGCAATTAAATTCCATATCATGACCAAGAGGCAGGGCCAGAGCCCCTCTCACTGGAACGATGCTGTCAGCAAGAAAGTCAAACACTTCAAGCAATCTTCAACTGATTTTAAGATACTTCAGTAGTAACACTGCAATAGGCTAATCCTGAAGTAATGAAGAAGAGAGGTCAATCTGCATCCAAAAGGAAAGTTTTTTTCCTATCTGGGCAGGCACAAGCAGGAAAGAATGAGTATCAAATTACAGCCTTAAAAAAAAAAAAAAAGGAAAAAAGTAATAGGAACATTCTCTAATCACTTCTGAATTGAAAGCTTCGGTACCAGAAAACTTAGACCTTTAGCAAGAGAGACTGGCGTTCCCCCAGCAAACTGCTGATACCTCAGTCTTGTCTGCAGCAACGTTTATCTACTTTATTCTTAGACAATCCTCAGGCTTTTCCAATTCCCCTTTCAGTCCTGAGTGCTCAAGAATTATCTTAGTACCAGAGGGCTTCTCAATGATTTCTCTCCGCTGCAAACTCAGTCTGCCTTATTATCTCCACTTGAGTAGGAAATTGCAACTAAACAGACTTTCTTAAGGTGACACATAAATCAGTGACAGAGCCAGAAGTCAAGGCCTGCCAAGTTGATGCTTATTGATCCAGAAGTTGACCTACAAAGCAATCCTGGCTCTGAATTATTTCAGCCAGGATATTTCTAAACACCAAACACTAATATCTCATGGAGAACCCAGGCAAGTAACAAATAAAAAAATGAATGGGTACCTGCCAAAGTTTTGGTTCCAGTGAGTTGTTCAGCACCACACAGGAAGGCTGTGGTAGAAGCAAGTGCTGCCCTAAGCTTTCCTGTGTGGGATTTACCTGCATTAATCATGAAACTATTCCTTTTCCTTCCTGAAATCCTCTGTCATGTTATTTACAAGTCTAACACAACTTACAGCAAATGATGCAGTAGATTCTATGGCAAAATAGCACGTGATCCCTTTAGTGAAGGTTCTACCATGACTACACATGAGGAAACCCAATCAAAGATCGAAAGGCAAACCCAACACCAGCATTTCTTGGTTTTGAAGTTTTAGCAACTTTAACAGTGAAACTTCCTTTTTGTTCTTTCTGTTTTTAAATAAGGTAAAATCATTTCAGGACAATGCAAAGTTTTAGCCAGAAATCTATGGCGGTGAAGCTGAGTGTGAGCTAACTAATTACATTAGATTGCAAGAGAAGAAAGTTAATTCCATGTGGAAAAGACCAGGTCACTAGGTATAATACATCTGCTGGGGCTTGCACATGGTCAGAGAAAGTCTAACGTGCCTTGCTTTCTCCTCCCTGCACTACCAGCTTCCCTGAAGGGAATTATCTTCTCTGTGGAATAACGCCCTTCCAGTGGGAAAAGGGATTTAACCAGCTCCCAGTAGCTGATGTTTCCCATGGACACTGTCAGGAACTCTCCCCTGAAAGACAAATGCCTCCTCAGATTCAGTGCAGCATGTGCCACTGTGTGAGGACAGAAACAGCTTTGCACCAAAAAAGCACTGTAGTTAGCTACTGTCTGAGACAATACTGGTATTTCTGACATATAAGCATGTGAGAAAAAAAAAAAAAAAAAAAAAAGATGTTTTCAAAAAGTTTATTACCTCAAGCAAGCTTGAACCCAATTTCAGAACTGGCAGGTGGAAGGATGCACTTTACTGCCTTGAGTTGCTGCACCTATGCATCCAGAAACACAGCATGCTGAATCACCCTCACCTTCTCTAGAGTGTGCCTGGAAATACCGAGCACCACTGACCATTATTCCACCATTCATGTTCCACTATTATAGTTGGTATCCTATGATATTAGCTGCCCAACTTTATTTACAGGCTAATCTTATCATCATCCTTTTTTTTCAAGCACAATTTGCAAGCCAGAAATATCAACCAAAATTCTGTCCATGCAGTATATAACATCTCACTTTCCAAACACAAGCACTAGAAAACTCATTATGAAGTACTTCATAAACTTCTGTCACTGCAGTAGGAAGTGACTGTAAATTATTACAGCTTTCCCAATTTAATGAGCACATTTAAATCTTGAAGAGATGGTGTTACTGCCTGCACTCAGCACACAGATTTAAAAACATAAAAGAGAAAAGAAGAGTATTTCACATTTACATTCACACCATGCAGAGTAACTGGTAAGCACCGATGTTTTTCAGATGAGCATACATTACTTAGCCTGCCACATTAAGGCATTCTGTAATTTGTAAACTATTTTAAACTCTACTGAAATTTGAGTTTTCTGTTTTATTCAAGCATCCTGAAAGAACTAATACACAATGCTAAGATTTTTGTTCTTAGTCTTCAGTGCATCATACTGAATAATTTTTAATTCTCCCTGTCCCCTGTATAAATTTGAAATTCTAGTGTTTTCCACAGCCACTCACTATTTATCTGTCACATAGCACGCTCAAAGCAGCGTTCAAGAAGTATGAACTATTTTACGACTACTTCTGCTGAAGAGTTTTAACAAAATCTGTATGGTAATGTATTTCAACAGCCTTCTCCAACTATGGGTGACAAAATTCTAACAATTAACACTGCACAAAATTATAGGAAAATAACATTTTCGGCATTTCACCAATGTGGAAACAGATGTAGATGTGAGAGACCATAGCACGGCTGAGAACAGAGGCTTGGTATCTGACTCGCTCCCTTCTTTTGATGAGCCTGGGAAGTGAGTGTCCCCTGGTGCAGACTATATCAGTGAAGTCTGGTAGGAATGAAACTACCCATAGGACTTTGTCACAAAAAGAAATAATGCCATTTTCTATTTCTGAGGAACTGTTCTTCTACATTGTAAGAAAAGTTAAATTCAAGCAATGATAAGAAATATTGAGAAAAGTTATTTGTAAATGTTTCAATAATATTACACTACTTAAAACAGTTTTTTACCAGCTGTTATTCATAGAGGAGCTTATATTCACAAAAATGAAGTGGTTCTTAAAAAGAATGGTTGCTCAGATATGCTTGGCTGACAATCTCACAAGGCTGTGTACTCATACAGCGCAAAAGAAAAGAGATTACTTAAAAAGTGCATATGTAAAAATAAGCATGCAACTTCATCATGCAAGCAGTAAAGACAAGCCAAATGCCATATGACTTAGACAACTAAAAATAAGAACTTCAAGTAGGTAACTCCCGAATATTTCTACATTAAAAAGCAGTATTTCAACATTTTGCTATATGTTTAACTTAAAACATCCTCACACAATACAGTTTACCAAATCTGGGTGTTCATTTTCCCCAATGTTTTATGAAGACAAAAGACTAAATGTGAGAATGTAAGCAATGCATTGTCTGTAATGAGTAGTTCAGCTATTGCTTATTAGTTAAAAAGAAAAACCAGGCACTCTAACCTATTACCAGTCTGTAAAAACAGAAACTTTGTGCATTTTGCTACTACACTGTTTTCACTGGATTTTTCAATTGCATTTCAATGTAAATACATGACAATGGTTGGATAATGTTAGTGGAACAAGTCTGTCATAACTTTTGAAAGACATATGCAAGCTCACAAGAAGTAACAGCTATGTAAGGCTATTTTCTCTAGGACACAGTACTAAATACTCTGTTATCAGGACAGTTCAGGTAAACCATCCATGTTAATGTCTATAAAAATGCCTACTCTGAGAATTCCACAAAGAGCATAACATATCTTCCATGGTCACTTTTACAGTTTCAAGGTATTAGTCACTCTTTTAACCATTAGTATTTAGAAGCAGCCCTTAAAACTAAGTTGTTACAATTATCTTGAAAGCTTAAAAATCCTTAATATTCTAACAGCTCAAATTGTTTCAGTATCTATGTGAATGCTTAGTCTTCCACTGAGTATTGGTGCTCTCTGGTCCAGTGTGTTCCTTAGGCTAATTCTGCATTGTTAGAAAATACTATTCCTTCGGTCAGTGTTAGAATGGCTGCACTTCAATTTCACCCAGTCACTTGTTGCTTTTGTTTGTTTGTTCGTTTTTTAAAAAGACCAGAATGAGCTGCCTGGCCAGCTTGCTCTGTATCTTTCAGCATCCTGGGTACATTACCATTGCACCTCTGTGTCTTCCATAATGCCAGAAACAAAGAAAGAATCTCTGTCCAAAAATCAAATACCTATTTGTTTCCAAATAAAAATAATAACTACTAAAAACAAACAACCAACCAACCACACAAAAACAACAACAAAAAAGCCAACCAAACAAAACTAAACAAAAAACCACAAAACCACCACATACAGAAGAACAACTTTAAAATGAAGCTCATGCTTTCCTGAACGGGATGCATGATTTCTTGACCTTATCCTCAGCTACACCTCCCACTCCCTTACCCCACTTTGTATGGAAGCTTTTCCATTCTTCTACTAATTAACGACCCAACCTTTGCTTCAGTTTTGTTTCTTTTTACATAGGGTAACAGGAACTGAACAACGTATGTACCAACAATTTACATGAGATTATTATATTTTCCTGCATTGTTCCCTTTTGTATTCCTCAAACATATCAATGGTATTTTTGCATTTCACACAATGTTGCTCATTAAAAGAGAAAGGAATTTCAAAAGCCTGGACTTTTTAAAGAAACACAGAATTGGTCAGAAATGTGGAGGCTGATGCCTTGGCAGCAGCAACCATGACATGGTGAAGACTGAAATCCTGAAACAGCAGCACTGGACTTCAGGGGAGGCAGATTTTGGCTTGTTCAGAGATCTGCTTGGCAGGATCATAGAGGAGACTGCTTTAATGGGTAAACAGGCCCAGGAAATCTGGATATCTTTCCAGGGACTCCACACGAGGAGAACGATGCGTGCCAATGTGCAAGAAGTTAGGCAAATGCAGATGAAGGCCAACATGAATGAACTAGGGACTCCTGACTTAATTCAAATGGAAAAGGAAGTATGCAGAAGGTGAAACAGGGGAAGCATTCCAGACAGAAGGTATATAGTGATATTGCTGTAGTGTAGAATGATGGAATCGGGAAACCCAAAGCTCAACTGGAGAAGAAACTACCAAAGGCAACAGGAAAGGTTTCTATATGTGGACAGGAAGCAAAAAGCAAATTACAAAATTGGAGACTCTGGGTGAAAAACTGCAGGGCAGCATTGCTATTCATAAAGACCTCGACACACTGAAGAAATGGGCTAACATGATCTCATGAAGGTCTACAAAAGCACATGCGAGGCCCTGCTGCTGGGACAGAGCAGCTGTGTGCACCAGTACAGCCTGGGGGCTATTTGAAAACGGCTTTGCAGAAGAAGACCTAGAAGTTGAACATGAGTCAGCAAGAGGCCCTGGCAGCAAAGGCGGCCATTGAGCAACCAGGCCTGCTTTAGCAAGAGGGCAGCCAACAGGTTGAGGGAACTGACTATTCCCTTCTACTTAAACATGAGACCATAGGCAGACTACTGTGTCCAGTAGGAGAGAGACACTGACATACTGGAGCAAGTTCAGTGGATGTCCACCAAAACAAGCAGGGTCTGTATCAGATGACATGCAAGATGAAATTGAGTGAAACTGTTCGCTTGGTCTTAAGAATAGAAGCAGAGATTTTACTGCTGTCTTCCAGTAGTTAATGGTCAGATACAGAGGGGATGGAGCCAGGTTCTTCTCAGCTGTGCACAGTAAAAGGACAAGGGGCAACAGACACAAGTTGCAAAAGGGGAAATTCCAACAAAGTATCCACAAAAAGAAAAAATCACTATGAGGGTGATCAAATCCTGAAACAGGTTGCCCAGAGAGATTGTGGTATCTCTAACCCTGGAGATAACCAGATCCATACTGGACAAGGCCCTGAGCTACCTGATCTAAGTTGACTTGAGGTCTGGGGTGCTCAGATGTGCTGTTCTGAGGTCCATTTCCAAAGAAAATTATTCTGCAAATCTACTCTATGGTTCTGTGATTTTAAAGGAAGAAAAAAAAAAAAACAAAACCCACAACACAAAACCACACTTGCAACATGTCCTGAATTTCAAACATTTTTTGACTCTTCAACAATGGAAATTGTATCAGGCACCAAGGGATAAAAGTTATTTTAAAAACCAACACATTTTCTTGTGAGATTCCTTTAAAAAAAAAAAAAGCTATGAGAAAACTTCATCAATGTTAGTCTAAACGGAATGGCATGAAAATATTGACTATAATCAATAGGAAATAACAGCAAGAAAGTCTTTAATATCAAAACTGTATTTTTAGCTAATGTGGCAGAGAACACCTTCTGATGACACAGTAAAAAAGTATCAGATAACAACATCCACAAAATATTTTGGAAAAAAATCAAATTGTTATTATTTATTTCAGTAAATAAAATTGGCATTAAAAATGCAAGTAAAAGTACTATGTCAATATCATTCAAATTTCTAAACTATACCAAGTTCAGAAGCACCTGCTTTATTCATTTTTCTAGGCACCCAGATGACAAAAGCACAGCAAAAAAACCCTATTTTTAGAAATAAAAAGAACTAAAAAGACGAGATCATAAGAGCAAATGACAATATAAAGATTCTTAGTGATATGGTAATACAATGCTCTAAGTGGACTGAAAATTCACACTTAACTTTTGAGATTTCTTTTGGATTTCGTGCACTTGATTACTTCTGTCTATATAGTGAGGCAGCGCTAATTTATGCATTTGTACGGGGATGACGGCTGTCTGTGCCAGCACCAGAAACTGAATCAAGAAACCCCAGAGCTAAAAGCTAACAGGATACAGTCTCTTAACTCAGATCTGCAGATTCATGTTTTATTCATAAAAGCAGATACCTACACATCAGCTTGTGAAAAGCATTTTTTTTGGCATAATAACATTTTTACTTTGCTTATTAAAATAATTACATGTCTTACCTTTAGGTCACTTCCTGGCAAAGTACCTATGCCATCCTTCCAGTCCATAGCACTAAATACATCAAACTCTTGACCATTTCCACTAGAGGCAGATTCATTCATGATGCATATACTGGGGAAAAAAAAAAGTAAAAAAAAAAAGTATATGAAAATGCTTCAAGTAGTTTAATGCTTGTATCACCAGACGTTTCTTCAATTGCACTCCACAGATTAGTATCAAATGCTCCCCTCAGCACACTGGCAATATGGACACCTGATGACAATGCTGATAATATACAGCAATGTAATAAAAACAAGGTGAAATCTTTTGAAAACCTTAAAACATAATACCCTGTTTTATTAACGAGGCTGTATTAGAGAGAAATTAAAAATTTCAAACTGCAAATACAGTGACATAGGGAAAACATACCTCAAGTACACTTAAGGAAAACATTTGTTCTGGGGAAGGCAAGACATGAGTGCACATCTATATAAATACATTAAGTGCTGATTAATAGAACTGTTTTCCCTTAATATCCAATAACATGCTGATGTGAATGCTTCACCCACATTCAAACTAAAATTTCACAATGAATTTGAAACTGTCTTTCATTTTCATTGTCTGACTCAGGACACCCAAATATTGCTTGTTTGTTTCCATACGGTTTCACTACATTTTGATTTGCATTTGTAAAATTTGTTTACATGTAGAGAAGCACATGTACACCAGAGAAAACTGTGGCTTTTCCACACTTTATTTTACTGGATCCCTCTGTTTCAGAAAAGTAAAAGGAGAAGAGAGAATATTTATCTTTGGAAACAGTGGATTTGGACATTATCTTCCGTGGTAAGAGCTCATCCCAAATAATTTGCACAAGCAACAGAAGTATACAGCACTTGCCACTGACCCCCAGCTTTGGCCCTGTGCTTGTCACTGCCACAAACACAGTACCAGTTGTACAGAACTGCCAATGTTTCGAGCAGCCACTTGTGACTACCACCAACTTCTTCCTTTGCACTTCTGACAAACCTAGCAATCTAAATCTGTGGCATGGCACCTCATTTACTATTTGTTCAATGTGAAACCTGACTTGCTCATTTTCTTTCTCAAGAACTTCTGTGCTATGCCTAACAGCTGAAACAATTTGCAGCAAAATTAGTTCTGTCTTCGGTTTGTGAACTGCTAGCAAAAGCTCACCCCTTTTCAAATTTATGCTTTCTGAACTTTTTAACAAACGCTTTCTAAGCCTCATATTCCCATCTGCAGACTGCAAACTTTCGCTGCAAGTATCAGTATTTGAAAGTCAAATAGGTAGAGAGCTTCCTCAGTGCTTGACCTTGTTTTCCAAAATCTAATTTCTAATTTGGGTCCCATTCCCAAATTCTGCAAATACCTATTAACACTCTCTGGTAATCTGGAATGTCCACCAAAAAAAAAAAAAAAAAAAAAAACAAACACACACTTGAGTGATATTTGTTCACTCACAGATAACAGAAAAAGATGCAAATCAAGCAGAAGTAAATGCAGATCATCTTGAAGTGTTTTAACTGAAAGTCTGAGGAGAAAAAATGCTTGGCTAGTTAAACTCTGTTGTATGAAAAGTAATCAAATTTACATTTTCTTATCAGAAAAATTGTACCAATCACTGTAAGACCACTACTACAGATATTAGTCTGGTTTTGGGTCCACAGTGTGGACTCCCTTGTATTTCTCCTTGCTTTCTTCCTCATTTCTCGCAGAATTCTTTAAAACTCTGAGCAACACCTTACTCCACAAGTACTTCCATTACACTACAGCCACTACACAATATCAACAGGATGACAGGAGCTGGACCTCAGGCAGTAATCACTGTTTAGGGTGAAAGCTTCTCCATTTCCCTTCATTTCATATGACACCTAGGGTTCACAGAAGACTCTTTGAGGAAAATTCATATATTTTGCACGATGAGTTTGAAGTAAGAAGAACTACATGATTCAATGCATTTTCTACATCTCTAATTTCAGTAATCCTCTATGAGAAAGTAGTGAAAACCATGCCATCAATGTACAAAATTTCATTCTAAAATAATTGAATAGATCTGAAGAAACTCAGTGCAAGGTGAGATATTCCCTGAAGTCATAGATATTATATTTCAAAATCACTCCCAGGCAAAGTCCACCATCAGTCCCCAGGGCAGCTCCTGCAGTATAACTACACGGTACCTTGCAGAGCTCAAGCTCACCAAGCATCCAGCCTTCCACACAGCAGCAGACCAACTGAGGCAAGCTTCCATCAAACCCAACTGCAGCGCCATGGCAGAGCCGCAGGCCTTCTCTCAAGGACACGAGACCCAAGCTGCTAAGGAGCAGCTGAAAAATTGGATTTATCCAGAAAGCTGTGAAACATTAAGGATGTGAAACACACTGGTTTGAGCACACTGGGGTAACAAGTTTCCCGTGATTAGCCTGGCTAAGCAAACACAGAGCTGTGTTCCGTATTAACTGAAGCATTTAAGTAACCTTAAATTACCACCCTGTTTAGAGGACACTCGACCCTCCAGCGTTTATCTATTATAGAAAACACGTTTCAATTGTTTCTACAGAAGGCACAATAGAAGATGGGGAGAGACTTGGGAGGCTGTGAGGAAACGTTTCCTCGCAGCGGCTGCTGCCCCACAGAGCAAGTAGCAGAGGACAGCCGCTCCATCAGATGCTGCCATCTCGGATAGTGCCACTCTCGTTACAGACACGCTTTGTAACAGAGCCAGTTGGAAAAAAAAAAAATGACACGGGGAAAAAAAATAATCTTAGAGCCTAGCTTACTCAGGCAGGATGTAAACTGTGAAAGTAAAAAAAAGAAAAAAAAAAAGGTAACAAATGTTCATAGAAATGTTCTGTCATTTCTCTCAAGAAAAAAACCCACATTTTTAACTTACACCTAAGGAAGTTTCCTCAGGTAACAAGCAACAATAAGGTACATTCTCTTGTTTGATAAGGTATTTATTATGGTTTTCCTTTTAAAATTAACTCAACATCAAAGACATAATTTGTACTTTCAGATTCTGCAGCCTTCAGAAACGTTCTTGGTGAGGATGAAAAGGTCACAGGGCAATGCAGATAGGAATGAACTTACCAAAAGGAATTACATTTAACAAAACGTCTGTTTCCAGCTTTGCTGAGTTTTAACAGATGAAAGATAGGGCTATATTCCTCTACTAATGCTAATAAGGCGATAGAGACCAATTAAATTGTTACAGCTATGAGGTACTAAAAAAGGATGAAAGCATCACAATACATACGTCTAAATCACAGAACAAAGAAAACTACAGAATGTCTTATCTAGTCATTTTCGGTTTCATTTTTAAAGCTCTAATGTAGTTCTTTGAACTAATACAACTCATTCCATAATTATTTCATTTGCTATTATTTCTGTTGCTACACTTTCCAAAAAGTAGTAAAAATACTAGATGAGTAAGAGGCAAAGTAACTACAGAACTGTACCTGTGACTGTCACCAATTGTCATCTGATGTGAAAATAAGGACACAATAGTACGAACTTGGAACAGTCATCTTCCAAACATGTCCAAAATCCACTATTAGGGATGTAACTTTATCTCAGTCTTTACAGCCATAAGCTATAACATTTATAAAAAAGTGTGCTGAATGTTAATATTTCAACATTATTTTAGACATATGCAATAAATTAATTAAAATAAGTAAGCATATAAAACAAGATTAGACACATCCTTTAGAAAAACCTTCATTTTTACCAGCTGGTGCAACAATAAACGAGTACCTCACAGAGTACCAACCAGCACTAAAAATGAGATAGTTGCATGCAGTGAAAGACTCTCTAAAGATGTAAAGCAAAGAAACAGGAGAGAATATGCCAATTAAACTTACGAGCAGTTTTTGAAATAATTATAGGGTTATGCACTGAATACATAAAAAAGTAATAATGGAAGAATTCTTTCAGTCAGTGCTTTTAAAAACTACCTGACACCTACCTAAATTTTGAAAGTCTAAGATGCCACCTGTAAAACATCCACATGATTTCTAACCAGCAGAGCCAACTCAGTACCAGGTCACTAGGCAGCAGAGAGAGGAGATTTCAGCAGTAAAGTCACAAGTCAGCAGTGCCAGATTGGCACAACCCCTCTGCAATAGTGTGTCTTGTCTTTTTATGCATAGCTTTGTATTTTTATTTTTACTTTCAACAATTTCTGTAGCTACCCTGACAGGACAACTTAACAGATTTGCCCCATGCTGGTCCTCTCCCCACCCAATGGTTCCTTCAAGGAAAGGCAAAATTGGGTACGTAGAGCCAGAGAAGGTCTCAGCAAGTAGCACTACAGGTGAGGTCCAAGAGACAGAGGTCCCAAGGAAGGTGATATCCTTACAGAGCTGAGCCATGGTCCCTCTTCTCCACAGAACTAGGTGACACCAGCACTTCAGAAACAAAGGCAACAGGTGAGTTTTTTGTCCAAATACTGTGGATGGTTATTTTGGGCATTTCCAAGGAGGAGGCTGCTTGATGTAGCACCCATGGGCTAGAGGGACACATTTTCCCTACACAATAAATCAAGAAAACAAAATGGATCAGAAGGGGACAAGTCTGCAAACACACCAACTTTTAGACACCAGGGGAGCAAGCAGATATTCAGCTTCAGCTTTATTTCATGTGTAAGAATGTGAATAGTACCAGGGCTGACTTGTTACAGCACCAAAGCTACACACAGCAGAATTACCCCTTGCAACATAAGCTCCCTCTATTTCAGACAGACTCAGTATTAAGCTAGCTTCATAATGACAGTAAAGGCAAAGTCACCTGACTGTAAACCCATCAGGGTGAGCCCTGCTTTTCTTCTTTCAATCCTCTCTTTGAGCTCGGTGCACCCCACATTTGTCTCTTTTTCTGCCTTCATCTTTTTGCACCTGATTCTTCACTTAAAGAAAAACAACCACAAACAGGAACAGTGCAGGAAATGGTGAAGTGCTTTGAGGCTATCCACCACATTTTAATATGTGCTTTGTTTTGTACACGTTTAATTGGTCAATTATTTAAAAGTTTCAGCAAAATAACTGCCTGCAGATTACACATTTCCTTCAAAATCTCATTTTTCTGCTATTTAGGAACTACTTCACTAGCTCTACCATGTTTCTATTCTGTGTGGTGAAGAGCTGTTTGAGTAAATCTCACTGTTTTGCCTGTTGCTCGTGAAGGTTATAACAAGTTATTTTAAAGATGAGATATATGGTTTATTATATATGTATTCACAAAGGGACCACAGCATAAAATTATCTGCCACTCTTAACACTTGTAACAGAAAATGTACCAGAATTCCTATTGATGATGTCCCTGTATTTCCTCTTATTTCTTGCTACTCTTCTGCCTGCTAGATTCTTCAGGGGTACTGTGTATGTTTCCTCCTGCTTCCCAGTACACCAGTTTAAAAGCTTTTTCCTCGCAGAAACAATCTGTCTACAGATGCATTACAAAAGGCTGTGAAGCCTGAGCCTGCACCAGTGCCAAAGGAGATTCATGCTGTCCTCTCCTGAGTCTGGTCTCTATCAAAGAGCCAGCACAAGTATTGCTGTACCATTGCTAGACACTGGGTAACAGTTCCACACAGCCCTTATCTACTACCTCATTTTCAAATATCCACTGAACATTATAACAATAGTCACTCAATACCAAAGCTAATGAATCTTAACACTGACAACTTTCATCTTGTTTATAAAGAATCCGTACCTCATGCCAAAAAATTATTTTGCAACACTTTCACAGCTCCTTCATTTCTGTTATTGTCTGTGCTGTTTAACCTACTCAGACAGTAAGACTTGAGTACACCAACTTTGAAATCTCCTTTCTTAGTTTCTCTTAATTCCTTGAACCAGGTACATAAAGTTACAGAGAACTTCTGCCTTTGTTTATTTGTGCCTGCCTCCCTCCCTCCCTCCTCTGTGCAGACACCTCCTTGAGAAGAACTGTGACACACCAAATCTTCACACTGAATATCACCTGACTTATTTCAAATTGTTATTTCTTACCACAGTTCAATATATGTCTGGATGCTCTTTTTGTCTGATTAATGCCTTCCTCTTCTGCTCCTTCTTAGCAGCTGCCATGAGCTCTACTGTCCTTAATTAATTCACCTTTGTCTAGCTCCTAAATAGACTCGGCAGGTTACTGCATTTATAGATTTTCCCTTCTCTCCAATTCATACAGAGCTCATATTTCTCATTGTGGTGAGCAGTCCTACTACTGCAGCACTAATAAGCTGTGACTACAACACATACTATCACTTTCTTCTGTAAGTGCTAAGTAATCACTGGTTCCTCACACGCATCACTCACAATCCACCATCCTACTAAACAGCAGTATTAAAAAAAAAAAAAGAGTAAATGGACTAGCTCACAAAAGTCAGCCATCTCTCTTCACAGAATAGGCGATACCCAGATGCCCAATAAAACTGAAGAAGTCAGAGGAAAAGGTTCCATCACCTCATCACTTTCTTAAGTTATTGGAACTTTAAAAAACACTTTAGAAAAACTCTTTAAACCAAATGTGAAACATACACCACCGCAACAAGCAAGACCACAGTTCACTACAACTGCTCAACTGACAACGGAAACCATCCAAGATCATAGCTTCAGCCACCTTCATCAGAACACCATGTTCATGAGAAGACCAACTGGACCACAGTCAAAGCCATTGAAATTTCATCAGGAAGAAACGAGTACCTGGCACCACCCGGATGGAAGTGAAGCACTCTACTACCTTCAGCCACTAGTTACAGGGAGCTTCCCTCTTACAGATGTTCACCATATAAACTTCTGGAAATCTGAAAACTTCTTTGTTAAAAAGCACAAGTTTCCTAAACAGCTTTTATATTTAGAAAACTGTGTTGCGATCCTGAATGTGGAATATTTCCTAAAAAGACACACACTGAAGTTTTTATATTTCGAGTTTTACTCATACTCAACACTTGATTTTTAGCACCCACGATGGACAGACCATTCACAAATAGAAACAAAAAAGCGAAATGGTCAGTCCAACGCCACTCAGCTATACGAGGGGCATTAGAGCAGAACTGAAAATATAACTCATGCTGCCTTTCACTGTAAAGCTTAAACACACCATGCAATTAAGAACAGGTAACTAAAATAAACGGAAGAGGCTGCGATCCTCACCGCCCGGGGAGGCTGCTGCATCTCCAGGGGCCTCCTTCCCAAGCAGCGTTACTCGCTGAGGCTCAAACCCCGCTCTCGACTGGGACAAGTGACACGGCCATGGGACGTGCCGCAGCCGCTCCCCACGCTGGCCGTGGGGTCGGGCCCACCCGGGCGGCGCGGCTGGGTGGGAGCCGGCGGGCCTCGGCAGCGGCTGCCCCGGAGCCGGCCCTCCCTCCCTCCCGCCCGGCGCGGCGGAGCGGCGCGGCAGCCGGAACGCGGCGGCGAGGCCCGGCGGGCGCGGCCGCCGCTCTCCGGAGCCGGCAGCCCGCGGCCTACCGCCAGAGGTCCCTCCTTGGCCAGTTTTGCGGCGTGTTTTTGCTGCACTTGAAACTTTCTGGAGAAAACCCGGGCTCAGGTCCGCGTCTTCCCCAGGCTCGGGCAGAACCACCGAGACAAAAGCGCCCGCCCGCCCATCCCGATCGGCTCTTCGCAGGGAGCGCTCGCGGAAAGCGGATCTCAAGTTGCTCCGTTTCTCTCCTCAGTTTGCCTTTTTCTCTCTCCCCTCGCCTCGGGCAATTAAATCGGGCGGTGGAAGAGTGCCCCTCTGCCCCGGCGTGGGGGAGGCGGCGGGGGCGAGCGCGCTACGGGCGGGGGGGGAGAGGAACTGGGTGTTAAGTGTTCCTGAGGAAGTTGCACAACGAGAGAGGGACTCTGCTTGTTTACCGGGTCCTTGGCTTTTTTTTTCCTCCCACCCCCCCCCTCCACCCTCCCCCGAGACCGGGATCCGGGAAAAGGAGGCTGTCTCCGAGTGGAAAGAAAAAAAAAATTAAAAAATGTTACCTTCTCCTCCCTCCTCCCCTCCCCCAGCACAGAGGAGTAAGAGGGGAGCGAGCTCTTTTTTTCCTAGGGGACTGCGGGGGTTTGCTCCCCGGCCGCTGGTAGCCGTCCTCTGGGCATCCCTCGGCGAAAAAAACACCGCCTCACACACGTTAGCGAGAACAAGTGTGCCTATATCCTGTTGTTATATGCACCGGCTGCGCAGACGGGGAGGGAGAGACGGGCGTGTACCCGGGGGCCGTTCCCCACCCCGGCCGCACTTCAGGCGAGAGCGCGCAACTTAACAGAAAAGCCGTGTCCTATTCCCTGCCCCCCCACCCCCCCCCCCCCCTCAGCGAAATACGCACTCACGTGTATGTGCACTCACATACACCGCCGGCACCCCGGGGCCATCCTCCGGGAGCCCCCCCCAGGCCAGCCCGCGCAGCCGCCGGCGGTGACAGGCGCCGGCCCCCGCCGCCGCACGCACCCCGGAGCGGGCAGGGGCCGTTCCCCGCCGCCTCACATGTCTGCCGCAGCGAGCGCGGCGCACGCACCGCACAGAGGCAGGAACTGAGCACTCGAGCAAAAGACTTTTTTTTCCGCCTCTCTAAAAAAAAAAAAAAAAAAATTGCTAGGAGCTTTTTTTTTTTTTCGGTGGTATGTGTATGTGTGTGCAAACTTTCCCCAAAATGGCGGAAATTGGGAGATGATTATATTTTAAATATCTCTCGCACACAATCACACGAAGTGCAGGAGCGACGGAAAATACAAACTCTCTCCGCTGCGCGCTGAAGAGGCCTTCGCACACGGAGACCCACGGCACATTCAACCGGTATATCCCGGCAGCCGCCACCGCTCACCGCTTCCGACCAAAAAACCCGGGGCTTTTTCACACCCCTCTCCGCTGCGCATTGCCCCCTCGCAGCTCGCACTTCTCCCCGTCCTTCAGCCTCTGTGAACAAAGAACCGGGGCTTGGGGGGGGGGAACTCGGTTGGCAGCGAACCCCCTCCCTCCGCTCCGCTCCCTCCCTGCCCGGCGCTCACACGCACACCCATGCACCCCCACTCCCGCCCCCCCGCCACCCCGCCACTGCACCCGCATCACATTGTTCCCAACAGCGCGGCGGTGCCCCGTAAGTGTCATTAAATGGAGCCAACTGACAAGCCCATTGGTGGGGCAAGTCTGCAAAATGTCTCTCCCCTTCCCTTCCCCCTCCCTTCGGAACCCCCTCCCCCCCCTAAAAAAGAGCCCCCTCCAACACATTTCCACAGCTCCCTTCCCCGTGTATATATATATATGTACATATACATACGTGCGTGCGTGCCTGTGTATGTATATAAATACATTGCGCATATATATATATACATGTACTCCCTTCATGTGTTTGGGAAGAGAAAAAGAAATATCAGGCACCTCTTTCTTTTGTTCCTCTTTCACACTCGTACACTTATGATTTAGTGAGACCCCCGGTGCCCCAGCCGCTCCCCAGCCACTTGCGAGTCACTTGCCCACTTTCCCCGGCATTAACTTCCATCCTTTCTGCTCGAGGTGGTGGGGGAGAAGCCCCCCTCCCCTTCCCCAGATACGTTTCGTAAGGGAGGGAGAGGAGGTGCGTCTCTCCCTTTATCTCTCGCGCTCTCTCTAACTTTCATCCTCACCTAGGGGGAAAATTAAAACCCATCACCAGCCTTTGCCATCGCGGCTCCCTAAACGGCTTGCGGATTAGATCGGAACCCGCCGCTCCTTACCCCCCCAAAATTCTCTCTCTTTCTCCGTCTCTCGAGTAGTCCTGACAAATATGGTCCAGGGCTGCGGGCACAAGTGAGCATGCGCCCGCGGAGCCAGGGCTGGGGAAAGGGGAAACTGCCGCCGCCGCCGCCGCGGCTGCTCTTCCTCCCCGCCTGCGCTGCCGCTGCGCCCCAGCCGCCGGCAACCGGCAACCGGGCGGCGATCGGCGGCCCGTACCAAAAATACAGCCACCGACAGCGGCTCCGGCGGAGGTGCATCAGCTCCTCTGATTTACGGCCGACGCTGGAGGAATAATAAGGAGACTTGTGCAGCAGCCGCGCGCTATTTTGGGCGCTTTCAAAAATAATGCCGTGCACTTTTCGGGGTGGAAGCGGGGGGGGGGATACAGGGCTGGTCCTCGGCGGTCCCGCCAGGTGCTGGTGTGGCTTTGGGGGGTGGCGGGGGGAGCCTGGCTGCGGTTCTTGGCAGTGTCCTCTAAATAAAACGGCTGGGGCAGAGGTAGGGCAGTTCCGCACCGGTGATGGACGTGCAGGTCCTCAGGCCGGGGCAGCTTCCAGCCAGGGCTCGCCCGGGGGGGATGGCCTGAGGCCAGGCAGAGCGGAGCCCGGCTCCCCCGGCGCTCCAGAAATAGAAGGTTCATTCCGCATGGAAATGTTCCTTGTAATGGGCCTCGTCTCATTTAAAACCCAGACAGTTTCCAAATTAAAAGTAGTTTTGCATGTGCCACCTGCCTGAATTCTCTCCATCGTTGCCCTGTATTCACAACGAAAAATACTGTCTTCAGCAGTTATTTTCTGTCACTTGTTGAGAAAACAGCAAAACACTGGAGGCCCTTGATATTTTATGGGGCAGACTTCCTTCACCTACAAGGAGGTCTGTTAGGCAAAAGAACGTTAAGCAAAATAGACCTACACAAGGCCTAACTAGACTGGTGAAGAGGGAGCATGGAGGATTGCAGTCAATTGTACACATGATAGTTTTAAATATATACATATAGTTGCAGGCAAAGTGTAAAACCAACACAGAATATAATTGTACTAATCTGAAATATTTTTCCAGACCACTGAATATCTCCCTAAGGTGACTCTGTCCTTAAGGCAAAAATTGGCAAAGTGAATTTTGAATTTTTAATAGTTTGGCTTATTATTATGTATCTCTTAAAATAACCCTTACACCTTGATACATCTTTTGTTATTCCCAGTAATTATCAACAGCCAAACATTCCCTTAATATTATATATACTTCCTTCAACAAATATAGTGACAACTTTGGACCAAATTGCTAGAAATCGTAATAAATAATAATAAATATCCAGGAATAAATATCAGCATTAACAATCAATTGAACAAATACATGGCAAAACGCTCACCTACAAAGTCAGAATAATTAATACAAGGCCAAATACAACCTTTTTACTATTATGAATATATATGGTGTTACAGTAGTTTCCCCATGGCAGGGACAGCATTGCACTGGGTACAGCTTAGAGGTGGTGTTTCTCTGACAGAAGAAATTTTCGGTCTTCAGCTTCCATTCATTAGAGTATTTACTGAAGAATGTATATTAACATATTTAAGAATCAAACTTGACAAATCTCCTCCCTTAAACTATGCCCATGCTCAAACAGTTTAGATGTGACTTTACTTAGACTTTTGCCATACTCTCTTTAGTGCATCTATGTGTTTTAATTATATTTTCTCTAAGCAGTAAAATGGGTCTCATACCTATGTGTTTGCAGGATTGGTGCCTGAGCTCAATACCTAGTTATTTTATGATGAATGTTTCTCACACCTCTTCAACTCAAACAGCATTGCATATAGGCTGCAGTTTTCATCAATGAACATATGTTCATTAAAAACTAATTACAGAAAACAGTATTAACCTAATTGTAATACTTAGTGATAGCATACGTTTAAACTCTTCTAAAACACAGATGCAAAAAATAGTAAAGGATGAGAAAATTCCTACTTTCCAGCAGTGAACTCTTAGTTGAGGAAATTTATGGGTTAAAAACAAAGAATAAACTGTAACTGAAGTCATTCAGCACTTTTCTGAAAATTATTTCCCAATGTTATTGAAGTATTTTTATGCAGATAGTTGCCAAATAACTAGATTTTCTATTGTAGCATTAAATAGGCTGGGTTCTGCAGAAGACACTTAAAGAATGATACAATTTGGTACTATTTAAAACTCTTTAGGACACTTCACCTGTACTGATTATTTCTCTAGATCACATTGAGGTTTCAGGGGAGATTGTACCATACCCTGTTACAAAGATGCATTTCTAAGAATACAAATTATGAGTTATCCACAGTTATTTTACTTATGCTTGAAAGACTTTGAAAGTCCCTTTTTTGAAAGTCATTTTTCCTTTGAAAATCTTAAAGGGAAACATAGAACTTGTAAAAACCTGTTATATTCTAATCTGTCTAATCTACTTGTAGAAGCCATAGGAGTGTAGCTCCCTACAGAAAATGAAGACACAGTGGAAAAGCTCCTTGAAGGATATCTATTGGAAGTCAGAACTGAAACCAAGTATTTGAACCAGAGCATAGCTGTTCATTGGATCAGTAGTTTCAAATGGGTACCTCTTTGATTAAAGTAAAAGGTACTGGGAAATTAATAAAGGTATCCTCTGTTCTGTGTTTCTTCTTCGATCCTTTCCCTAATCATATTGTGTCAGCTCATGATGTATAATAAACCCACTATTTTGTCAATAAAAATATATTGAGTAAAAATAGATTAAATGTTAATCAAATATGCTCTTTAAACATTACTTCTGTTGCCATTTTACTTAACCCTAGACTTCCCTCTGTATTCTTAAGACAGAGAATTTTGAACACTTGTTTTCTATATGTAAGTATGGCATTTAATATGATTTTGGCAGTATGTTTAATGACAGATTTTGGAGTAGCTATATTTGGCCTCTCTCTGAGTATTCTTGTAACTTGATGAATAGGTATTTGTGCTGTAGCCAAATACTGATTATTTTCCTGAGAGCATGCGCATGAACATCCGTATACATGGCTTCCAAATCCCAAATCCTGAATACCATTTAAGGTGGTGAGAGGAAAGAAATGTACATCATGAATTCAGTTTGCATATTGGGTTTATACCATCATGTGATCTAATGGCTCTTCAGCAAATATCTGAAAATAAACTGAGTAAAAGAGAATCAGAATTTACATTTTACCAAATTACTTAGCACTTCTGGGGTCTTGATTTCTGAAATACAGACTAAGATGCCTTCAAGATGGCCTTATGTAGCCTGCATGTGACAGTTTATTACCCTTCTTCTAGTAACCTGTGCAGCTCCTTGTGTGACCTTTCTCACCAGTGACAGTTGCCAGTCTGCAACGTGATTCTTCCCCAAGTCAAACCAGGAAGACAGGAAAGAAGGCTTGAGGGCAATCACTGGCAAAACCCAATATTTTATGTGATACTACAGAAAACTAAGCCAGGGAAGTAGAAGTGTAAAAGTTGTAAGAAATTGAGGATGAGAGATGGTGCGTGTACTTGTCTGGCAAGAAACGCAGGCAAATTGCAATCCATGGTGTTCCAGTTACCCTCAACAGGGAACTTGATGTCCCAGCAGATGTGAAGAAATAGCAACTAATCCCACTAATCCCAGAACAATTATCAAAGTTGGTTCAGTTGCCATACTAAACTGGAGAACTAGTAATACTTCCTAGTTTCCACATCTGAGTGTGTGTCCTGGCCACAGTGTGAGACTTGGGTACACAACAGTCTTTTTCCCTGGGAGGGCAACTTGAGTTTGAGTACTTGGAAGAAAGTGCAGTGCTTTCCAGCCAGGTTTCAGCCTAGTACACACCTGGATGCACTCTAGGTACAGTCTTGGAGAGCTTGTTTCTGGAGACTAGAAGTTTTGAGACAGCGTAAAGAAGGATGTTTCAAAGACTTCATCAAAGTTTCAAGACTGCAAAGATTTCCAGAAGCAATCAAAGGCAGTGGTGTAACCTATTGGATTGCCAGTGGAGAACTGAATCCAGAGTAATATTGCCTATGAAAAGTTTGGGAAGCATTGGACCACAATAGTGAAGCATAAAAGCAAAATAAAGAGTAATTTGTAAGAGTGGGTCGAACACAAATTATGACCTCTAATGGAAATATTGATGAGGACTCTTGAGCCAGGACGAGATTGAAGTTAGACTCTTGGATGTGTGGCTTGAGCATTAGGGAAGGGCTTGAAGCACTAGCAAAAGCTTGAATCAGTTGAAGGAAACAGGAGAGGGCATCATCTCAAATGGTAGGGAGGGAGGGGTACAAAAGTAAAGCAGAGACTGTGTGATCTGGAATGGATGATAGGCCAAAAGAAATTGGTAGAAATAAAGGTCCTGTGGGAGTGGGAGGGTGGGAAGACTTACCACAGAGGAGGACAAGTGGTGTGGAAAGGGGCAAGCAGAGCGTGAAGGGACAAGGGAGGAAAGAGGGAAGAAAGGAGGGAACCTGTGTTGGGCAAAGCTAGAACAGCAGGAGGTTTGGGTCTTCAAAAACGGAGTTTACTAGAAGTTTGAAGGAGTAGCAATGAGCAATGTCTTGCTTACAGGTGGGAAGAGGGCAACCACTGCAGTGCTCTTTTTGACATAGAGTTGTAGAATACTAGGTCCAACGTTCTTGGCAAAAGCATGGTCTAGACAAGAAGCCGAATCTTAAAAGTGTTCTATGTTGGGGAATCCACCACTCCTGTGGAGAGATTATTCCAGTTGTTTATTGTTCTTATTGTGAAAAATTTTCCGCTCGTGTCCAATCGGAATCTCCCCAGGATTAACTTGTACCCATTACCCTTCGTCTTTTCCATGTGATTGCTTGCAAAAAGGGAGTCTCCATCTTCCTTGTAGTCATCCTTTGAATACTGGAATATGGTGATAAGGTCTCCCCTAAACCTTCTTTTCTCAAGGTTCACATAGAGCTCTCTTGCCGCATACGCTTTTCTAAGGTGTGTGGGCACACTCTACATGTGAGGTCCACTATAATTTCTCTTAGCAAAAGGTAAGATTAAAACAGCCTTGCAACAGAGCATTACATTGAAAAGCCTTTCAAGCTGGATACTCCAGACCTGTCATCCAAAAGCTGGGAGTCACTCTGAGAGCGAAGGCTGTCTTTTTATATGTGCACAAAGAAGGCAGGTTTATGAGTACAGGAACAAACATCACTCCTGGGAACAGAAGCTGAATGAGAAAGAGTTGCTTCCTGCACTCATGGAAAACAAGTCTGTTGAAATAGGCAACAAATAAAGGGGTTATTTTAATAATTGTGGATAGAATTCCTAGGTCTATAACTTGCTGAAAAAATATCTGGAAGTGAATAAATTGCTCATCCTGTGGGTCTGATTGAACAGCAAAGCCTGGCAGCACAGCGAAAGGAGGAGTAAGTCCCATCTGAGGTCCTTAAGACACAATGCAGGGTGAGAGCTTGCTCTAACTTGTTCTCCCTGGAGAGTAAGAGAACAATTTTTTAGAGCAACATGTGTCAGTGACTCACAACCATATGTGAACATTCCTAGTAAAATATAAATTGGTCCAGCAGCAGATGAAGAGGAAAAAATCCCAAATATTGCTTCTACTAGACGTAAGATTTTATGACTCAAGGTATGCATGCAGACTCTTCTTTCTTTAGTTTTAGTGCTTTTTTTAGCTAAAGGTGTGTTCCAATATTTTGTTCTAAAAACGTATTGATGCTGTAAGACAGATTGCGCCTAATAGGCAATAAATGCTTGATGTATGTGGAATGATACACAGGTTTACTCTGAGCTAACAGATTTCTCCTTGAAGTGGCTAATGCAAAAGCCTGATGCCAATGGTTGAAGACAATAGAAGGGAAACAGAAATCCAGCTGGGCTGTAGCAAACATTGAACAAAGCTTTTTTTGGATGTTGCTAAGAGATTTTCCTTACTTGAGGATTCAGAGTTAGGATTGCAGCCGAACAGGTATCCCATAGGCCTACCAAAAGTGACTGCAATTAAAGCAAAAGACAAAGCATCTCCTGTTCACTGTTAGACTCAACATCCCCTGTAGAACAAGAAGTGTGTCCTTTATAATGTTTTTCCAGTGACGTTATGTCACGTGGACACATAGTAATAGCATTCTCTTTGACGTGTGAAAGAGAATATTAATGGGGCCTGTTTCTGGGATCAACAATGAATGGATTATTCAGAATCAGAGAAATTCATATTCCATGGTTGCCGATCCTGGGTCATCAGGCTTTGTGGAGGCAACTCTTAAAGTTGCTAGGCTGGAATAGTGGGCATTGTGGCTACATACCTGCTATCATGGATTGATATATGTAAATGTAAGTAAATGTCAGTAAGTAAAAGGGAATTTTTGTTCTGGACTTTTAAGCTAACCCCTCCTGCTGGGAAATCATTCTGCCAAAATCTTATTTATTATCTAGAAAATAAGGACAAGTGTGTACTAGTATTCTTAGAAAAATAATTACACACAATAGTAAGAGATGGGAGTACCTGCTTGCTATAGATTTCAACGTTTGACAAACACATTTTAATGGAGAACTCAATCTCCTGGCTACCACAACAAAGCAGGCAGGATATTCTTTTTATTTTGAGTACAGAACTGTATATGTTAGTAGTCTGTGCAGGCTGATGCCTGTTTGTGAAAGAATCTACTCATGTTTTGCATTTACAGATTCCCTCAACATGATTTGATTTTGGTATCCAGCGATAACAGAACTGATGCATGCTCTTAAGTGTTCAAGAGGAACTGAACTTCAGAAGAGACACTTTTGCTGAAAGTAGTTCGTTTTCATGTGTTCTAAGGCAAGCTTCACGTAACACTTCACATCAAGTCCTCCTAGCTTCTTACCCTCCAGGGAATTCTTTGCAAACCAAAAATTCTCTGTGGGTTAAATTTTAGGAAGAAGATGATGCAGCATGGGAACACAAAGCATATGATCATTATAGTACTGTACTGGGAAGCATATCTGCCTTATTTTACCTAACCTCCAAATATGCAAACTGTAGAAATAAAGTTAAAACTGAAAGACTTTTAGATTTGCAGTGCACAAATACTGCATTCGGTGGTGTTGGCAAATTTCAGGGAACATTTAAAACCTGTAAGCATCCAAGAAAGCAGAGAAGAACTTTAAGGTTGCTGACTAAAAACCAACAATGGGCTTTTCTGGCTCCAAAGAGATACTACTTTCCCCTCTCATCACTCATCTGGGATGAAACTACTCATCATGGATGTAACTAGTAATTTCATAAATATTTGATCATCCTCAAAGCACCATGCGTATTCTTCACTTTGCTTACAGAAATAAACACAGTGATGATGAGGTACAAGGGTACTGTTCATGCACAGACCTCACCTAGAACCTATTAACAGCTGACTTCTGACATCTCCTTTGCATGCTGTGTTTGGAGCTAAAGCTTTCTATAAAGTCAATGGAGTGGAAAATGTATGTTAGAGTGGGATTCAAACATATACAGTAAGAGTTTATTGCTTTTAATTAACTATATACAGTGAATTCAGATACATGCCTGACATTTTAGACTACGTGAATATCTGAATCGCAATTCTCAGTCCAGAACTTTTGACAAAAACTATCTCCTACATGATGATGATGTCTTCCATTCATTATATTTCTGACTTCACCTGTCTTGGATGAGGTAGCTCTGAGCGTCTGTCCAGTGAAAAAGAGATATTACCTAAATATGTCTGAACAAGAAAGAAGAGTGTAAAATTACAGTAATATAATTATTTATATACAGAATATATTGAAATATTTATATTAAAATACTTAATATTTTTGCAAGTAACAGTGTTGTTCTTCTCTATGGAATGTAAGCCAAGTTTCAGCTGGGAACAAATAATTGAGTTATATAAGCACACATAAAAATAGATTGACCCACATCTATAACAACAGGATCACATTATAATAAAGTGGTATTTGTTGTATAATTTCCTGAAGGCAGAAAATGCCTATATAAATGGACTTCTATAATATTTGGTTCATATTAGGCATCCATGGAGCTTTGCAATATGGTGGTTTACATGCATGTGAGCCAAAACATGAACAGTTTGTCTTCCTGGTGCAATGCCGTTCTGCAGGGAAGATGGGTATCTAGTTCTGAGCATCATAATCTGCATTTGTGTCAGAAGATTAATGTAAGATGACATGGTCTAAGAAGCAGCAGCTACATACAAAAATATTAAGTAAAATTAAGATTTTTTTAATTTCCGGAATAAGCCACAGTACTGTATAGTTTTGTTTATGTTACTACAACTGATCGGAATAGGGCTCTAGTGAGCACAGTTCTGCACACATCAGGGAATCTGCAGCTGCAGATTTGAATAGGGTAGGAAACGTTACATAAACTTACTGCACATGCAGCTTCTCCTGCTGTAATAACTAATGTGTCAGGATATGCTTATAGAAACAGACACGTGCATATGTGTATCACAGACAAGGTAGGTGCTCTGCTGGAATTCAAACCAATGTGTATTTACAACTCCTGTTGCCACCCCTCTCTTACACAGCTTGCAAATTCACAAGCTGCCACAGTATATTCCGAATAATTTAAGTTGTAGTTACCCTCAAAGCTAAAAGATGGAAGTATAACATGGTAATTTTGAATATTTAATACTTCACAATACTCACAGACTAGTCTTACCAAGCAATATCTGCTCCTAAACCAACAACGTATGCACAATAAGAACACCTTTCTTTAACTATAGCTACCATTACTGGTGCTCAAAGCCAACCTTTGAATCCTTAAAACTTAGTTAACTTAGAATTAGTTTTCCTTACAGTAAGAACATGATGTACTCAAAAGTAATTAATATTTACATACCAATTTCTATTTTAAATTCTTAATTTTATTGTCTATAACTTTTTTTTTTAATGTGGCAATAATTCTTTCCTAAAAGAGATTGTTCTTCTCCTTAGTATTCTAAAAGATGAAAAACATAATGTTGGTAGAAGTTAGGCATGGAAAATTTCAGCCTAAAATATTTCCTTAAGTAACAAATGAATGAAAAAAGTGCATTAGAATAAAACTAATTTCTAACCTTGTTGCATTTGCCTTCTTTTAGCTCTAATGTAGAGTTTATAAACTGGGGGAGGGGATGTGGGTAGTTCTCTACCATAGATCTGGTTGCTTAACCAATAAGACATAAATCTAATCAATCAAGTACAGCATAGAAAGGGCAAGAACCATGATGGTGTTTTGTTTGTCTGGGGGTTTCTTTGTTTGTTTGTGGTGTTGTTGTTGTTTGGCTTTGGTTTTGGTGTTTTGTTTGTTTGATTTTTCGTTGGTTTGTTTTCACTCTGGTTAGCCTCCCTGCCTTAACACAAGCGTAAAAGTAGCCACCTGAGGCAAACTTAGGCTCCAGTTGCCACTTGAGCTTAGCTGAAAGACAGCTCCATTTCAGCATGCATTGACTCAAACATGTCTCAACTGACTCCATCAATAAGAGCAAAACCTAAGCATTCTCTGTGATATAGAGCACAGTTATCTGAAAACTGATCAAGACTACAAGGTCATCTTGCACTGGTTATTGAAGAACCTGCACAATAATTTTTTCTTGTTTCTATTCCTACTTGGACCAAATTAAAAAAGAAAACAACAGCAGAAATTAACAGTAAAACAAGATCAGTAGAATATGTAGTGGATCAAATCTGATACTAATTGATGATTTCTCCAGCTAGCACATATGATCAGATTGTTCCTATATGCCAGGAAATAATGGCCATATTTCAGGTGCTTCATGGATCAGATAACAGGGCTGAAGTTTTGAAATAAGGGCAACACTATAGATAAGAGGGCAACAATCCCTCAAACAATGTAACTGCCTTGTTCTCTGTGTATCCCTGTCAGATTGCAACAGCATGGTCATTATATATGTTTTTTGAAATGAGGCAAAGCCAAATATTAGAAGATAAAATGCTTTTAAACTTTCTCAGTGATTGGTCACGTAAAAGCCCGCAGAGTTCAATGGGACATCAATTCCCAGTGAGAACTCGTCTCAAAAACCTCTTAGACCATTTTGAAAATGTTGCTTATGTCTAAAAACAAGTTAATGTTTCTGTAGCCAAAACCTCATGGGTTTAGTGGATCTTGTGTTCATACATTGAAACTTCAGGATTTGAAAATGCCTCTAATATTAATTTTAAGAAAAAAAAAATTGTCTTTTACGTATGCTTGGCATCAGGAAAGACTAATCTATATGACCACAAGTAAGCTATGTAAATTAAAGTAACTAAACAAAGTGATAGTAGTAATTATATCAAACTGTTAAGTGTAGCCAACTCTACAGACTGCAGTGAACAGTACAGATTCATCTGATAGCATATACATCTTTCCTATTGTACTCAATGGCTTTGTGAAGTGTAACTTACAACTTTCTAAAAAGAAACATTTCCAAAACTGACCTGTACGCAAAGTAAGAATTCTATTGACAGATTCAGTTTACTAGGGTATACTGTTCACTACCCTAATTCAAAGTTTACCTGCAATTAATTCCATACTTAGCAACTTTCATCCACCTCCTATTCATCTATCCCAGTCACTCCAATCCCAACATAACTGAAAATATTCCATAGACTTAGACAGCAAATTTAAGAGGTCTCCATCATCCATATGTGAAAACCTCTGTGGGCCACAAATAGCTCACTGGAGTTGGGGAAGTAAGTAACTTGTTTAAAGATTTTACATTTTGACTGCTTTTGGCTGCAGATCATCTATTAAGTAATTATTCCCAGCAAGCAGAGTCACAAAGAAGAAAACAGTTTCTGATAAACCAGTTGACAAGAATCACTGCTTCCTGACAAAACAGAACATCTCTCCTGCCCCTCCGGCAGTCCAGACTCGCACTGTGTTGACTGTGAGGATATGAATTACTTGGTCTTTTACAAGCAAGAAAAAGAACAACAGCAGCAACAACAACCAACCAACCAACCAACCAAAAACAAACAAACAAAGACTTAGTGTCCACTGATGCAGGGTACAGGAAATCTTGGTGCTCTTAGACACAGCAGACCCTGAGCAGAGAGCTCTTCCTGGTGAGCCTCCAGCCAGCTCTCCTCTGCTAACATAGGAAAAGGCACCAAAGGTGTCACGCAGGACATTTTACAATAACATCGACTGATGTGGCAGCCATTAGCTTCTTTGAAATTTGAATTCTATTGTTCAGGTATCTTGAGTTAAAAAATTAAAGTCATACCAAGTCTTGCCAAATAGCTTAAAAATTAGTAATTTTTTATATTTAAGGTGAGCAAACATTTCACTTTTTCAGTCAAGATGCTAATATTTTTTATTCCTATGTATAGAAGCTGAACTGAAAAAATCTCAGGTTTGACCTGCCTGAAACTGAATAGCTACTAAGGAACTTGGAGCTAGCTGAGTCAGTAGCAGTCTAAATGAAAACAGGTAGGGGTACTACCTAATAATTATTGAGTATGTATTATGTATGTAAGAATATATAACATATTTTTCCTATATACCATGTACACTGTAATTTTGCTAACTACTGGACAGGTGGGCTTTAGGCTTAAGTAATTCTGTGAGGATGGTAATATGTATTTGGAAGAACATTTTTAATACATACGTTTTTGTTTTGATACTCTTAATCTTTATAAACACAAAGCTTGAAGATGCTTCAAGGTTTGGTACTTTGGAAGTTATTCCTTTGGAGACAATTAATACACAGTGTTTGTAACTGTAGATATTATGATTGGATCTGGTAGCATATTCTGTAGTGAAGTTGTCCCAACATTTCTCACTTCAAGACATGTTTTTTAGTTGCTTATCACCTTGCCAAATGAATTTTGGACTGAAAAAATTATATCAGATGCTTTTCCTTAGCCTGATAATTTTCTTGTTTGTTTTTCAATTTACAGATAAAATAAACCTTTACAAGAACAAGGTTAGAGAAAAAGTGTTTTATGTTGCCCATGTTGAAAATGTCATGGGTTTCTATCTTAGAAGTTTTACTCCATCTAGTTGTTGAAATAAAAATATGAAATTTGACAGGAATGGAGGAGTTTTACGCTAGGGAAATATTCTCGCTGTTGTTTTGAAAATCTATCTACATTTGAAATCTTACATTTTGCAATTGTTCTGAAAAGACTTGCTAGAGATTCAGCTGAAAACTCTGAAGAGTCTGTCTGCTGTGGAACTACTCAGGACTGCACAGACACAATTCTTCTGTGATTACAGCCAAGCACCACAGAAAGTGCCTCTTGAGGACCTTTCTGTTGACAGAGTGCAGAGAAGAAAACAAGTTAATTTGAATGAGGTGTGGACAAAAGTGGAATTTAGGAGTTAGTGATTATATATAGGGGAGAAATGAAAGAAGTATGATGAGCAAGAGAGTGGGACCATGAATTGCCATATTTATATGGAGGAGGTGGGGACTGGGGGATTGTGTGGAAGGGACTTATAGGTTGACAAACAACCAAGGTGGACAAAGGAAGATATTGAAGTGTATTGAGCAAAGTGACCAGGACAAATATGTGAAGGGAAAGAGAAAGTTTAGATGAGGATTTCATACAATGGGGTTGAAAATGAACACCAGATAAACCAGGGATTAGACAGCATGAGAGGGTAACTGGTAGTTTGGTCAGTGGAAGCTGAATTATTTGGGTAGGTAAGTAAACAGGAATGTAAAAGGCATAAAGAAGACTGTGAGCAAGAGTCAAACAAAACATCAAACCAACATTTTAAACGTGCAATGCAAGGTTAAGTGCAACCTTTTAACACATAGGAAATGCCAACATTTATACAACTTTGGAAACTTTAATTTGAACCCTTGGGCACTAACATAATGATACACTGTTATGGCATGATGATAAACTACTTCTTCTACAGAAACCCAACCTTACTCAGGGAACCCCATTATATGAAATCTCCTCTGGGTTTCCAGGAGGTTATAAATTGAAGTAGATTACAAAGCTCCTGCTTCATTGGCTCTGGCAGTCAGAAGGTGTGAAAGGCATTACACAGTGGATTGCTAGAAGGAAAGCCACCTGAATGGACACGCTGAAAATGAGGTTCCTTCTTTGCCTCTGACAGTTCTTATGTGATACTAAATAAGTAATTTCAATCTAACTTTTCCAGATGGTCACTAATTACACATTTTCAGAGAGACACTCCGAGATCTGAGATCTAGCTTGAATAGCATTGGCTAGTCATAGCTGAATTCTGCTGGAAAGATGCTTCAGACATAAGGACTTGAAAAATAAGATCCTTGGCACCTTGGACACTGAATATTACAAAACAGTTCAATTTTAAGTTCTCGCTTTCCCATTCTACAACCGTTAATGCTTTTCATCTCAAACTATTCCTTAGGTCCAGATGTTCCTCCAAATAGAGAAACGTAATTTAATTTGGTTATTCCACAACTGATTTCAAGTTGAATACCTCAATAAACAACTCTGTCATTTATGCAAAACTACATGGATTTGTTTGTTTCAACTTGAACATTTAGTTCAATCCTACAGGGCTTTTGGCACTTTTTTGGTTAGCTTGTGATTCATCTCATGCAAGAGGTCAACTAGGTTCTTGAATTGAATACATAAGGAGAAAAAAGCAATAGTTCTGGAATGAGAAAACCATTGTATCTTGCATTTACTGAATAAAAACCTACGTGGTTCAGCTTTGTAACAAAAATAGAATCTCCACTTTTGGATAGAAACCAGAGAACAGTTTGGAGTTACAGTAAAATATCATGTAGACAAATTAATTCCAGTGGAACAATAGTGTGAAATGTTGCATTCATTTTATTTTCAAATTCAGGAAACCCAGACTGTGATTCTTTCATACCCAAGTAGAGTTTATTAAATGACAGCTAATGTAGGAAGATACAGAGCCAAAAGCCTGGGGTAGAAAAGGAACATTTTTTGTAGTAATGTGGGAGGATGAAGCTCAGAAGAGTGTTTTATATCTTTTAGTGACTCAGGTATTACATACTCATTTGAGTGCCAAACCGCGGAACAGCTTGCTCTAACTTCTCAGACCAGAGGACTGAAAGCAAAGGGTTACACGAGGGAAAACATGATTGTTTCAGCTGAAATCAAACTTGGGACACTTTGAATCCTGGAGTGATGTTTACAGCTCATGATCTCATAATTAGGAAAAAAAAAAAAAAAGAAAACAAAAACTTACTAACATCAGAAATGGAGATAGCACAGAAAAAAATTAACTTTTTTTTTTCTCAAAGTATTAAATGGTGAAAACTTAAATGAGAACCTGTCATTCGCTAAGTATGTGGATTCTTTTGTTGTTTTGTTTGTTTAATTTTGGACATATACACTCGTGACACCTTGCATTAGCAGGTCCAATATCACCTCCTTCTGAACCAAACATCCAAGTAACTTCATAGTAGAGGAAATATTATCTCCTACATAAGTGTAGACTGCCGACAGATGCACAGGAAGGCCCAAACCTCCTAAATTCCGTAGATGAAGTCTATAGGAGAAACAAACAAACTCCTGAGACCCTGTTCTGTTTCTTAACAAACTTTTAGCAAACCAGAAAAAATCTAAAAAGGTCATTCAAAAGTAAGGAATATTTTTTTCTATTTTAAATGTGTATGAGGGTGTATTCTTGAAAGAAAATTCCTTTTTCACGGGAAAAGTTAACAATCCATTACAGAAAAATGACTTCAGCCTTCTAGGCTGAGTGTTATTACATTTGGATTACAGATCTAAAATATTGCAGGAGTTTTATCTAAGTAATTTTCCTTTGAGACAGTGTCTTGTATTGCAAATAAGTTCATGAGATATTATAATCTGAGGCACTAAATACTTTTTAAACATTAATTTAACTTAATTTAAAAGAGCCCCATTAAACCACAAAATAGAGAATTTGATGTAAGAACTGGCTTTTACCACCTAAGGAAACAGAAAACAATGAAGAGGCTGAAGTTTCACAGTTAGTCCACTTTGCAAGGAAAAAGTCATAACTGCATGTTGGTCAATGGTCCAGCATTTTGGCCAAAAAACCTGAAAACACTGTTTTCAGCATTGCAATGAGGTGAACTTGCAATTTTTGGCAGATATGATTTTTTGTTTTCACAGCCTACAGCTAGAAGGAGCCATTAGACCCCATAGTCTTACCTCCTATGTAATACAAACTATTAGTTTTGGCCAGGTCTATTACTGTATTATATTAAAAATTAAGCTATTAAGTTGGATTAATAAGGTTTTAATGCCCAAAAGAGTAAGAGATTCGTTAGCTGCAGTCAGAAAACAGGACACATGGGGTGGCACCTGTGCCCAAGGTCACAGCAGAAGCTGAAGGCCCAAGAGGTGTTGTGAACTCTTAAGATAAAGCATACTTCACACTGCAGAGGAAGGAAAAATTCTCTCAAGTACTTTATAGATCTAATGTGGAGGGTATTTCTTTCCACCTCCAAATCTGGTAATGAGTGAAAATCTAAATGTACGAGAACGACATATTAAGCAGGACTCTAAAAGCAAAGATCCTTGGCACAGCCTTAAAGCATGAATTCATTCTGTGTGAGATCCCATGTCCAGGTGTGGTTGATCTCTGATACTTGAGAGGAGTATCATGAAAGTTGGAATAACTTGTGTTCATGTTGCTAATTGTTCATGAGGCAGAAAAACGCTGTACTGATTCTTGCTGGTGAATAGCTAATGGCCCTGTGCATGAGATCTGATTGTAATGATTGCTTTACTGCGCAGCTCTAATTTAACAAGCATGCCAAGGACACTGCCTATAATATCCCTGAGGCCTCTGAAGGATGGAGATAAACATCACTTCACTAGACACCTATTCAGTCAGTCCAGCGGACCTACTATGCTTTTTCTCAGGAACTGGATTAGAGCAAATCTTTTAAGAATTAATCTTGCTTGAGATTCTGACATGTGTCCTAAACCTTCTGCTTATTTTTAAATACTGTCAATTTGCAACACCAATAGAAATCAAATCAGAACCCCAATTTTATTTTTGATAGCATAGCACCAGTAAGCTGAAATCAAGTGAAAAAGTAAATCCCAACTCAGAGTTGCCAGCCTTTTTCCATAAGAAAATGAGAGTACAGCTACTGATACTTTGCCTTTAAGAACTGTTAAATCTCAAACAAGCTAAGTCACAAAATAACGTGGATGAAAACTCAGATTTCAGATAGAAACTAATGAAAGTAGGACACTAACATCAGTTAATGGCACAGCAAAGACAATATTTATGTGTACATTTTTTTATATATGCATCTGCTAATGTAAGACAGAAAAATACAGCAAACAAGATAGTTCTGTCTATCTCCTGCTTTTGAAAGGGATCTCTTTTTCACTGGTGATGTCTGACCAATGCACAATAGAAAAGTGTACTATCAGACGTAAGGCCTATGCCAATTGTTTTTAATGTAGGATCATAAAATATCTTCTTGCATTATAATAGCAACAGTAAAGTGCACTGGGGTGAAACTGATAAAAACAAGATCTTGAGTAGGTTAATGTGTTTTTATAAGTGACCGCAAATAGCACTTGTGAATGGAAATGTGCAGCATCTACTTAGAAAAGCCCTCCATTATTGCAATATTATGAGGGAAAAGAAAAGCATAATATCATAAGGGGGCCTGACTCTAACTGAGGCTCTGTGTGAGCTGATGGATGCAAAACTCTCTAAATGACATATTTGTGGCACTTGAAGGATCGGGCTCTGTAAAATGGGAGCATTTACATTGGTCCTGTACAACCAGGCACATATCAAAGGGGATTTTGATTTTCACGTCTCTTTTGTCTCTGTCAGTATGTGTCACTCACAATCTCTTAAGTACTGTGGAACATACCCAGTACCTAAAATTGAACGATGGGCCCGAACTCTTGCATTTTTGCTGTGTGATGCAAAGTTAAAAGGCTTAGGATAGCGGACTTGATTTAGAGAAGCAAACAGAAACAAATATGATATTTACTTACTGTGGACGCTTTCAGTACCTAAGGTTAAAGAGCCATCTGTTTCTCTGGTATAATTCCAATGGTTTCAAAGGAATCAGAGTAGGATAAATTTGATGCAATACGTTCACCTGGTCACCTAGCACACAGCAGAGACGTTCCCTTTGTGTGGAAGTCTGCATACAATCAGTTTGCCATCTAGTGGTAACTATTTTGAACACAGGAATTTAAAACAGTAGACGTTATTTTAAATACCAGGGTGTATTAAATCACCTGAGGTGTATGAAAACACACATTAGCAGATAAAAATTATTTTGAAGCCTCAAAGGGTAACTGCATTTATACCCAACATTGTGCATTCAGACAGGAAAAATTTCCTGACTCAAGCTGACCATCTTAACACAAAAACATTTCCAATTGCACTAATACTTTCTGTACAGTGTGGCTGGATATGTATCACCTGTAGCGTTTTGCATGAAAGAAGATGGAACAAAACACTGATGATTACAGACACCTTCCAATTCACCCCTCTCCCACTCCTACCAGTCTGACTGGGATTAAAAGCAACACTTTTACTGAAATTTTTTATGCAGCCAAACTGTCGCCCTACCTGAGAACTCTCAATGACTGGAGTGGCAGCTGCTCATGTGGGAAAAGCAGACATGGTCAGGTCAGACTGTTCGTATTGAGGTTTTGAGTTACTACTAGAAAGAGTAGTCACAGCTAGCGACCACATGCCATAGCCCCTAACTCAAAGCAGCTACCAGAATCTGCTCACGAAGTGCAAAAAGGTGCTGGATGGTCTGATAGCACTTATGCACTTATATAACTGGGTTTATTTTCCCCTATTTTTAATGCTGATTCGTCTGTTTTCGAGAGTAACTGATCATTTATCTACTTGTAGTACTTAATGTACTTAAAAGTACTGTTACTATACTATTCATTGTTTTAGTATTATTACAGTATGTACTGTGACACAGGAAATGTATCTGAAATAGGGAAATGCTATTATTATACAGATAAATGTCTCATTGCTTCAGACTCCAAGTAGCAAAGAATTCTGCTCTTCCTTCTGCACAAGTAATTCCATGGATTTCCTAAGCAGCTTAGAAAACATTAAAACCAGTGTCAGAATACAGTGTCCCTAGACCTTATTTTAAAATAGTAAAAATATATGAGTCCTGCATGTCTAAATCCTTCTGGAAACTAATTCCATAGTTATGGAGCTGAAACACTTGAGAGCCAAATTATGTCAGACAGTGTAGAAGACATGCCAAATAGCCAGCAGTAGCTAACCTCATTGAATGACAGGGACCAAAGAGTGACAAAAGGTCATTGATCCATCTCTACAAGTCTAAAGGAGCACAGACACACAGGTCCTCCAATTTTAGAATATCCTGGATTGACAGGGCAATCCCCAAAACACTGAAAACGTGACCAGTGTGATGTGAAAAACTGGATTTAAAAAAGATTTAGGCTGCTGAAATTCATATTAGGATCTCACTAGCCATTATCCTGCAAAAAAAAAAAAAAAAAAAATTAATAATGAATTCTGTTAAACTGGAGCTGTACTAAAGAGCTCTTGAAATACATTTTGGAGATGTCATAAATAGTATTTTTTGTTTGTTTTCTGACAAATATCAGCTGGATCGAGTGTCAGGTGAGCAGTAAAACTGAGTAAAAATTCTTTAGATGAGAGAATTTATCAGGTTTCTGAGCTTAATGGTATGTCTGCTTGCAGTGTAGTAGTAAAAAATATAAATATACATAGATGTTTCATTGAGTTACTGAATGCACCTGTATGCAACCTCCTATTCAGTGATCACAGACAAATGCTCAATTCATTGAAAATATACTTTAGCCTAAATTGCCAACCTAGTTGCAGTAAGGTGACTTGCATTCTGTTCTGGGCCACGAATCATGGCCACAAGAGTTAATTAAAGTTCTAATGGCAGGGTCAACAAGGTCAAGTGAATGAGTTTGTCTATATGTAATTAGGGTAGAGCAGAAGATAATGAAGTTCAAGAGGTGTAAGTGAGAGCAGAAGCTGTCTGCTGTATTAAAATGCTTGACTTGAAGATTCAGAATTGCTTTTGAAGTAAAAAGTTGGGAAAAATACCTTTTTACTTGTCAATGGAAGACATTTTTCTCTAGAAATGACAGGTCTGAAAATAGACAATGTCCCAGTGCCATCTTTACTCTCATTTTCAAACCTGCTGAAGCCAAGAATGTGAGTAACATGATTGTTTCAACAGCACACATTTTTGTTTTCTAGGCAAAGGCAGTGTATCTATGACAGCAGAAAAATAAAGATAAATGAGAAAATTTTGTAGATGGAAATTTTCCCTGGATGTGGTTTATTTTACATCAGATCAGTTTTAGAATTTCTGTATTTTCTCATATTAAAATGATGAGCTCAAACTAAAGATGGCAAATAACAAAACCCATAAATTTGTGGCACTTTGTCAGTCTAATAAGAAAAGACATACTTTATCCTGACTTGTCTATACAGACATCTCTTGCTCACAAGCTTGCTGTTTTTAAAACAATCACTTTCCTCAAATACCAATAAACAGCAGAAGCATACTCCATGAACAGGACAAAAGGCATGTGGAATAATTTACTGCATAATCCTAAGAACCCAATATAAAAGCACTGAGCCAGGTTTATTTGAACTCCCTCTTCAGAGAGCAAAGGGAAATGTGTGAACGTGTAAGTGTCCCAATAGTCCTCCCCCAGCAGTCCTCCTGCTGTATATTAACACATTTATGATAGCTATTGGCAGTGCAAATTTCTTTCTACTACCTTGCCAGTGTTCAAATTGGCCCTTCAATCAGAAGGTACACTTCTGCAAATGAAAAAGGAGTTCAGTTTCCATGCCAAATCAATCCTGGTATCTCTCCTCAGAGCACCAGAAAGGGACAGTTAATTAGTCCCATGTATTACTGTACTGGGGACACCTGCCTGCAATGAACAAAAATGAGACCATTAGGTCATTTCATAGAGAAGCTACAGTTACATCTACCCCAGTAAATTCAAACAGTGACTGGGAACATTCTTGTGCACAGGAGTAGGATCACACATTAAATTAAATGGTGACTGAAAAAGTTCTTGCCTATGATGGCAACCACAACCGGCGAGGCTGGTGCAGGCCTGGGCCATGGCTCCCAGACACCTGGTGAGCAGCCACCCTGCCCAGTGCAGTTTTCCTGGCAGTTCTATGGTGCTGGCATACACAGAGTTTATTGTTGCTTTGTTAAGCTTTCACCTAACATATAAAATTTATATTCAAATAAATTATAAAATAGATAATCCCATAAAATATTAAACCATTATAAAATCACCCATTATATCCTGTCAGGTAGATTTTCTTCTTTTTCAAATGTTGGAAAACTAGGCTTAGTAGCTGTTAGGTTATGTAGTAGTGGCCCATCTGCACACCCCTGAAAGAGTGCAGAGAGACAATGTTGGAGGTGGAACCCAACTATCACCATGATGGGCTGCTCCCAGGCCCACCAAGGAGAGCCATTGGTCCATCTCCCCAAGCCCAGAGGAGCACAGGCACACAGTAGCAGGCACCAACCCTAATTACAGCCTCCTGAGGAGCAAACACCTTGTGAGGTCTCCCTCCAGGTTTTTACCAGGAGATCCTCAGCCCCATTGCCCAGGTGTGAAACCTATCAAGATGAGTCACTGGGAGCAGCTCTCTGGGTCACCTTTCAGGCTAAGGGGGTGAGATGCATTATGGTATGCAGGGGAAGAGCATTTTTGGCATTGCCCAGTATTTATTAAGAGATGTTTAGAGTAGGAACCAAAGGCTGGAAAAGGAGGGATTTAGGTGATATGGAAAGGAACAAGTGTGGACAACAGCATTTGTGTGTGAGAGTCTGGGCCAGTAGCTGAAGTGGAGCTGCATCCTCAGGGGCTCATATGCTCAGGTCTCAGCAACTGAGCAGACTGGGATCCAGGGGCCTGCTACTGGGCAGAGTGAGTGTCTGACCCAGCAACTTGAGGGACCTACCTTGTACATGTGTGTAAATATATCTTCTCACTAGTGGGCCTCGAACATACTCAGCCAGACAGGGGAGCAGGATGTCTGTGTTGGTATGAGTACTCTGTGTGCCTGTGTGTGATCTGTGTAGCATACAGGTGTATATATATGCATATATGTGATATGTATGGTCTTCATGTGTGTGCTTACTGGGAATACATTTCAGCCTTGCTGCTGGCTGGACCTGGGGGCATGGAGCTGCAGCAGCCTTGCCTCTGTCAGACTGCTTGATCTAGCAGGAAATATTTTCCTCTAACAGTAGTGGTAATTTTGCAGCCCACTCCTCAGTTTTGTGGGCCTAGTTGTAAGGAGATTTTTTCAGGATTTCATTGTACTCATCAAAAATTCCCACTAACACTAGTGGAGATGCCAGAATATCTTCAAAATGTAGGTTTGTGGTAATCAGCACGTTAAGCTTTTCAGCAGAAAGGCCAAATATTGATTTTTTTAAAATACGTACAATTAAACTCGGTTCCAAGACATACAGTGGAACCAGCGTAGAAAGTTTACATTGCTGCAATTGTGTTATAGCTTCTCTCTGGATAAACAGAAGACTTAATTTTCAGTTCTATCAATCCCACACCACTCACAAACAATAAAATTAATTTCTAGTTTGAATAAATAAAGCCTACTAAATTGGTTCCTTTGCCAATTCTTTCAAGCTTTATATTGAACTTGTTCACAAAGTCAACAGCGTCAGTTAACAAAACAAAAGATGTTGTTTACTATTTTTGCTATTAATTAAACCAACTCCTTAGATACAAGTAGCTCACTGAGGTTAATTATCCCTAAAAGAATCAGTTGATCTGCAGTTTACAAATCAGAAAAAAAAATACCAATTTTTGAGTTGAATTCTTCTAGTACTACGAACATTTTAGAGTTCATGAGCTTTTACACTGAAATTCAAGGAGACAACTTTTCAGGAGATCAAAGTCCCTAAAATTCACATCTTATTGAATCAATTATATTGAAAGCTCTTTCACATGATATTATCAGGAATGAGTGCATTGTTAAAAGCAATCCAACAAATCTTGGAACCAATAAGAGACAGATACATTTAAAGTACTTTCCTGCTTCCACTTAATTCTCAGATTTCGCATCTCTCAAAATTTATCTATTTGCAACTGAGGTTAAAGAAGAAAAGAACCTAATTGCTTTAATCCTCGTGGAGGTAGAGCCTAGACCTCACACAGTTCTAGTGCCTTCCATATGGGAGCCAAGCTGTTGTAATGCTGTACAAGACATACACAATCAACACCAAACTGCATGTGCTGTCTTTCATAGGATACAATTAAGCTTTATTTGCTAAAGTTATAACACCTTGTAAGTCAATAAGTTTTAGTGCTTTTTTATTTTAAAAATGCGTTTTCATCAGATTCACTTCAATGCATTGACAGAGTCTTCCAGTCACTGCAGTGAAAGAACAAAAATAGTGGCCACTGTTTATTTTTCCAAGCTCTTCGATCTTTGTACACAATTTAAGTACAGTTCCTCCCTATCAGCAGATGGAGACAGAGTACACACGTTTTGATGTCATCACCCTTCAGTTAATTAAGAATTTCTTACCACACAACCTAGATAGCATCCGTTTGGTTGATCTTCACATTTTCTTAAAGATTCCAGGGTAATGGATCAACATACCTTGGAGTTTAGTAATTTCCCTCATTTGAAGACTTTGTTGTTGTTGTTTTGAAATTATATAAGAAATGTGATTTGGGTCTAAACCTACATCTTAGTCAGAATGTGCTGCAGACCATAAAAGCAACACAAATCACCTGTTAACTTTCATGAAAGATATTCATGTAATATTGCTTTATGATACAATTCTTCAAATTGCTTTGAATTATTTTTGCAATGCTATTCAACACCATCATAAATTGTAGGCTTAAAGTGGAACATTCTAGAAAAAGCCTGTAAGTAATAAGTGGAGGCAGCAAACTTAGCGGAAAGCTTTTATAGAAATTTTCTCAAGGTTCATTATTAAAAATTGACTTTTTGTTTTGGCCTAGGCAGCAGATAGGAACCAAGTATTACCTCGGTAGCATTAAGTGCCATTATCAGTTTCTTAAAAGAGATACAGCCCTGTAAAAGTATTCTTAATTTCATTTTCAAAAGGTGTCTTTAATTATCCTCCATTTTTCAATTGTCTGCACTTAAGCTTTTGTCAACGTCTCTTAAATCTTGTCTATTACTTGTCACAACAAAGTGCATGGATACAGCCAAATACCAAATAACAGTATTTATTAATTATTCTCAAACACGTGAGGGTAAAGTATCAGTATCCTACCAAAGTAACTGTTTCCTGGGTGTTTCAGTAAGGCAAACCAGCACAAACTCCAGGCATTCGGAAGTAGTGGAGTACTATTTTTCCTCATAGCCTTAATAAAAACCTGTAACATAATGCTTCAGAAAATAACCTGTATTTAAAAGTAGGGCTTGTAGAAACCAAAATAGAACATCTGCTTTAACCTCTATTAAAACTTGTCTTCTGTCTCCCTCTGCTGAATAGTTGCCATATTTCCTATAGCTGATCCAGTGAAGAAGAATTTGAAGAAATCATTTAGAAAAATGCACTGGTTTGTTATCTCAGCATTTTGCTAACAGCAACACAACATCTCTTCCTTTAATATTCACTATTGAGTGATTTAGTCAGTATTTTGGGTCACACACAGTTTCTGTCATTCCCAATTTTTATTTGCTCCTGTTACTGGGTTACCACAATTCTGGTGCTTCCAACCTTGAAGCAAGAATGCAACAGAAATATTATCCTTTCTCTTAGAGAGTTCGAAGTTTTCAACTGTGCAATAGGAACTGGAGGAGTCTCTTAGTCTTCCCAACAAATCCGTGCCTATAGCTTCCATTAAATTTCATTCAATTCAAAGATAGGACTTTGGTCCTATCTTCAGTCTTTGGTTAAATTGACTCTTTGTGGAGAAGTAAGTCAGTGAATGTAAACTCTTATTATGTTTAATAATGATCTTAGATTAATGCCATCCATTGCTCTTTCAATTATCTTGCTACTTTGACTTACTGCAAAAGTTTATGCAAATTAATGTTAGGTCACGGCTGTTTTCTGCTGATACTTTGGGATAGATAGAATGCTCTTTAAATGAAACCTTTTGTCTCTTTTCAAATATTTTTTAATTGCTACAGCCAGTGTTTCCTCATTAATTTGCTACTTGTGACCATTGCAACTGTTTAAGCAAATTAATTCTTTTTATTTTTTTTTTTTTAATATTGTTTCAGCCTACTCCTTTGACATCACTTCAGTCCTCAAAATACGATGTAACTGATGTACAGATTTTTGTGCTAGCATTTTGCACAGGAGGAAATTTCACATAATACTACCAGTAATTTCCCTGAAATCTAGAGCTATCAAATCCATGAGCAAAAGCTCTTGTTTGCTGCGTGCAGACTATATTTTAAAGCAGGTAACATTTATTTTGTATGATTAAAAAGACGTTAAAAACCAAAAAAGAAAAAATGTTCGTCTTAATTCAATTTCAGAAGTATTCTCTTGTATGATCTCCTTTTCCCAAATAACACAGCATATTGAATCATGATGTGTCTGTAAAAAGTCAAATCTGATTCCATTAAGGAGCTGCTCAGTAGAAGTTGGATCTGCGCTAAAGCACAAGAAATTTCATTCTGCCAAAGGAACAAAATATGGTTCAGGAAAAGGAGACTAGTCATAACACAAGTCTGGCATTTCTTAACCTAATTATACCTAATTTCATGTGAGTTATACTTAGTGTAATAAAGTGATAGTCAAAAGAAAAATGTTAGCAAAGAGCTTTGTGAAGAATGTACTACTCCACGTCTATAGTCAATAGAATTAATCTTAGAAATGTTAAAACTAATTAAAAGTAGGAAGGTATAATAACCCCTAGGAACTGTGATCAAATGAAAGCTGAAAAAAAGCAAATAGAAGGTAGAAAGTATTATTAATAATGTTGTCCCTAAATATCCAAGTTATAGTATAGATATGCTTTGGCTGATTGCAGCTACGAAAGTACGAACATTAAATGAGCTAGTAGGATTTCTCTCTGCTCTTCAGCGGCTTATGGTTCATTCGCAGATGGCTTCTGTCTCAATTCAGTTTAATCCAATCAACTTGCCTCACTCCGTCTTATACTTACCTATAGGAATTCTTTTTTGGGTGAAAAACAGCTGCTTCTTCCTGCTGATGTTGGTGTCCAGAATATAGCAACAGCATTTCCTTTCACTCGTCATGTGTCCATGGCTCTCAAGGTCAAAACTGCTGAAACCAAGGTAAAGGGAATTGAGTTTGTTTAGTGTTGTATGTCAGTGGATAGTATTTAGAGAATTAGCTACTGCGGGGCTTGAAGGAGCTGTTTCTTTCATTCTTACAGAGTGTTCTTCAATGTTCTCTTCCTAAAAATAAAATTTAAAGGACACTTTATACTATAGTGCTGGTAGTAAGTACTGCAAAGTACATATTATAAAAAGAATTTCAAAATATGACATGTGGTTCCATTTATAATTCTTGAAAGTGTCTAATAAAATCCTATATTTGATGACACCAGTGATTTCCTGAGATTGTTTAAGTTGTTTTGACATATAATAAATGACCCTGGAATTTTTAACTTGTGGGGTTTTTTTGTTTTGAAATACCTCAGGATTTAGAAAGGAAAAAAAAATAGTTTGAAAATAAAAAGTATTGTGAAATTTTAAAAAATACATTCAGATTTCAGTGGAAAGGTCAAATAAAAAGAATGAAGTAGAATGTGATACAACTGGACATTTTTCAAAGGGTTTTCATTTTCATGTTACATGCATTTCTTCACTGAACAAAACATGCTACACCTAATACATCACTACATCCCTAAGACTAAGAATATTCTGGGTGCAACGAGAAAAATCCTGGGCCTTTGACACGAATAGGAAGTTTGCCACTCCAAGAGAGACTAGGAATTCACTCAATTAAAGTGCAAGAGGTCATCGGCTCACAGCCATCCTTCAACTCTGTGATTTTGACTTCATTCCTGTCTCATCACTTTTATTGCAGTACAAATCTATATCTAGAGCAGATAAAGCATCAAGGAGGCCATTGATAGAGGAGGGGCAGCAGATAAAGGAGAATTACAGGAACTATACATCTGCTCAGAGCAACGGGATGAAAATGATTCCCATCAAATATGTGCCAAAGATTAAAATTCCAATGCTTAGATGTACTTCGAGGGGTGTAGGAGGTAGCGTGGCTGCCAGACTTGCACATGACATTGTAGTCAATTAACGTTACAGTGACTGTGTTGTACACTATGTAAAATAAGGGAATAAATGGGTTATTTGTCCCATTTTCATTTAGAATAAGACTAAAGAGAGTGGAAATGGGAAAGCTGTATTTAGCTCTCAGACCTAACTGGCTGAAGAGAGATTAGTTGTTGTCAGTTTTAGCTTGGCTTTGTTTTGATGCAGGGAAAGAAGAAAAGCGTAAGACTGTCTTGAACATTTACTTATTGACAAGTATCAGTTTGCACAGGCGTGATGGATTTTTCTCCTATTGCATTCAAAACTGAAGCTCCTTGATCTCTTTGCTTGTGGGAGTTAGATGCACTATTCAATATTTAGCACTTTGCAATACCTAGCAATGTAAAAATAAGTAGTTTGCTGAATCCACAGTATCCACACTTGTGTCCATGTTGGATGGTTCCATAAATATATTACCACACAAGCATTCAAAGAACTAAGGCCAGGAGTGAACACTAGAGATGTTTGAGTGAAGCTTTCTTGAGAGAGGCATCTGGTTTTGCTTTGAAGGATTTGTTATTTCCAAAGGCAGCTTGTTTCATTCATTAATTGCCTTTACAGTTAAAAATGTCCTTCATGCATCTTTCAAATTTATCTAGCAGTAACTTGCAGCTGTTCACTTCTTTTGGCTTTTCTGATAGATTAAAGAGCCCTTAAATACCTGGTATTTTCTGCCTGTGAAGGTACTTATCCATCATAATCAAATCAGCCCTCAGAGCTAAACAGATTGACCTCTTGAGGGCTGTAGTTCTAATGAGAAAAAAAAAAAAAAGAAACCAAAACACCCAATATTTCTAGCCGTCAGTTCCCTTTTGTGGCTCTTCTTTGCACCTTCTTAAATTTCTTAGCTTGTTTTAAAAATTGCTGGTGCCAAATTGGACACCACTGTGTCTTCCAAGGGCTGTGTTCAGAGGTAACATTTCTTCTTTATTTCTATTCGTATTCTCCTGCCTTAAAACCCAAAGCCTTCAGGGCTTGTTTTATGTCACAACATTGCAAGAGAAACTCATAAAAATGAGCTAGTATGAGCTAATGCTCATCTACAGCCCTTCTCAGAGCCACTGCCTCCTTGAATAAGGGCTCCTTTTCCCATAGAAAAGAAAAACTGATTTTACTGACCACTCTACCAACTTTAGTAACCATCTTCAGTTTTGTGTTCTTAAGCAAGCACACAATTTTGCCAAAGCACTTGCTCAAGTTTGATGCACAGACATGTCTAGTTCCGATGTCTCACATTTCCCTTTAAAAAATAAAAACCCAAATAAACATCTGGAATGTCATTATATCAACACAGAAAAACAGAAGTTAAAGTGCTCTGCATTAGCAAGACTTTTATTATTACCAAAACATACTAACCTCCAAAACATAGTTTTACATTATATCTGTATATCTGTATCCTATGGTCTGCATAATTCAGGAAGCCAACTGAGAAGATCAGAGATGTGTGATCAGAGATCTGTTCACTTGAAAGGATCTCAAGGTATTTTGTGAACTTTATTAGAGGAAAGCTAACAGGTTTTTCTCTGGCTACATTGCTTCTGAAACTTCAGTTTAGAAATGAAGACAATACCAACTATACCAAGGTATATTAAAAAACATACATTCTTTGTATAATTCTGTATATAGCATTTCTCTTTTCTTAAAGACAAAATATTCAATCATAAGATAGTGGTTGATTTATGAAACTCATATCTTTAGGTGTATTTTTTCATCTTGGAGTTGGAATTTATTGAATTTTGAAAAATATTTAACAGATATGCCTCATTGCTCATTGAGGTTGTCTACACCCTTACCTTGGAAGTAAGTACTAGGGTGACATTTTCTGGAGGCTGAGAAATTTAACAGTTACTCCTTTACAATTTTCTACGTTTTATTTGTGTAGAGTTTCAATGCACAAGGATGGCATTTCTTTTAAGTTAAAAACTAGGCTAAAACTACATTAGAAACTAGTTGAGCATCTGGATGATCTTAAACTCTCAAGGTCTCCTGTGTAATAACTGTCAAGAAATGTGCCTCACATTCTCTATACACTTATGATATAAATAAAAATACAATAATATATGATAAAAACAAAGAACCATGCATTATAACTATATATAGGGGCTGAAATGTACCAAAGAGTCTTTAAGAACTTCTTTGTAATTAGTAACAGCAAAAATTCTGTCTACATTTTTTTTTTTTTCACATCTGGAGTTACTTTCTAACAATCATGTACCTAATGTAAACATGACATTAGGTTTTACTGTCTTTTTTCATTTTGCAGGTTGTTTTGGTGAACCTGTTGATATGCATGGTAGTTTTCTACACTGTCTACTATGTGGTCCTATCTGTGTGCTTTGCAGTATTCAAGTAAGATTTCCTTGTCTTTAGTCTAATATGATGGCATACTACAACTGGATACAATGAGTAGAGCTATGACCCTGTAGCGGAGGCACCCAGGCTGGAGGCATCCAGTCCCAGTTATCTTGTGAACACATTTTCCAAATTCAGTTGAATTGTTGTTGTAACTTAACCTTTGTTCAAGTGCACAAATTGGCAAATGGAGACTCGAAACTAGATAAAATGTTGGTTCTAATCTATTTCCTTGCACTCGCACGATGTCAATAAATGAATGTAAGAGCAATAATGACATTAAAAAAGGAAAAGAAAGATTTTATAGTTGATAAAAAAGACACATTATATTCTCCTAGGAAACTGATTAGCATTTATTGTGCCAGATATGTCTTAAATAAAAGTGGAGATCATGGACAATGTGTGCAAGGGCAAGACCACAACATGCAATGGAATGTAGAGAGCTTATAAAAGCCCAGAATTTTCCATATGAAATTGTATTTAAAAGCACCAGTAATGTGTCACACAATCACTAAATCTTTATCAAAAAGCTCTGGTTACATTTATTCTTTCTGTTTCCACAGGATTAAAATGTTGGATGGTTTGGCACCTTTTGATTTTAAGACAAATCCCTCATGGATTAACCCATATTATTTAGGTAACTGAAGTTTGTTTCTCTCTTTTTTTTCTAACTAAGAAAATAGATTGTATCTGGATGTACACTTATCCTCCTCATGGACAGTATTTTAAAGCTGTTTTAGTAATACTAATCATCACACTGCATTTAAATACTTCTTCATCTTCCCTTCACTTCTCATTTTTGTATTGCTACTTATCATGCAAGTGATTGTTAGGTTTTTCCTTGAGTTGTTCTTCAGATCTTGCACTCTCTGAAGAAAACATGCTGCTTTGCCAGGATGCTTCATTTTCATTGCAGAACAATTCTCTATTATCTGTACAGTTCCTGCACAAAATTGTTATATTTAATTTTCATACTGCAGTAAATTTCTTGTGAATCATTTGATCCAGATCTGAATAATAGGTCACATTCAAGTAATGGAAATTTTGCTTTGGTAATGCAGAGAATACAGTGGGCATTAAAATGTCAATTTTTGATTGTAGCTCAATCACTAAACGTATCTTTATATATCCTAATACAAGTTTCTACATTTTTGTCTGAAGCTCTCAAAATATATTCTTTTTTCGTAAACTATCTTTCCCAAAAAATTACATGCGTACATGAAATTTTACCAGATTTGTAATCCATTTTACAATGGCAAACCACATCGTCTGTCAGTAAAGTAAGTAAAGCTCAAAAGTAAGTCAGTTCATCAGGCTAAAAAGAGTAATAAAAATGCATGGATATTTGTACAGTGTCAAATACTTATTTCATATTTAAAAAGAACATTTCAGTTGTAACCGTGGAAAATTAAATCCTATTCCATTAGAATTACTTTTCAGAGCCCTAATATAATTACTGTATCTCATTATGATTTTTAAAAAAAATTTTATCAGCTAGTTTGATTCAGCATGTTTATATGCCAATGATAGCAACTATGTCAAGCAACTGGTGAGTATTCCACCCTCCTTTCTGTCCACTTGATGAAATAAAGTGGAATAGCAAAACGTAATCTGTTTAAAGTCTATGGGCACAGAAAGAACAAAAGTCTCTGAATTATGTTGCCAATGAGAATGAGTTTACTCAAGAGTGTCACTCATGCCTGTTAAAAACAGAAATAAGTCTTTAAAAGATAACGTCAAAATAAAAATGGAAATTGGCTCAGAACTGAAATATCATTACTGGCCCCGTTTTGTAAAAAAGTTTACAGCGCAACTGTCTACATTAAGTGTACTTTAGAAACTATAAAACGATTGGCATAATTTAAAGGGATACCATGAAATATAATCTGTAAACTTTTTTACAAAACAGGGCCAGTAATGATGCTTCAGTTCTGAGCTGATAAGCATATCATTATGAAATATAATAAACTAAAAATACTAAAATGTATTGTCAAACACTGATTTCCTTGGAAGTGTTATTTTCTGCTTTCCTAACTACACATGATTTTCCAGTTATTTTTTTTTTCTTATTTTTTACATTTTTTTAACTGCTGGGTGAAAGATCCATAATACAGTTGGAAATAATTTACCGTATAAAGAAAAAAAATAATAAATTGAAAGGCACAAAATACTTCCAAACGTATAAAATAAAAACAGTGAAAAAATAGCAATGGTCTCTCTACTGTCAGGTACAGTACTTTCAGGTATTATGTCACTGCAACCATAAAAAGCCAAGTAATTCCATCAAAAATGTGACTTTTATATGCCCATGCACTTAAAAAGAAAAGCAAGATGCATTTAGATAGAAAATCATATGACTTACAAATCCACAATTATGACCTTTTGAATGGGAACTCAGAAATACAGCTGGAAGAGATGTTGTGCCTTCTCCATTCAACCCCCTGCTAGTGCAAGCAGACACATGGTCTAAAGTCAAACTTTGCCCTAAAACTGCTTATTTTTGATCCCGTTACCCCTAATAGCAAGTAAGCAAGCTGACAACTAAGCACCACTCCATTGCTGTGTTGAAGAATACATCACTGAGAGGAGGAATTTTCTTGATCAGATAACTTCAATAGTCTCTTTTGGCAGCAAAACTTAGTTATTATCACTTTGCTGATAATACCCATTCATGGTTTAACACAAGACAGCGCTATTATATCTGCTGAATGTCAGGCACGGTGAGCTCACGGTGGCTGTGCCAGCCTTGTATCAGCAGAGAAAAATGCCCAGGTCTTGGTTGCACCTACCCTGAGAGCCATACAGATGGGTGGCCTCTGCTCACCTTGTGGGTTCTCTGCTCTATCTCCCCTTGCATCTCTTGTCTCCAAATTCTTCTGATATACATATGTATTTATGTTCTGGTATATATTTTCTATACATATTTGATGCAATGAAGTCAATGGGGAGAAAGCTATGAAGTTTCTTACCAAACATAACCCCTTAACCACACAATTCTGTTTTGGATGAGAAAACTTTTATCTTTGTCAGTATCAGCCAAATCTGTTTGGGGCTGTATGCAAAGAGTGTGGATGGTCCCTAAATAAAATTTCCATGCCATTTCTCCTCTAGGCTGTATAAACTGGCCACTGTCCTGTCACTGGTCATAATCTTGTTAATCTTCATGTTTTTACATAAGATATACAGCATTTTAACTCTATAGGGAAATCAAGATACAGCCCATACTGATATCAAGGGGGAAAATTAGAAAGAACCTTTATAATGAAAACATTCATGTACTACTTGATCTTGTAAAAAAAATTGCGTAAGTATCTATCTCAGACAATTTAACTTCCTATTGCTATTATTTTGAATATGAGAAAAATCCTTTCGAAACTGTGTTTGGTGTAAATATCCTATTTTCATTTACAGTTCTTGTGATATCATTGGAAATAACTTTCTTCATTTGTGGTCTCCTGTTTGCCCTGGTTGTGGAAGAATGGGTTTGGGATTACGCTGTAACAGTTACTGTTGTTCATATCATCATAACTTCAGTTGGTAAGTAGGTTTACTGCTAAATATATGCATAGTATCACGAATTGAAGGACCAATCAAATATGATTCCTCTACTGTATTACTGGACTTAATCATTTTCCTTAAAGCTAAATATATTTCTCTCTATTTTCCATCCATTTGACTCATGCATGTATTTAAATCCTGCCATTTAAAACTCAGTTCTTGTTTTGTTGCAGAATACTAAAATACAGTTTTCTTATAAAAATTCGAGAGCTTTAGTTCATATTCTAACAGTTCATGTCAAACAGATACAGCCTAGATACAATTTCAGCATCTGGGAGATGTGTTTTTCTCTAAACCCAGAAAATTAATAGTTGTCCGTGTCCTGACACTTTAAGATCACATTAACATTTCAGCTCTAGTTCAGAGTAAAACTGAGGCTTGCTTCATCAAAGCAAATTCAAAGTCTTTAAGTTAGATCTATTGAACTAAATGTTATTGAGGAAAATGAAGAATTTTACCATTGAAGCATCCTTTGTTTCCTGAAACTCTTTCCCTCAAAGGAAATAAAAGAACAGGCTGTTGTAAATGAGACCCATCATCACTTTTTGCCAGTCTCTGGTAACCTGCTCCCTCTTCTCACACTATTTAGCAGAATGCTGCTATGGCTGATTAGAAAATATATCCTAATCACATCCTTGCCACAGCCCATTGGGGAACTGTTTTCTCCTTTAACAATGAGCTTAGTATTTTTATTCTAGAGTTTAGAAATAGGAAAAAACATCACTGACAATTTAGGACCCCTTCTCTAGTACGTAACAATTCATTTTCCATTTTCCAATGCTTTGTCCATTTGCTTTTAGCGCTTACACAGATGGGCATTTCCCAGTTCTCATGACAAGTTAAGACAGAGACCAACAGAGGCTTCATCTCAAAAAATTAAGCATAATTTCTCAACTACTTAATTCGATTTCCTGGAATTTAAACTACTGTTATTCCTTATGAATAGCATTTGTATTTAAATCAAGGAACTCATAGAAATTGCAACAAAAACTGCTTTGTATGTAGTTTACACAGGATGGGACCTTCTATCATTGTATTAGATGATGCATTTTGATGTTCAAACAACCCCAGATTTTATATTGTTTCATTCAGATGGTCAACCAAAACTCTGCTGGCTGCCAGCATATGCAGTGTGCCTCCCAGCTCACTTCACTAGCTCTACAGCCCTGTCAGCTTTTTTTCAGAGGGGCAGCATTGGGTCATCTAATGTCCCTGCAGTTGATCATGCAGTAGGGATGTGGGTCAGCTTGCATGATCCAAGGGCACGTGCCTGACACGGGAGAGAAGATGCTGTGCAACAGCGCTAACCTGCAGTGTGCAGACCCAGCCCTTCATGCACTGCATCACCCATTACACTGAAAACACTAGGCAGCTTAATTTATTTGGATGGCAGCAATATGTAAACAGTCTACCAGGGAATCTGTGTCTCTGTTTTGCTAAGCTGTGTACAGGTAAGTAATAAAAAAGGCATTTCTTCTGCAGAGACTATAAGAGCTCCATTTAGCACACACTTCCTAGCTTTAAGACTTGCTTTCCAGTGGGATTGCTCACCAGGCTAAGCTTCATGGTACAGCCAAGTATCTAAATGACCAGGACCTGAATATGCATTTGCAATGTCAAGAAACTATGTAATTTATGAAACATAACTAAGCAGACCTTTGATAACATAATGTAATGTTGGCGAGTCCACCTCCTTGTTGTTTAAAAATTTACATTTTTCTTTTTCTTCTCCTTGCAGTTATGTCTGAATTCCCCCTGATGTTACACTGGTGGCTGGCATTAGGTATAATTACATTTTTTAATGTTTAAAATGTTATACTCTGTGTAGACAATTAGTATTTACAGTATGAATTGTTTCTTTTAAATGTCTGACTACTCACAAATTTAAGAACTGTCAACAATTAAAGAAGAAATATATGTTTTCATTTGTACTTTTAATGACACAGACAAGTAACACTGGGCTAACATTTGCCTTGCCTTAAAAAACAATCTTCTATTTTAAGACTAGAATGTATTCAGCTTATGCTAATCTTGCTAACAAACAGGAGACACACTCATGTTCTTGAAATAAATCATGATTAAATCCTGACTAATCAAACTATCTCAATTCAGGTATCAAAAAGAGAGTTGTCCAAACTAGTCTTTCTTGGTACCTTTTAAAGTCAACGAAAGGAAACAGGCACCTTCAGGGACAATTTTTATAAACACTGTGCACAGGTACTTATGATAGATGAGACAAACCCCAGTCATCACATTTCCTTAGAGTGAATGGCAAACATAAATTTCTGAATGTTTAATTTTCTGTGAAATTAAAAGCAAAGCTTTGTACTAAAATATATTATCTTGAAAAACAGTTAAGGGAAAAGGACTGATTTCTGTTCTTCCTTCTTTATATGATGGATAACAAGGATCGACAGCTGCAGTAAATTCCTAAATGAAGGAGACAGGCAAATAAATTCCCTGTCCTGCAACTGGTTTTGCATCAGCAGCTGCTGGGGTTGAGGTCTTTGTATGTGGTTAAAGCCTTGGGCAAAATCTTTAAATAGACAGGCTATTTTAAAAAAATTGAAGATAAAAATAATGTCAGTTTAAAGTTTTATCATAACATTTGTATTCCACTATAAAAAGTAATGTAAAACAGTCATATATTTTCTTTCAGGATCTGGAGTAATTTCAATGATTTGTGGAGGACAGATTTTGGCATACTGCTTGTTCAAAGACAACTTCATTTATCCCATTCTAGATGATTTTTGAAAAGCTGCATTAGAACTTGCCTTTGTATTCACATAAATTATATGGTTACATTAACAACATAATTAAAATGAAGTTAGCAACTGTCTAATTGTAAGGCAAATATTTAGCTAACCACACCTCTTGTATCCTACATTTGTTTGCAAGTGTCAATGTCATGACTTTCAGCTGTGGTATGTAATCACTTTTGGCTTTTGTATGTACATTTTCCATTAAGCAAATAATTAGATAAACTGTCTCTTTTTAAAAAACAAATAAACCATAAGGAGGGTAAGAACAATGATGCAAGACTTTTGCAAAATCCTACAAGGAAAAAACAGACTTGAATTTAGTGTTTTCAGGGTGCTTGTTATCTATTGTATTTTAAGAAATGTTGACTAGTTTAGGCTGGAGTCTGATCTCCCACAAACGCTGAAAAAAAAAAGTCACCCTATCTGGTACAGATCACTGTAGTTTTAACACAGTCTTTACTGGCAAACCCGGGCAAAGAAGAACCCCTCAACAACATGTAGCTTTTAATCTTCAAGCTCTCACCTAGAAGCTGGCCAAGACAACAGCCAGCAGACTTACAGTCCCCAATGTTTGGTTGACCCCTTTGCTTCCAGGGATGCTACAGACAGATGCTTTCTACAATAGCTTCAGGCCATTCTGTCATTTTCTAATGATCCATTCGTGGCCATGCTGCACTGGAACAAGGAAAGGCAAATGCTACCGAAAGTCACATTTTACTTATCGCTTTCTCTCTCCGCGAGCTGCCTGTGGCCAATGCCAAAGTGTGAGTCTGTGGGCAGCGGTAATGAAAAAACAACAGACACACCACAGTAGCAGCTTCAAGTAACTCTTTATCTCTCTAACCATAATGAAATTGTAACAGGAAAATTGCTGGAAGGCAACTTTATCTTAAATACAATACCAGTGATTGGATTTTAACTGCAGTTTGCTCACAAGAGCAAGACTGGATTGTTGTTTGGACAGGAGTGCTAAATGTTGTGTTTGCCTTGATCTTACTCAACAGATAATGCCTCTGAAGAATCTGTCCCATTCATCTAATCAAACATCTCAAAATTTATTGCAAGTTTTAAAATCTTCAATTAAGTTTCAATACTGACAATATATAGATGGCGAGAAGAATGTTTCAAAAGAATTGCAAAAGAACGAGCTTGTGTCTCATGAATGACAGATCTGTGAGTCAATTTAGAGACAAACCAGGTATGTAAATCCATAGCACTGGATAGACATACACTTTACAAGTTGTTCTGCATAATACGCTGTAAACTGTTGTCAGCAGAGAGAATTCTGGAGAGTGAATGAACTGACCCACAGTGATCACTGGTCTGAGCCATGGACCAGTTTTAGTTTGATTAATTTCTATCTTCATAAACATTAGTGTGCAGATAACTGACTGGTTTTATGTGTTCAAAAAACGTTTGCAAATTTCTTCCAGATTCAGTTCAGAACTATAAAAATGGATGGGAAGGAAGTATTGTCTGATGTAAATTCATACCTCTGTCCTCGTCCTCACACAGTTTGTGTGTGTGGGTGGTGTGCCATGTGGCAGAACATAAGTGGATCAGATAAAAAGTTAATCCATGGGTGGAACAAGTTTCTATTTTTAACCTGGCAGGATTTTCCTCTATGTGTGTCAGCCCAGCTGCACCTTATAATAGCTCTGTTGCCCAGTCTTGACATTTTCAACTTTTGTTTTCTATTTAAAATTTAAATCACCAGCAGGAGATATCTTCAGACTGATATGAAGAGTGCTTTAGACCCAGGATTTCTCCAAAGCATGTATAACTAGGCCAGTGCTAGAAAAACAATCACAATAACTGTATTGAGGATTAAAAGCCTTAGCCCAGCTATTAAAGCATCATTAGCTTTTTGCATTACTTTCAGATATGGAATGGTGAGACAATTTCAACGTTACGTGTTTCATCCTTTCCATCACTTTTATGTATAGTACCAATGATAAATATTACACATAATATTCAAAATGTAGACAAAGTTCATATTTTACAAATAAATATTCATCATGCAAACAATACGACTTATATATGTGTGGGCATTACCTGGTGAGAAGCCTTCAAAGATTATATCTAATACTGAGTGATTTCTGTCTGATACACCAAAATGGTAATTTTGAATATGACAAACCTGGCTGTTTCTGAAAGAATAATAAAGTGATCCACCTGATCAATTTGCATGTGACTAACTGATAACAGTCAAGACAAAGGCGGGAAGGATGAGCTGCTGGAGGCAAAGAGGGCATTGTATATGTTTCACAACAGACCTGCCATAGACTACAAGCAAAGACCACAACAGAAGGAAGCCATGGGGATTGGACTAGATGATCTTTTGAGGTCCCTTCCAATCCCTAACATTCTGTGATTCTGTGAAAACAGCAACAGGGGCATGTGTTTGAAAAAAAGGCACAATGAAAGCAAGAAACAATATGATAGAAGTGGACAAGATCAGAAAAAGAAGGAAAAATCTGCAGACTGAACTTGCAGTGCTGGAGTTTAACAACATGAGACTTTTATGCCGCTTGTATGACAGATTCTGTTTTTCTGCTGATGTATATGTGACTCTAGGAAAGGGGATCTCCACATCCATAGTTATAACTATGATCTGTGATGTTATGCCTGATGCTCCTGCCCCAAGATTTTCAGAATTCTTTGCTCTCTGACTCAGCCAGGCACAGGAATATTGTCTAAGTTAGTTGGTGTGGGCTTGGCATTAAGTTATTTAACCCTTTGTCATACAGTTTAGCAGTCATGAGTTTGCACAAGTATCAGTGGAGGTGAAGACAGCCTAGAAAACATCACAAGCAGGTGGAGACTTCATTCACTTCCAGGCAGAGTTTGCAGGGAAGAAGGTTAGAAGCTGCAAGCAGTACACAAATGACATACCATAATAGTACCATACTTAGAGTCATTTTAAGAATTTTTTTCAGAGGCAAGAAACTCCTTTTCATCATATCCAACCACCTACTGAGGCAGATTGAGTTCTCCTCAACACAGCCCTATCTGTAAATGGCTCTGCATTCATTCTTATTCCAAATGGTGAAGCGTCTTACTCTTAACAAAGAACATGAGTGAAATGCAGGGTTGGGTTTTTTTGAGACTCCAAGCATATATTCCTAGGCTAATAGTTTAATGTTAAAGTGTAAACCAATTCAAAAAGTTGTTCTGGGACCAACAAATGAACTCAAACGTAAAAAGAGCTAAATATCAAACTATGGAATACAGATAATGTAGTGATTTTTAGATGGCATTTTCGTAAAAATATGGGTTTAAATACTTATAATTTCCTAGTGAAGTAAAGAGCTAGTTATGAAACTAAGCCTGTCATTTTTCCACCTCTGTAAATTGCTTGATCAACATTTCCATCTCTTTTGTATTCCAACTTTAAAAAGCAAGCAAAATAAAATGCTACAGTACTCATTATTTCTGTATTCCAAAAATACCAACAACTGCTGCACCAGTAAATATAGAGAACACAGTGTGAATAATGCTACATCACCAGCAATGGGTAGATGAGTCACGTGACTGCAGTCTCCTACATTGGATGTTCATGCACAGGATTCCTATGGCTCACAGTATCTTGACTAGAAATACTCATCATGACTGAGTGAGGTTTGTTAAACAGAGAAAATATATGAAAGCTTTACACAAGCTTCATTCCATCATCTGGTATGTATGCTGTCACACCATAAAGTTAGATTCTTGTTAATCTCCATAGGTATTTAAAGCTCTTTTAAAATATTCTTTTATTTTCCAAATGTGACTTACTGAGAATATTTTTTTTCTTGGTTTAAGATCCTGTGTAATGATCCATCTGCTCAGTAATGGCTAATACTCTAATCTCTCCTTTTTTTGTGAGCTAATCACAGCCCCAGACAGCATGCACTCTCTCATTAGATGTCAGAGAGGATAAAGGTCTTAGGAATGGTTATAAAATTTGATGATGTAATTAATACCTTTTATTATTGGCTTCAAATCTCTTAGTGCAAGGCTATGATTTGAAGATGTAGCTGTGTCCAAACTCCCCTTTGCTCAGGGAGAATGATATGAATCCTTTCAGAGTGGTAAATCTCTCTTCGGACACACCAGGATAATTATGTCTGTGTTATAGGGCAGGCAAGGTCGGTGATGGGCTTACATCCTCCTCCACCCATTCTCCAGTTTAGGAGACCAAATGAATACTTTGCAGTGATCTCCCAGTTCACACTCTCACATTTCCTCTGCAAATAAGGGTAAAAGAAGGGAAAGATGCGTGCTTGGATGTCATTCTGACATGCAGTTGTAGCATGGCATTCGCTTCGACTGGGGATCTGGGAAGTGACTCTACAACAGCAGCTATGGACAACCAAAATCTGAGGAAAGGCCTTGATTCCAATGTTTTAAGGTCGCCTACCCCTAGAAAACAGTTGCAATCAAATACAAGGATGGTGTTTGAAACTGGAGCCTGTAAGAAATATGTAAAGGTACTTTCAGTCTCCTGCCGTCATTGTCCTAAATCAAAGATAGTCACAGCCTGGCCACTACTGTTCTGTATTTTCCAATGAAAATAAATCCTAATATAAGATCATTCGCTGTGGATTTGCAAAGTGATTTTTAAATGAAAGGTCCACTCCTGCTTCCAACTCTATCAAAGGACCACTTACATGTACCTAAACATTCTCTCAGAGCAATCTTGCCACCATATTTTCAGCAGCAAAAGGATAAGTGTTCAAATAACACATGGGTGATGGTGAAATGCTCAAATACATTGAGAGTTATCAATTTCCTAGCAGTCTTCAAATACCTTTGCACTGAAATTACATCAATAGCTTTCAAAATACACTGAGAAAGCACTTCATAAACTTTGGTGAGAGTTCACACAAAGATGTATCTTCAAAAAGGACAAAAAACATCAGAATCTTCGATATCTGTTATGGCATTAACTGCCAAAAATGATAAATATTCATCAAATTATGTGGGCAAATCCAACGGTAAATCATATGTACACACATTTGAATTTAAATCACCAGTTTAAATTAAGCTGACTTCTAATGAATTGTTTTAATGCTACTTCACTGGAAAATTATAGCAAATCCTACGAAAGTGGGGAATATTCCTTAGTACAGTCCCAGGAGGGAGAAGGGCAGGCAGCAAGTGGCAAAGGTGGAGACAAGAGGGTGTTTCAAGAATGTAGCTGCTTTAGTACCCAGGAAGAATGAAAGAGAACTTGTTGGATATGAACCATTACCTAGCTGGGAGCAATTTTCCATTGTAATAGGAGATGTTCTGCTAACTAAGTCCTTGCAAAATTTTTCAGTCCATCATTTCTACGCATCAATTCATTTTAAGACAGCAAAAAACATCTACGAACGCAGTTAATTGTACTTGGCTTGAAAAATAAAAAAGGTGAAGAATGTTAATACCTCATTTCAGTCCCATGAGATCTCAGTTGTTCAGGTCGGACTCACAAGGGTACCAACAAGAAGAGAACGAGAGGGCTACTATCACCATAGACACATTCAGATCTACAGCAGTAAACTCTCTGGATCAAATTCATCTGTCAATTATTCACTGTGTCGTATTTTCCAACAACTTTTAAAACATGCAACCCTTGCTTTAGAGATAAATTCTAGTACCAGAACATTTGCCATTGCAACGTTTAAAGAAAAATGCAAGTTGTAATTGAAAAGCAATTACTGTTTTCCATTGTCAGGAAATGAAAGAACAACGGGTCTCCAGGTTTTGAGCAACTAAAATCAGTTTTGATTAAAACCAAAGTTGCATTAAAATGAAATTTTCTCACAAAACTCTGCTTAGACCAGAAGGTATTGTTATTGAAAAAAATATTTTTTCCCAAATTATAATGTTTCATACCTTATTTGTTGTATGTATTTTTAGAACGTGCTATGTATCACTAGATAGCATTTGCAGACTGTTTCAGTTGCCGAGGTAACTACGTTATTTTAATGATCATCGGAGAGGATCATTATGTAAAACATTATGTTAATTTCAAATGCAGAAAATTGATGTCTTGCTGTTACCTTGAAGCTGCACATTTTTTTTCCTCCACAAAGTGCTTTTTTCCATGAAAATTAATGGTATGGCTAAGTGCTTGAGTATCCTTTTCATACTGATTCATGTTGCCTATCAAGGCAAGTAAGGCAAAAATAACACCTGACAGCTAACTAATGCAGATGAACAAATTTCAAACCAGAATACTGTGTACAGAAATACCATAGGAAAAATTGTTTCATGGATAGTTCATGGGAATTTTAAGAAGGCACATACATAATTTCATTTTTAACTTTGAAATACATTATTGCTCAGTTAAGGAAAGCAAATTATAAAGCACATGTAAGTATCATTTTTTATTAAATATGCATAACTATTTATCCATGATACAAACCAACTGATGAAGAGATTAAAAAACTGACTTTTAACTTTTGCTGGTTTTATTAGATTCTATACCTGCTAGATTACTAGATTACACCAACAGTACAAATGCTGTGCATTTATGATTTTATTGCAACCATAACAGCTCTTTCTGAGGCTGCAGTGAGAACCTTGCTGATGTTAGTGGTTTGTGGTGCATTTCTATTCTCAAACCTGTTTTCTCCATTAAAAAAAAAAAAAAGTACATTTCAAAATTATCAAAACTAGGTTTCACACAAATTTGAGGGCTCATAATGGCAAGTGCTGCTATAGAACACCTTCCTCACAAATGCAAATTGTCTCAGGTTACCAAATGCAACTTGGTTTTGTCACCAGAATCTTCTTTTGCCTCTTCTCTGGCATTCTGCCTACAGATTGTGTTAAATTATGAACGCTTAATTCTCTAGGTGGAACTGGCTGCTTTTATGCATTAAAACATGATATGCTCAAGACATCTAAGAGCTCCTATATTCTCCTGACACTTCATCGTAATCACCTGGTTCATTTTAGAGTCAGTGAACTCTTCTGACAATACTCAAGGTGCATTTTGATGGAGACTATATTTATACGGACTGTAACTCTTCACAGAGCTTATTTGAATCCTTTCTCAAGGATTTCCTTGGCAGGCAACGCTCTGACTTCAAAAGGCAGTAGCTCTTTCTCAAATTCTTTACCTATAATCACACCTTTTACACTGGTCATCTTCTATTTCAACCTCACTACCCTGACTTTTCTGATATGCTGAGGTTTGCTGATACATATACATCCCAATAAGGACTGCAAGCTCAAAATGTAAGAATGTGAAAAAAACAGAATTGTATTAAATCAATTAGACACTGTAAAAAGAACATGTGAAGATACAGCTGGGAACAAGCCATCTATTAACTAATAGGATTAGGAATTAATTTCCCCTTTCCAACAGCTTATGCTTCACTTGTCCACTATGTGTGACCAAATACCTCAGCCTGAAAAGCTTTGCTGTCATTCTGATCATGGTGAAAATAGTGGGCTAAATTTTCAATCCGTGGAATGATTTCAAACTTTCCAATTGGTATCTTTCTGCTAGAAAATGCTGATCACACAAAATCTAAAAGTTTCAAGGAAAAACATTATTTTTGTTGAAATTTATTGACAGAATATAATCAAAACATGTTATCCAGTTGGCTACAGCAGAACATGATGTCAAACACCATAATAAAACCAAGCAATGTTGAAATAGAATTCCTAAAGCACATGTTTTATTTTAAACATTTTGATAGGTCCATTTAGGCTCTGTAAAACAGACTTTTCAGATTTTTTGTTTCATGTTAGATTACAGCTACCTCATGCTTTTTAATCTTTTTGCAAACAAATTTGTTATATGAATAAATACAAGCATAGAATTAGCAAGTAAAGATTAGTTAAGGAATGCTAGTGGAAATAACAAGTTTCAAGAACAAACACGAAAAGGAGGATCATTAACTACAAAAAATAAACCAGTCATGTTAAACCTGGTAGAGGTGAAACACCACCTCTGGTCCACTGATGGAGACAGCAGAACAGAGCATGAGAACAAGTAAGTAAGTGAAGGGCACATATTTTGGAGCTCTAATTGACATGAGCTGGGAAATACAGACAGTATAGAAAGAATTTATAGAGAATAAAATAGTGACATTAATAAAAACAACAAGCTTGAGGATATGGGATATGAAGACATATGCAGAATAGGCAAAAAATTGTTATCACAGCAGTATTCACTACTAAAAGAAAATAAATCTATTTCAACCATCTACATCAAGTCCTGTATGTTTACAGAATCTCTAATTTCTGACGCATCTTCAAAAACTAAACACATTTTTCTCACAGGTCTGATACTGTCAAGAACATGCAGACAGAAATTATTAGAGTCTACAATGGAGTCAAAATTCTTACTGTCAATGGAACTTTCCAACAAATTCTTCCCAGAAAAAAATGAAATATAATTTACAGTAGCCAACTTATTTCAAAAGGGTAAAGTGACTGAACAGTAACTTGCAGGTACAACAACCTTCTAATGTATACCAAATATTTAAGTTGTATCTTTGTGCCACTACTTCCATGCACAGTCCCCAAATACCTCCTGGTGAACTAGAAACATTTTATCCACTGTGACTGTTCTTTGTTTCTAAGTTTCAGTGATTTGAATGTTATCAATGCAATGCAATGCTTCATTACAGTAAGCCATTAGTATAAATAAAGCATTGTGAGTCAGAAACTACAGAATACATTTTTATTTGCAATCTTCCCTCATACAAATTAATGTGTGCATTACGATTGTCTTTGAATTACATTTAGTGCATACTACTTTTTCAAGACTCTTGCCTGGTGGATGCACAAGAAGGCGAGAATAAGGCTGAAGGGATAGCCTAAATTGTGAGTGCACCAGAAACTAAGTAATTAATATTAATAGATCTGAAAACCTTGAGTTACTGTTCTGAACATTTGCTCTGTGATCATCTAGACCGATCTCCACAGTAGCAAAGACTGCAGAGTTTTCTCCATGGCCCAAATCAAACAGATGCAGAGATTATTTATTTGTGTTTCATATGTAGAAGTCATCCATTGTAGAGCTAAAATTTCAAGAGATCCAAGATCCAGTAGTGCTTTATATAATTTTTTTCAGTGTTTTGGTACCCTTACGGTAACACAAAAGGTGTTTCATTGTTCCCAATCTGAATTTCTCTAGCTCCTGCTTCAATCCTGTGGTTCTTCTTATGTCTTTGGTAGATTAAAGAGCTCTCTGCTATGACAAATCCTCCTGCGTAGGCGCTTACACACCATAATCAAATTACCTCTTCTTCCCCAGTCCTCTGCTGAGCCGAATGGGGTGAAGACGTCAGTTTCGTATGGCGAGGCAGGTTGCCCAGATCTGCAATCCTTCCATTGCTCCTCATTGAATTCTTCCCCACTGAGAAGCCTTTGAAAAGGCACACAAACACCGTGCACGTCCCAGCCATTGCCCAACGCTGGGATGGAACTGCCTCTCTCATCTGGGATGCTTCCACCCTTGCACCTCCCGGCTTGTGCTGTCCCATGCAGTGCGGAGTTCCCGGGCCTTTGGCCCACACACCCACCTACCCCAAGGGCTAACACACCCCAGCATGCCTGGGATCCTGCCTGCCACCCCCGGCCGGGGCGCTTGGCACCCGTGTCCAGTGCTCAGGGGGGAGCTGCGTCCCCCTCAGAAGACAGCAGAGACCCCGCCGGCTCCGCTGGGTCTCTGTCGGCAAGACTGCCCGCAGGGCCCGATCCCAGTCCTCCTTCCCCTGTCACGGTGGCCCCGCCGCTGGCCAGAGCTGAGCGGGTCGGAGGGAAACGGGCAGCCGGGAGAGACTCGACGGCACCAAGCGGAGCCGCTCGCGGCGGGAGACCCCGCGCTCTTCCGTTCACAAAGATGCGGCGGGATCGCGGCCGAGCCGCCCTCGATCCCGCAGGGACCCAGCAGCCGCTCCGCCGCCCGACTGCGCGTCCCGCGCAGTGGAGGCACCGAGTGCTGCTGCCCCTCCGGAGCGCGCGGCCGGGGGGGCCGAGGTCGGGCGGCCCCGCGGGAGGGCGCCGGCCCCGCCCTCTGCCCGGGCGGGCCTCTCCGTGGCGGGGCAGGGCGCCGGGGGCGTCTCCGCGGCGGCGGTGAGCGCGGGCAGGTGAGCGGCTGAGAGGCGAAGCCGCTGCCGCCCCGAGGGGCTGAGGACGGTGAAGCAGCAGCGAAAGTGCCATCGAGGGAGGAGCTCTCGGGGAGCGTCGCCCTCCTGTCGCGTGTCCCTCCCGCCCCCGGAGGCAGCGGCGGGGAAGGTGACCCGGGAAGATGGTGACTGTGGTGACGAAGCTGGTGCACTACCTGCACCTGAGGTAAGGGCGGGCCAGCGGGGCGACCGTCCCGCTCCTCCCGGCGGGCGCGACACCCGGTCGGCCGCCGCCCCGCGCCCGTCCCGCCGGGCGCCGCCGCCTCCGCCGCCCCCCGCGCCGGGCTGCGCCGAAACCGCCGGGAGCCATCGGGAGGGAAACTTGGGCGGCTGCCGTCTGGCTCGGTGCGGGGCGGACACGAGTCGCGGGCGGCGGGGCTGGCGGCGCTGGTGGGAGCGTGTCCGCCCCCACGGTCGGTACCTGACCCCGCCGGGCGCTGCGCTGTGCGCGCCCTGCGGCTTCAAGGCTTTTTCCAGCCGCTCGCCGAAGTGCGTCTTGCAGGACAAGAAGGCGCTTCGCGGAAAATAGTAGTTATTATGTCATAGTCTGAAAAGGTGATGTCCCTACAGTACTTGTGCAGAGTAATTATAGTCGCATGGATTAGACAAGTTGTATATTTCTTCTTTTATATACGACTTCTGACAGGATACATTACTAAGACATTTTCCCCCATATCCTCTATTCTCATTAGAATTTAGCTGACGAAACCCAATATTTTGGCATCAAGTGGAGAGAAAGCAAGAGGATGTGCTGTCCCAGTGATATCCCGTTGTATTTTGTTGAATCACAATTTTTTGCTTAATATGCGTCAAAAGACTTGATTGAAAACATAAAGAAAATGTATCAAAAGGGAGCATAATTGATCCAGAAATTCAATTTGCAAAAGCAATTATATTTTTGTGTAGTGTTTTCACATGAAGCATGTTAACTATGGGAGCTGGTTTCATTAGCTGAATTTTTTCAAGTTAGCCATAGCAATGAGTGGGAAAAAAGCAATCAATTGTACTCTAACATTTTATTGGTATGATTTAAAACTTGATTCCTAGGATATCTTCAGTCTGTAGATTTTTTTAACAGTTATGAAAATACTAATACTTTAGTATTAAATACATGAGAAAAGTGTGTAATGTCATCAGTTTTAAACCTATTTTTTTTCCAGTAGGATGTTTTAGCTGCTAAAACTGTTTAACTTATTCTGCAAACCCAACCAAAATCACAGCTCTAATTTAATAAATTAGTGTGGTTTTATGCTGCCATTCCTTTACTGGGCAAATAGAGATGGAAATCAAGAAGGAAAAGTCCCTGACATTTCCTTACACCTGCCTGTCTTCTCATGTCCTTCTCCAAACAGTTGTTACGTGTTTAGCAGCACGCTACTGCTGGTCTTGAACCAGAGCTTCATGCCTCTATTTGCTTTGCAAGCAGTAGACCAAAAAAAAACCCCAAATCTCTACCTCAAAGACTTCATAATATAAAGGGAATTAGGAAACAGCAAATTAAGTGGACAAATGGGTGAATGCAGCAAAGTGATGAAGTTAGGTTCTAAAACCAGTAGCCTGATCACTGTCAAGTATTTTGTGGGTATCATGAGAAAGGATGCAAAGAGGCTAACAAATTTATGAAACTTAAAGGAAGCTCTTCTCATGCTGGGTAAGCATCAAGTGTGATGAGCATTTCTGAAAAATTAATGAATATCTTGCCAGTGGCCTGGCTGAAGGCATAATTTGATTATTTTAGTACTGAGTGAAAGAAGTCAATAACATTAGGGAAGATTTTAAGAAGTCAAGCAATTTGCTTATCTAGAAGTAGAGCTATTGAAGATGTGGCTGCAGAGGGATTCACTAAATGCAACAGGTGAAGAACTGAATGAACATGAGTTAGGGTGAGTTTCCATTTGTCACAGGTATATAAGAGGATTGCTGAGTATTGCTGAAGTGGTAAATAGTGGCAGTTTCTGACAGGACATAAATGAGCAAGAGGTGTTCCCTGGAACCAGTATACGTCAGCAAGACAGAGCATATTTGTATGCAGAACAGATCAGGGAAGGGTACTCAGTCATCTTTAGTGAGTCTGCAGGCTTAAAGTGCAGCTTGATTTCATCAAAATCACATCATACTTTTGTCCATCTACCTCACAAAATCATGTCAGACATGTGATGGATGTTTCAATCCTTGCCAGTCAGGCATGAACAGCTACTATTAGGCATTACAGTATGCTTACTCTGTCCTCCATTAGCAAGTGACCAGCAACATAACAATGAACCTGGGAAAACAGTAAAGTGAAAAAGAGAGTGCATAAATATGAAATTGTCTGTCATATTATTGAAATACTATAATTTATGAACTCTGATTAAACCATTTTAGTAGGTTTTTGGCTAGCCATACGATAATATTTTTCCTGTATGTGAAGATGGAAATAGTTAAAAAGCAATGAACAGTAGGGAAACTGAAAAAGCTGTTTGACCACATTGAGAATAGTTAGGCAGCTGGTGTGCTGGGAAAATGCTTATCATCAGCATTGTCCCTCTTTCTCCACCAAGTGCAGCATACACAGAAATGCGAAGGGTCAGCTGTCACCTTTGTATTCCATGTAAATTCTTAACCAGTGAGGCCTTGTCCATGAATTGGATTTTAAGGTTCTTCCACAATTAAGTGAAAAAATATTATGCTAATATGTCGCAAGAAAAAGATATTTGAACACAAAAGACTGAGTTTAATAAATTTATAAGAATACAGTTTGTGGCAAGATTAGACTATGCCAATAAAACAGTACACCGGGCAGCCCAAGCAATTAGTATAAACAGATCCCTAGAGAATTATAATTATGCCTTTAATTCAGTACTTACTGAGAAACAGATAATTAATTCAAATCATTGTAGGATTTGCAGTGTTAGCAGAAATGTGGACATCATAGGAATCTGTCTTACCTTTGAATTTGACACCTTGCAAAACACAGGATCCTGAAGCTACAGCAATAATCTTATGACCTTGGGCACTATAAAACTGTTGTACAAAATGCCTGTTCTGAAAATCAGAAGTAAATATGTTGAAATACAGTACTCATACCTGTTAGAAGAAATCATGTAGCAGTACTTTGTCTCTTACACTTAAACCTTGACTACTTAGCCCTTATAGAGGATGGTCCCATGCCCATTTCAGTGAACAGTAAAGGTCCCATTCAGCTCTGTCATAAACTTGTGGTTAGTTGTATTCAGACAAAAGCAGGCTCACTGAATGGGAATGGATCAGTCAAGAAAGTAATTGTAAAAGTCTCAATTATGCTCTCAGCAACATGAGATGTTTTCATATAAATGTGCTTTACGTAATTATCTCTATATAAATGAAGATTGTGCTTCAAGTGGAAGCAGAGCAGTATACAAAAACTGGGATGAGCAGTGATTCTTGAGAACAACAGACAAAGGAGACAGCGACAGATAGAGCGGGCTCACAGCACACCACCAGGCAATGCAAGTGAACTGAAGACAAAGACGCAGACTTAAGAATGTAAGACATTCACAAGGGGAGTGAGTATTCAGTGCTACTAAGGAGATTTACATAGAAAGTTGTATTGCAGAAATATGAACTGGAGCATGGCTGTGGTAGGTACAGTTCCCCATCTTAGGAAACGAAAATTATTAACAGGTGCAATAGAGCAGTCCCAGGATTGAAGTGCTTTTTTTGGAAGTTCAGTATTGCTTATGAATTAATGATCTGCTTTTATAACCTGCCTCTGAAAGTGGTCACATGAAATGCAACAGGATTGTTAACTGAAGCAGCAATCAATAATCCTTTTTGGGAGTGGTCATAAGATCCCTGTTTTTATATAATAAATTTAAAAGACAGAGAGGATGAGGAGCCAGAGAAAGGAGCATGACTCTTCCTTCTGCTTAAAGGTCCAGCAGAGGCTGAAGCTGCTGTTGTTGCTGTTACAAAAGCACAGAGGCTGAACCTCTTGATTCAGCATCCCTGGCTATCACAGCTGGAAGAACTATTTCCCTGTGAAAATTCTTTTTCACAAGTTTCACGCTCCTCTCAGACCATCCCAGGGAACTACCATGATTCATGAGTTCAGCTGGGTGTCCTTGCCTCCCCTCGCTTGGGGTCTTGGTACCAGCCTGGCCATCTTCAGCGGACAACTAAAGCATAGAGGGTTCTACCATGTGCTGCAGGTGAGGTTATCCAGCACAGGTATTATTTTATGGCTCCCTATGCTCTTCCACTAACATGCGCTGCCTGGTCTTTGTTTCTTAAAAAAACAACAAAAAGTGTGTCACCTGTACATAATTTTGTTTCATTTGTGAAATTATATATGAACACAATTAACATATTGGGATACATAGACCTGAAATTCCAGTGTTGACTTCTTGACTTCTAAAGTTCTTGAGTTCATTTTCTTTTATAAGCTTAATGCATCTTTAAAATAAGATTTTTTTTACATTTAATGTAGGTACTCTATTCTTTCTTTCACCCTAGTGTAGGAATACAGGTTAGGAGGGATGCCAGGTTGGAAAAAGCTTTCTAGCTCACCAAGTGCTACCTTGCAGCGTATAAAAAAATCTACTATCTGTAATCCATTTCATAAACAAACTGAGCTTTTCTGAAGATTAGCTCGTTTGTCCTTCTTGATGGGTGTGCTGGAACCTTACTCTTTTTGCTATTTAGAAATGGATTTCTAATTTTCAACCTACGGTTACCAGTGGAAAGTTTCTACACATTTCTTTTGTATTGACATTGTTCATTAACTTAAATGGATCTTCCCACCCAAGATATCTGAGTGCTCACAAACAGCAATTTTATAGTTGCTTCTCAGTTACTCATGCTGACTAGATTCTGCTCTTTCCAAAGTGATTGTCCATGTTTGAATACATATTTCTCGATTATCAGTGATCAGAAGTGACACTATAATTTTAAGTAATGTCTGATCAATGTCTGTGATGATATTAAAATTCTGATATCTAGCCTAAAATAGCTAGATATATGTAGGACTGCGTATGCCTTTTTATTGCTTTAATACACTGTGTCTTGCGGTTGTCAATTAATATCTGTCATTTCAAACTGATGAGTCTCCTGGCTTGTAGCATAGAATCTAGTTATTAAATCTATTAAATACATGCACTTGTATCTCATTTTTATTTTTCCAGTCATTTTATTCATTTATTTTTCCTGTGTAATATCCTGGACTTTCTCTAAATGATATCCCTCATGTCATACTATGAGTAAATGTCACATTTTTCTTTCTGTGCCAAAGTTATGAATGAAAATATTAAATAGTGAGATCATTAATAAGAGGAAACCTTGAGAAATTTTAATAGGAAGACTACTTTCCCCAGTTGATCAATTTGCTTTTCGGTATTGCTATTCAGTGTATTGCTGTCTCTTTTCAGCTAAGTCTTTCTCCAGTTTACAAACTTGCACTGTTCCTAATCTCCTGTTTGTGTAACTGTATATGTAGTTCTACCAATCAAATGTAATATTGCAGTCCATATAGGATAGATCTGCTGCAGCCCCCCATCTTTAATGCAAGTTATTACCAAAATCTACATTTGCCTTGTTAAAGTCATGTTGTATTTTATCCTAGACTTTCACTTAACCCTGTGTCTCAAAATATCCTTTCCTTGGAAATTCTTAGAAAGGCTTGCACACTACTGAGCTCAGAGTAACAGGTGTAAAGTTACCAGTTTTTCTGTTTTTCTCTTTCTGAATTATATTTCTTATGTTGACATTCTCTGGTGGCATCGCTTGAGCTGACAGAGTCTTTTAATTACTTGCTACTGAATTAATATATTAGTTGTTTCAATATTTGGGGCAGGAGGTTATCTATTCTGCCTTGTTTAATTTTACCAAACCTTAAAATCTTGCCTTCTGTCTTGCATGTGATTTAGTGTTATACTCACATTTTCAGTAGTTGTCTGGCTTATGACATCATTCCTCTTACAGAAGATTGAGTCAGAAAGTTTTGGGGTGGCCATACCAACATTATCTTTGACCCCAACTCCATTCTTACTCTGTAGCAACTTCACTGCAATTTCATTTCTCTTTTTCTCCATACCATCAAATAATAGAATCATACAATCATAGAATCATAGAATCATGGTTGGAAGAGATCCTCAGGATCATTGAGTCCAACCATAATCTAACTCTATCACTAAACCATGTCCCTAAGAACCTCATCTAAATGTCTTTTAAACATCTCCAGGGATGGTGACTCAACCACTTCCTGAGCAGCCTGTTCCAATGCCTGACAACCCTTTCAGTGAAAAAAAAATTCCTAATATCCAATCTGAACCTTCCCTGGTGCAACTCGAAGCCATGTCCTCTTATCACTGCTACTTGGGAGAAGAGACCAACATCCTCCATGTTACAACCTCCTTTCAGGTAGTTGTAGACAGCGATAAGGTCTCCCCTCAGCCTCCTTTTCTCCGGGCTAAACAGCCTCAGTTCCCTCAGTTGTTCCTCATCAGATTTGTGCTCCAGACCTTTCACCAGCTTCATTGCCTCCTCTGCACCCTCTCCAGCACCTCAATGTCTTTCCTATAGTGAGGGGCACAAAACTGAACACAGGATTTGAGGTGGGGCCTCGACTTCCCTAGTCCTGCTGGCCACACTATTCCTGATACAAGCCAGCATGCTGTTGGCCTTCTTGGCCACCTGGGCACACTGCTGGCTCATACTCAGCCGACTGTTGATCAACATCCCTAGATCCGTTTCTGCCAGGCAGCTTTCCAGTCATTCTTCCCCGAGCCTGTAGCACTGCCTGGGGTTGTTATGACTCAAATACAGGACCCGGGACTTGGCCTTGTTAAACCTCATACAGCTGGCCTCAGCCCATCGATCCAGCCAGTCCAGATCCTCTGTATGGCCTTCCAACCCTCCAGCAGATCAACATTTCCACTCAGTTTGGTGTCATCTGCAAACTTAATGCGGGTGCACTCGATCTCCTTGTCCAGGTCATTGATAAAGAGATTAAACAGGCCTGGGCCCAGTACCAATCCCTGGGGAACACCACTCATGACTGACTGACAACTGGATTCAACTCCATTCACCACAATCCTTTGGGCCTGGCCATCCAGTCAGTCTTTCACCCAGGAAAGAGTATGCCTGTCCAAGCCCTTTATTTTAATTTATATTGCTACGTTTCAGGACCTGTAAACTGTCAGGACTCAGCTTGACTTTTGGCAATTCTCATTTCATCCTTACACTTTTTGGAACTGCAAGACAGTTGTTTCCTACTCTGCCTTTCTTTTAGGCTTTTTGCTCATACCTAATATAGTGTTTAGATAAATCCTTTTACCTTTTCAACCAGAGCTGCTGCACTCTTGTCAGTTATCTTTATGGAGCTGCCAACTCTTTCTTCAGAGGATACTGAACATACAAGAAGCTCATAGTGAGGCTGTAGAACGGAGAACTCAAGGTTTTAGCCTTAGGGGTCATCTATGTGTAAGCTTGAACTCTTAATTTTGTTTAAAATTTCCACCAGATGAAAATAAAGGCATGCACTCTGCAAAATGCTGTTATTAAAGACATACTATTCAAAGTAGTAATTCAGCTCATTTTGCCTAAAAAGGATTACTGAATTATTATCTCTCAGCTCTGCAAAGATGTTACCCTCTTCCCTCAGCACATCTGGCGCCAAAAGAAGATATTTGTTCATGCCCGCTTTGAAACAGCTTGTACCACTTTTTGGCCAATCTATGATAAATGACAAAAAAATTCTTAAAGTGATTTAAGAGCAGTTTTCACTCAATTAAACTTGAATAGCTCTTTGACTAAAGAAAGCCATTACCAATGGCATTTTATTTCTGACCATTCTACTCCATGCTTTATTTCCTAGAACCTACACAAAGGCAGGAGGATTGTCAGAGCCCAGGAAACATGAGATGGGACACTCAGCTTTTCACCAGGCTTGCCAGGTGTGATAGAAAGGAAGAGAGATGCTCTTACTACTTGGAGGTGGAGGGTGAACCTTGCCACCACGGAGAAGGCCATCTGGCAGATGTTTCTCACACTGTGTCCTCTCTTTCTAATACTACCTGTCAAGCCAGACAGTCCCAGCTGGGTGGTCCATGTGGTGGCTTTTCCAACATTGGAAAAGAGATGGCTGCAAAAGCTGTGTAGTCATTTCCCTTGTTTTGTTAGGAAATGCAACAATGACAACTCTGCAGCATACACATACGCCTTCATTCCTGCTCAGATGCTTATTTCCTCCAGTCTTCCTGACATATCTTCTAAGCCAGAGCTTCTTATCAGCAAAACTGACTGCAATGAGTAATTGAAAAGCCTATTATTCACTTTTTTTTTTTTTCTGCAACAATGGTTAATGGAATCATTGGATACTTGATGCTTATTGTGTAATAAGTATAATTTTTGATCAACCTAATTCCTCCTTTGTACTTTCAAATCTTGTTCATAATCTATGGCCAAAAAAAGAAGCCTGTGTGGCCATCACCTTCCCCTTGGAGGGAAGGGTTGCATCACTTTAATATTTTCTTCTCTCTGCAGCACAAGGATCAAAATGAGAAACAGTGCTGCATAAAGTAAGCTTTGAGAGATCAGAGATTTAGAGCAGGACCTTGATGCACAGTGAAAATTATTAGAAAATCCACTCAATAAAATAATACAGGCAAGCACATTTTCCTTACTAGAAGCAGAAGCCAGCAAGCCAGAACAGTTCTTAGCCACTGTGTCCCATTGAGCTGTGGGAATTTGAATAGTTATTTAAAGTATTGAGTAATTAGAGGTCGAGTAATTTTGTGCAATTACTGATACATAAGTAAAGCAATGTTATGGTAAGATGTCAATGACTGTAAAAAAATGGTATATAGCTGCAGTTGTAAAAAATATTCTTCCCAATGAGCATAGTATTAAAACAAGTAGTGAGAGAGAAGAAACACATGCTAATTAAAACTGTTCACCCAAACCTGAACAGGGAATACAAGAAAAAACAAGTAGTAAGAATGACATTTGGAAGCAGACTCAACACAAGAACGTTTGGCAAAAATGAAGTAGTCATAGGCATTCCATAAAGTCAGCAATTTTAAGAACAGAAGCCCTACTTCATGTGCTTCTCAAAATAAGCTTCAAGTCAAGGCAGATATTATCTGTGGAGTTAAAAACTCTTTCTTCCAGCCAAGCCTGGCAAATGAGTACTTTTCTTCTTTTGTTTGATTCTGTTTTGCTTTATAACACTTTCAAAGTTAGAATGTCTGTAGGTGGTGGAGTGGCAGATCTCCTCACGCTCTGGGCAGGGGCATGCACTGATGTCATGGGCTTTGCCATAATTCCTGTGGCAAAACCAAAAGGCTTACGGATTTACACAAAGTAATGAGACCCAGAACTACTTACCCTTGCTTACACGAATATTTTCCTTCCTCCCCTTTCTGCAGAATTGACATGCCCTCTAGAAGAAGAGAGAGGACAGTCCCTCCTCCTTTTTACAAGTGCAAACTATCCTCTGTAGTCCATTCTATAATGCTATCTTATTATTTAATATTTCTCCAAAACCCAGATTTCAGGAGGTGGCTTATATGTGATTGACTCTGAGTGTCAGAACCTGCAAGTAAACATTAGAGAAGCCAGGGGCTGTTTGTGATTTGCATTCCAGTTGTACACAGCAACTCGGTGAAGGAGATGGATACGGAAATGCTGCCTCCAAGAACTGTGTTAATAGCCTGGTGGATGCCTTGTAGAGGCAGGAAACAAAAAACTCAGACATTTCAATACAAACTTTATTTTATCATGTAAGTAAGGAACATTTAAATAAAAAGATTGTTCCTTTACCTCACAAGTTGGATGGTCAGATAGATTTTATTTATTATTAATATTAAATGCTAAAAAGACAGCATAGTTGAATGAAGAAACCTTTGTGGAAAAAATTTCAACTCCTGTAAAGGAACTCAAATTACTAGAACAAAGGTTTTTTGGCACAGGAATTATGAATGCCTCAAATCAACATTCAACTCAGTGTGTGAGAGTCAAATATGAAGTTAAAAAAAAAACCCAGTCTGTACTCACAATTAAATCAAGCAGAAAGCAATTATTTCATTACAACTGATAGAGGAACTGCAAAGTCAGAACTCTGATTCCTGCCAAATATTTTGCCAGATAAAATTAGAAGGAGGAGTGGTTTTGTAGTCCTTGTTTATCAGAAAAACATTATTTACATTGAATTTATAAGAAGTTCTTGATATTCTTATTGTTTGAAATAAAACAATGAAATTCCTATGTACAATTTATTATGGTGGATGTAACATGAAAAAAGCCTCAAATATCTGTGGAAAGTTGTGTTAAGTGGGTTCATTAGGTCTGGTTAAAATTTGTAATAAGAGGTAATCTTAGTATGCAGGAAAGTGAAGTGGTTCTGTTCACGCTTCGCAAAAGTGTCACATTGAACTAGTTAAATGGCTGGGATGATCACTCAGCAAAAAGGGAATTGCTTCAGCTGAGATTGGGATCCTTGCTGGAAGCTTATGCTCATTCAAGTGAAGAGAAGAAAATGTGACACTCAACCATCACAAGAGAGTAGTACTTTACCACTTCAATAATACTTCTCTAATATTTTTGTTTGGATATGAAAGTCAACAAAGATTTCAGATACAAACAGTATTCAGTGGAAAGAAGGCCAGACCACTCTAAATAAGAATTGTAAACCAAATGCATGCTGTTACTGTAGCATATTGTGTGTCCTCTTTGTCTTGAACCTGGTGGATCAATTTTTATTCTGAATGCTGTTATGTGATAAACATTTAAGAGCAGCTAAGGAGTAACAGAAGTGCAGCAGTCTTTAGTGTTTCTGATTCCTGTGAACAAGAAATTAACTGTCTACAGAGAAAGTAAGGTGCACTATTTTATACCTCATGAGCCTTACCCTTTCCTGTGTGAGGAAAGGACTCCATTTGAGCCTCTCGCTCATAGAAGGGCCGCTGACTTCTCTGGGTGCAGGCATCCATCACAGTCCAGGTTGCTCAGATGAACGTGCACGTGCAGAAAGACAATTACAGTTGTGATAACATGTGGCAACTAGGAGAGAAATGCCCTTTATAACCAGTTTCAGTCCATTTCAGATCATTAAATCAAATCTTTGCCCCAGAGGTGAGCTGTGAGACATTCGCCCCTACATGTTACTGGCATGGGATCACTACAGTGAAGGGTGAGTGCAAGAGGAGAATTGATCTCCCATGTATTAGGTAATTTTAATTCTGTTGAAGCAATTTTGATCTGCTCTACTCTTCACAGTAGAGAAGCATATGGTTCCACATTTGGTGGCCAGCACTAGCAACAGATTAACATCTTAGATAAATGCTACATTTTGCTATTATGACAGTAAATGCAATTAGACTTGGACATAATGAGACAAAAGATTCCATAGCCAGACAAAAGCACATGTTCTCTAAGAATTACAGACCTGGTATTGATTTGTAATTATATATATGAGATAGAACGGTTTCTATCTCCAATAATCTTTAAAGACTACCATCTGCCCCTAGACAACCATAAGAAGGAAACCTAATTTGGATAAAAACCTGCTGTGGATAGTTAATTGAGTTAAGGGATCAATTTCTAATAAAATTTAAGGATTGGGCTGTGTGATAATCCTTTGAATTACCTGCAGCAGCAAATTTGTCCTTAGCTTTTGTTCCTCACAGTAGCACCTGGCTTCCTGGTAAGTGATATGCTCAGTATGGTCAATAAAAACTGACTGAAACAAAATAGAAAGAATTTTAAAATTACTGCTGTCATAAGAGTAATAATAGCAGCAAACCTCATCAAAATATAAATGATAACAATAAAAGTACATGAAAATGTATATTTGCTAAATGTAGTAGTGATATGAGGTAAGTAGACATTTTAAAGATTAATTTAAAAATAAGAATTATAAATGCATGCACGTGTACATGCACTTGCTACAAATGGCATCAATGAAGACCTCCAGTGCTATGCGATAAGACTAATATGAAATGAGGGCAGAACAGAAATATTTGAGTAAATGTCAGTTTGAAGTGTCTTCTCAGTCTTTCAGGACTGCATTTCTGCACCTAAGCAAGAGCAGTTTGCATGCAATGAATTCCCTGGTTTATGCTGGCTCCCCTGCACTCTGTGTCCTCAGCAATTCCCTTTGAACTCTCTCACTCAGCAGAGTAAAACGACCAGTTCAATTTGATAAAGAGGAAATCATGACATGTATGTAATAGATATAAGTGCAGTATGGGGTGTTATGTTTTCTTTCAAGATGTCTTTAGAGCTAATGCAGTGATACCATTTCAATGTTTCAGGCTTCATGTTGCTATCCATTTAATGGTTTACATCAGATTTATAAATCCACCATGAGATTTTTGCTAAAGAAAACATTACTTCATCAATTACACTGTTAACAACAGCATATAGTTTTCTTAGGTAGAGCAGAAGTTCAGGCCAGTGTCAGAGGTTAGCTACATTAGTCATGTGTGATGAAAGAAAAGACTCTATTAATGCTTATGCACTAGGATTAAGATGACTTGAATGCTGTAATCCTTCCTGTTCGACTGTTGGCATCGTGCTGCCATCTGACAACAGCTGTTTCCTCCTTAATCTAATGGAAAAAAATTGTGATAGATTGTTGCCTGCACCATTACAAGCTCAGTCATTCCAATTTATGTTTTAGTAAATATGCATGTCTATCACAATAAAACCCCTTAAATGTATACATGTGTTGCATACAGTATAGTCTTATTTATTTTTGGCATCTTCTTTAGTAAGTACCCAAAGAACCAACCTACATTGTCCTGCAGCAACACATCATTTTAGTTCTGTAGTTAGGAGCATGCTGTGTGGGACAGCAGGACCCAAAACTTGTTGTGAGGAAAAGAAACGGCATTTGGGTACATAAAAAAGGAGTAAACATTACATGTCATGATACTTTGTAATTGCCACTCTTGGCAGAAGGCCAAGCATATAGCTCACAGAATCTTTTGAAGCCAGTGGAGCTGGAGGATCCTGCCTTGGAACTGGACATCAGGCTGACATCTCTGTTTTCCTGCCAGCTGCTACTTTAATGACACAAAATTACATTTGCCTTAAGTATTTCCCGAGCTTCAAATTGTTGGGATACTTAGGTGAAGCTTGGAGTTCAAAAACTCATCCATGAGAATCTGATTTGGATGCTGTTGGATCATGTTACCATCATACACACTGGTTTGACTGACAGCTACTGATACGTTCATATACATTGAATACATTTGGTATTGGGAGATAAAAATAAAAGCTTGCTAAATGACCAAGTATTCCTTGAGAGCAGAAGACCGAACATCTATATTTCAAAAAGAAAACATTGCCTTTTGGGTTGATGATGCATGAAAGAGTGATTGCTATTGGTTCTGAAGTAGGAGAATTTAGCCTGAAGATCCTGTCCCTCTTTATGGATGTTTTCTGAGTTTAACTTGGGAACACAATGAAATGCAGACATGGGCAGAGGGGAGAAAATGAGGGTCAGATTGAAAGTCAGGCAAATAATTCTGTACCTTTCAAGAGCAGAAACTCAGAACTGAAGGATCCCATTAAATATTTTATTATAATCTCAGGTGAAGTCATTTGAATTGAAAGTAGAGACTCCCAGCTTCTGCTGGGGGAAATGGGTTCATGACCAGTGTCTCTCAAAACCCACCTGCACCAGCCCAGTTACTGTTGAGGGAAGTGAAAATAAAACTGCTCTGTGTTTTGCAAAACACAAAGTATTCCCAGTAGCAGGAGACAGAGGACAAATGGTCCTACTCTGCTGTCCACTTTTTGCAGCAGTTATGCATGATGAGACATTACTTTACATAACATTACTTCATGTTTGAGGATGATCGTTTCAGGGGTTGGAACATGCCATGGACTGCCTGGGCAGAGACTGAGCTTCTCATTCACTTCTAGAATAATGCTCTGGAGTTTGTGCAACCACTAATTTGTAATGTAGAGGATCTTTTGGGATACTGTTGTGTTACCTAAGATTCATACTAAGATTGTTAGCTTAGCAAATCACTGGATTCTGTGGTGCTCTTTTATATTAGCTGCTTCCAGTAATGAGACTTTGCACTGATATATGAATAGTTGGGGCAAAATAAAAATATTGCAAATCCTAACAAGTAGAATTAAATATTGCAGGTATTTTTATGGCACTGCAGCATGTATGAGTAGTGATCAAATGTTTAGGGGTAAAATGCAAGGCAACAAAATATGGAATACTCTGGTTATATTAAAGGCCTGTTGTGTAAACTGTATTTAATATAATCTTTAAACAGATGAGTTCTTGTGAGTATGCTCAAGGGGGTTTCTTTTATTTGCATGATTTACTTTGGTTTTGTCTGAAGTAAATAGTTTATTTAAAATGCATTCTTAGGTTTCAGATATACTGCCTGAAACATAACACCAAACCCAAACAATCAGTGGGACAGTCTGTGATCTTCAGTATATGCAGGATTATGAGCTCTGTGGATGCATGTCAATTATTTTTAGAAGGACATAAGAGCTGATAATATATACTGACATTTTACAGTGAGAATAGATCTTATTTCGGAAAATCTTGAACACAGAGGTATTCTTAATATTTGTACTTTTTGCTATAGCAAAATGTATTTGACAGTTGTAATTCTTTAACTCAAAATACCACTCAGAAATTAGGAGTGATGCAGAGGACATCTTTATGTTTGTCTGTTGACATTTTTGTTATTTACATTTCCAATCAGGGCATAAACACAACAGTTTCACCTGACTAAAACCATCATTACAATTTAAATACGTGTTTATTTTGCTAATACATAACTCACTGAGTTAAAATAACACTGAACATCCACTATGAGCTGAACACTTGGCTTGCAGTTTAGAAAAGGGCCTGTGTTCTGCAGATAAGTACACTGTCAGTATTATTCTGTGTTTAAAATGTTTCAGCTACAGGGGTTAGAATTGAAGAATTGCTTCATTTCTGCAAAGCGGGAGCAGGCCAACCTGCGCATCACAAGAACCCTGTTTGGCACTGAGTTCCTGGGGGTTATTTGTGACCACAGCACATTAAATGTGATCCAGATTTCTGTGAATGGTGATGCTTTTAAGTCTGATCAGAAAATTGTGTCCTCAGAAAGGTTAAGAAATTCAATCACAAAGTTATCAGGGTGTGTTACTTTTTATAAAAGTTATTTTAAAAAATAATGTAGGATAATAAAGTTTTTTTGTGACTGTCCTATATAGTGAATCATAAATTGTATTTTTTATCATTCATACACATTTACACTACTTTCATTGTTGCAAGGACCAGAATTATTTTTAATTATAGCCTCTTTAAACATAAAAGTAGCTCTACTGGTTTGGACCAAAAGTCCATCTATGTGGTATCCTACCAGCGTTTAAAAGACACCCATACAAGAGTTTTAAAGCAGAGCTGCTATTCCTGATGTTTTCGCCAGCTTGCAGCCATATGCTGCCAGCCAGTTCCTGAGCCAGATGTTCTTTCTATGTATTCAATAATAGTCCATGGATTTCTTTTCTGTGAACACATCCGGTCTTTCCAAGAACCTGTGTGAACTTCTGGCTTCCCCAGGATCCTGTGGCAACCAATTCTGCAGTGTAATTACACATTACATGAAATGTCACCACTTTCTGTTTGTTTTGCATGAATTTTTTCATTGTAGTTATAGTTAATTCCCCCTAGTTCTGGTACTGGAAGAGACAATGAATGACCAATTGGTATATTTTTTTTTTTGGTAACCTATTGAGGTTTGTATCTTACTAATTTAAGTCCCAGTCTTCATCTGCAGACCACCTTCTCTGCCCTATTTTTTTGTGCTTGTGTGTTTGTTTTTATTAATTGATCCTATAATGATAGTAGCCAGCAGTAAAATTGCTAAGATTACTTGCACAAGCAAGGTATACCAAACTAAACCCTGAATTAGAAATTATATTTAATATAGTTTAAATATGAATATTGTTTAAATGTGAGCATAGTCTCCGTTATATTTTGTTTGGATGTTGGGGGCAATCAGCCTCTTAACAGCAAACCTGATCTGACTGTACAATTTAGGCCAATACTTTTTTTTTTTTTTTAAATATGAATTGTTCAGTAAGAGTATGTTATGCCAAAATAATTGTACTTTTATGGCTTAAAGGACTTTCTGACATACACAAGGTATAATACAGAAAGTATCATTCCTAGATTTTTAAGTATATTCCCAGTATTCTTCTGTATTTTGCTATGTGCCTATAATTTAAGAACAGTACATAATAATCTATTCAAACACTTGTGTACTTTCTGTCCCTAAATGTGAATAATACAAAATACACATACTGGGTCCTTATGCTTTGAAGTTTGGGTCCTTGCAAAGCAATTGTGGTGAAGCTTCATTTTAAAATATTAGCCTTGCTTATCTGCAGTCAAAAGAATGAGAAATTAGGTTGACTAAAATAGTTCCAATATTCTGAACAGAGTAGTTAGAAGTAGGGAATTCCACTGACTTAAGCAGGATCCTCGAAGCCCCTGGAGGCTGCCGTTCCTCATGGAAGGATATGGCAACGTCCTGAAGTTATTACCATTTCACAGCTTGTTGGCAGCTAAAAATGATGCATTTGCTTCATGGGGAAAAACAACATTCCAGTTTGGCCCATGTAACAAGTACTTCAGGCATTTAAAACTATTATGGTTGTATATTGTAAAGTATATTTCTGCATAACATTACAGCACGCATTATACATCGTGCTGATTCCTTGGGAAAATATCTTCCTGTGATTACTGTAATGAAATGCACTTTGCATAGATAATGTTGTAGAACCCGATACTTCCACAAATAGATAACTCTCAAATTGGGGCCAGGAAAAAGAAAAATCTTCAGCTTGAAATCTGCTCCTATGAACACCTGCTCTTATTGTAATAATAATCTTTTATAGCAATTTTGTCTTAATTTTTAGTGATGCCCCAAAGCAACTGAAGAGAAGAAACTAACAGGCTAAGAAAAGAAAAAAGAATGATTTTGGCAGACACGCAGATTTTTCCCCTTAACTGTTTATTCACGGCCAGAAGCAGCATACAGACACGTGGGCCCTGTGCTGATTCTTTTGTAAAACTAAAACAAATAGATATGCAAAGGTTCAGTGGCTAAACATTAATTTTCCTCTTTTTTTTTGTGAGTGATTTGTGGGATTCTGCACTCTTGAAAATCAGTCTGTGTTAGTGAGAAATGTCATGTTTTTATAAACAATAGCTATACTAGTAAAAGGCCTACTGCAGCTGCAGTAAAAAAGCACTTTATACTGCTCCAGCCGCTTAAATACCTGAATAGGTATTAAATATTACAAGTCCTTGTATTATTGATAAAATTTATCTATACTAGGGTCGTTTTTCTTTACCCATTTTGAAAGAGTCCAACTGGCAAAATTAAAGTGTAGGAGGCCCTAATGAGAACGCACACAAACAGTATGCTAATTTTCATATGACCACTGCTTGATTACCCCTAACCCACTAAGCTAACAGAAATATAGTTTTATGATATTTGTTAATGTCACTGTTTTAATTCTGGGAAAACTGCAGACTCTCCCAGAGCAGAGGTACTTGTGTGTAGTTGAAGCTTTTGTACCTCAGCCAGCAGGTGGCAATGAGATGACCGTTCCTACAGGTGATGATCCCCGCATGTACTTCAGTAACGTGTTCCAAACCAAAGTTAAATTAAATAGCTGCTACATTCCTCAAAGAGCAGCAGGGCTGATGGCATCAGAAGTATCCTCCTTGTAATATTTTCTACCAAATTTTATTGTCATGCATGCTCACATACTAATCTCTTCAGTGAGAATTTGTGAAATACCTTAAATTACTGAAAGGCCTTACTTCCTGTATTTCATTTTTAAATATGGTAAAAATACAGTTTGGAAAAAAAAGGTAAAAATAAAATAGTTTTTGCAGCCTATTTGCCATACAGGGATTGCCAGAATACGTAATTATTGATAAAGAGACAATACCCTGGCTGGACAAATGTATCCTTTCGTTAATGCAAAATGTGGTGCTCTGCTCTTTGCCTCTGTCTCTCATACATACAGGTTCACAGTATGTACAGTAGCACAGCATTTTATTTTATGGTCAAGGAAGGATAGAAAAGAGAAACTGATTATTTCTTCGTATTTTAGATAATTTGTCCCATAAGAAACATGTAGACTCACGTAAATTCGGAGATGGAAATACTACTGATCAGATTACAGTGCCTTCTGGCAATTTGATTTTGTATTTAGTAAAAATACATGAAAATGCACAAGGGGTGGTGTTCCCCCATCCTGGGAACTGCTGTCTGCCCCTGAGGAAAATGCATCTCCTCACTGATGAAAGTTAGCAGCACTATTTCCATTGATATTCAGGTGCCTAGATGTAACCTTCCTTCCCTGGCCTGAGAGAGCACCAGCCAAGGGCTGCAGAAGGCTCCTTGTCAAAGACCAAACCCTGACGCAGTCGCACGTCGTGACTGCTCACTCAGAGCCCTGCTTCCCTTTGGCAGCCATATGGCTCGAAGCCATTCCCTGCGTCCTCTTCCCAGGTGCATCATTCTCTGCAAACCACCCACTTCCCCAGCCTGTTTTGTGCTGTGTGCTCTCGTTCTGATTTTGTTTGTGACTGTATTAATTCCTCCTACTGAAGCTACAATTGCATTTCATAGATTGAAATTTCAGGACACTTGGTCATAGATGTCTTCATAATACTTATGTTATGTACATGTGTACATTTACATACCTTTACATTACTTTTCCCATATGCATGCTTATTTAAAAGACACTTCAGCTTCTCTCTTTTTCCAGCTTTTTTTTTTTTTTTTGCTGGACATATAGTGAACAGTATCATACATAACACAAGGTATTAAATAGTAAGATTCTATATTAAATTTTAAAAAATCAGACTGCTACAACATAAATACCATTTTTAGGTTAATATCTTCCAAATGAACTGCAAACATTATGTTTTTCCTGTGGAAACTACACAGATGATATCCTGATGTAGGCAAACTTTCAAGTATAGCCTCCTGTAACACCAGCGATTGCTTTAAAAATTCATGGAACTGGTGTATATTCTTGCCTTGTATTTCTGCATCTCTTGCTGAACTTTGCTCTACAAACCTGTCTGTCACGATTTCTCTGCAGACAGAGATGAGCAAATTAGCTGCAACGAGTGATTTATTAAACTTAGTCATTTGTGACTGTCACAAATGTACCCTTAGAGAACTGAGGCCTTAGAGGCTACACATTCAATGTTTTCTTTAAAATTATTTGTGACTAGGGCGTGTGGCATCAGTATAGTTATTGCTAGGTACATGGTACTATAGTACAGCTAAAATGGTTCTTTGAGTTTTTATTATTCTTGCTGTATGACTGGTATTTTCCAGCTTCTCACTGTCTGCTTTCAGTCATAAAAAACCCAAAAGCTCAAGTATTTATTTCTTGTACAAATCTTTGCACAAGTCTTCACATTAATTTTCCTCGTAGTTGTTCTTAATGAGAATTACATTACAGTTACTTCTGAATAGCTATGAAGAGCAAATAAAAAGCATTGGAAGTACTCTCAGAAACAAATAATTGTTTTTTTCCCTACAGTTTGTTTGTGAATTTCTTTTTTCAAAATTCAGCCAATCCTTGTTACAATAATGCTACTGCAAAATAGCTTCCAATCCCAAATATCACACACAAATTTAATTCAAAAGTACAAGTGCTAAGCATTGCTGTCAAAGCTGATTTATGCAGAAGATGTAGAAAAAATTTTAGTTGTGTTAATTGATGATTTTTTTTACAGAATGGAAGCATAACAGAAACAAGCCTGGTAAGCTGATGAAACAGGGAAGACAAGCAAGAATGTGGGGACTTCTATTCCTCCTTTCTGACTTGTCTCTGATACTTAAAGACACGGCTTTAAGAAATACTGTCTGATTGAAATGACATTTGTCAAACTGTAGTTGGGATTTCACATGTGGTTAAAGTATGGTGCCCTTCTTTTGGATTTTCGTTAAATTTCTGGAAAATGCAGTTCTGAGTTTATAGGAGCCATTTTAAAAATTAATGTTGGATTCAGAAGATTGTTTCAATTCCAACTAGCAAAAATAATACTGGCAGGTTGAAATACTCCATATTGAGTGTGGCTGAATTTGCATTGAGTAAAATGTGAGAGGGACACATTTTTCTAAGATTTGTCTGGGATGAAAGAGAATGATGCAAAATGAATGCTTCTGCCAATATGAAAGAACTAAGAATATTTTGCTTTGTGTTAATGTGAAGTTTTACTGAGTAATCTTCACTTTTAAAGCCTTTAGAGAGAAGTGGTTTTCTTTCTCGCAGCCCATGACTCATGCAATTGTTCCTTTCTTTGTTCTGAAGCATTTCTTCTCAGCTCGTAGCGACATTTCTGGATAGCTCTGGCTAGCTCAGTTTGGGATTGTGTCACGATTTTCATGAGCTTTTCTGATTGACTAAATTCAGAAGAAATTCTTCTCCTTCATGGCTGCTCTGTGTTTTACTTCACCAGATGTTCCTGTGCCACAAATTCAGCTGTGATCAAATCTGCAGGCAACAGCAAAATTAGAAGGGTAACAAACAGCAAAGCTCCCAGTCAATGTGTAAACTGTCTAAGTGAACATATGTGAGAGAGAACATGGTTTCAACTTCCTATCCAGATGTAGACTGAAAAAGCTATCCCAGCCGCTGTTCAAACCTGATCTAAAGCAGGAGGGGAGTGTCTAACACAGACCATGAACCTGAGTGATGGATACAGCCTGCCTTTGAAACCAGCAAATCATATGTTTATTTTCAAGTTATGTTCTCCACGCTTGCTAGTACCATCTCCATCTCACTTGATGAAACTTCAGCTGGTCTGCTCATCCATTCCGTTACACCCTGAATGCTGGATACCTCAGTCTTCTTCCTGACTTAAAGAAGAGAGGAGGAACAGTTGCAGAAAGAGGCAACAAGGATGGTCAGGAGGATGGTCAGGATCTCTGAAAGAAAATTAAAACCATGTGGCGCGTTTAACCCAGAAAAACTCTTTTTGAAGGGTTAAACAGCTGTCTTGTATAAATGTAAAATGGGATTGAACAGAAACATGAGATAGCATGCTCCAGAGTTTAATCTTTATTTCATTTTTATACTCTAGTAGAGTATATCTACCTATGCAGTGAACGCATTTGGTGTGCACCACATCTAGACAATGGTCTGGCTGAATTAAGAAGAATCAAGGCCATTATATTCTGAAAATACACTGTTTTTTCATATTAGTGTCATATGTGACGTTTTATAAAACTAAAATTTTATCAAGACCAGCTCAAGGGAAAGGAGGCATTCAGAGTCACCAGTGAAAATCCCTTAGTATCCAGCATTGATGCTGACTTTCCAAAAGTGGCATGAAACATTGGTTGTGGTATTAAGTTTTCCCCAGAAGTCCTATACCTCCTGTGGAGATACTGCAAGATGTACCAGACCTGTTCTCTGTGCTTGGGGATATAGAAATCCATGCCATTTTATTCCTATTAAATCATACACCAAAAGAAGTAAACAGTGATGTGATGGGAAGTAATATCCTGCATTTCTGGTACCTTTCAGTGTAGTTGGACATATGGTGAATAATCCTCATGAATAGCTAGATATGATTAGCTCCATTATATGGATAGGGAACGGGAAGCAACAATTGATATGAGCATTTGTACAAGGTCACACTACAAAAAAAGATGGGTAAATTACCACTACTGAAACTGATATACCTCTGGGTAAAATTCAGCAGCTGTCTGACCATGAGCAAAGACATGAACAGATGCCACAAGAACCTCAACCACTCAAACCCCGCTGTGGCTTATGTAAAGTAAGTAGATGGGCTGCAATGGGCGAGATCTGAATTTCTCCAGGGGATGCATTCAAGAAAAATCAAACTGGATAAGCTGAAATAAATTCATGTCTTCATTAGTCTTTGTATGGATAATCTCAAAAACATCATCGGTAGTTACTGTTTCAGCTTTTGCAAAGTCATTGAATTCAGAATTACAGAAGCAGCCACCAGAGTGCACCAGATACATTGTAAAGCAACTTGCAAGAAAAGAGAGGACCCTAAGAAATGTCCCTCCTCCTTCTTATTTTCTTATTTTCTTTTTGCTATGGGAAACAAATCAGTGGTTTACATATGTATGTGGAGGGCAGTGAGGGAGAAGATGAAAACTTTCAGGAAGGCGGGAAGGTGTCAGTTCTCTTACCTGTGGCCATACCCATGGGGTTGCTTCTGTGCCAATTGTGTCTTGCTTACTAAATTCTCCCATGTTTCGAGCTGCCTCCTGATAGTATTGGACATTTTTTGCCATTAAAAATCCTATGAAAATTTGGATGTAGGATAAACATTAGCTTGCAGGATCAGACTACAAAAAATGTTTATAATGTGCTGGCTAGCAAACATGTTACCAGCTTTCTGTATACAAGTCTGCTTTTTGTGTACACGTGTGACTTCATCCTCAGCTTTATATTCAGGGATATATAAGCACCCTCTTACATACCACTACTGTACCTTTCAGAGTCCTGACTACTCCACATTGTGTATGCCAAATGGTGCACGTTGTAACTGGACGTTGCACCTTCCATATTTTGAAGTGCAACATAAAAGCATTAAAGGTGGAGCTTACCTGACAGATGTGGACATCTGCATGTGGCCTACTTATGTAGTCATCCCTTCTAGTCAGTGGAAATAAATAGAAAATTCTAGAGCATGATTCATCTTTACATCCTAAAGTGGATGTCTAACATAGGGCAGAGGATTTTACTCTCTAAGAGAACACTTCTGTCGCAGACTTTCAGTGGCGCATAAAATCACTTGCATGGGTGTAGCCATCAAGAGTTAAGTAACAGAAATCATACCCTGAGTATGTTAACCTGTAATATTATTTTTTATATTATTCCTAGCATTGATTATTAACAGCTGCAGAACACTACTCATGTATGTAGCTCTTTGTGTAGTGTAGTGGAGTGCAGCAATACACGAAGTGTGAAGCTTAATAAGGGTTAGATTCCATCTTACAATATACAAGCAACTTTCTATTTCACGTCTTTTCTGACTGCTAGCTGGAACCCTGGAAACACAATTTGGACAATGGAAGTGCTGCTACTTTATTTGAATGTGAGTTAGGTGAGTGAGCTGATGAGACATTTTCTGCTCAGTTTAAAACCCATATGTACATATTTTACAGTAGCTAATGCTAGGGAAAGGATAAAACTCTCCTGCATTAAAAAATACACTTTCCAAATCCTGAAGTACAGTTGTACTTTACTACAGGACTGCATCGGTTGTCCGAATGCTCCAGCATTGGTTCCAGATGGATCTCTGGACCTTAGCAGGAATAAATCCATCTATTGCCATTGAAGTCAGCCTGTGAATTCAAATTTGTAAGCTCACGTTCTGTAAGCCAGTGCTTCTCCGTGGATTGTATTTTTACCTGCTGGTAATTGATACATCATCAGGAACATGCAGTGTGAAAAATCATCCATCACCTATATAAAATATATAAACATATATCTATACAAAATATGAAAATCAGTGTGATTTTTTTTTTTAATCTGGGAAAGCTTTAAAAAGGAAAAAAGCGCTCTGCAGTGAAAAGTCAAAAGCATATGTCGAACACATGCATGCTCAAACCCTGTAAAGCAGTGATGAAGTATGGTACTGCTGAGAAGTTCTCTTTTTAGCAATTGCTTTGCAAAGAGAGCACAAAGCACAAGAACCCAGTGCCATTTGTCTGGCTATGACAACTGATAATATTAAGTGTAAAGGCACTGAGTGACATCTTAATATTTAAACTCTTTGACAGTGTTGGATTCTGTAGCAACATTGACTGATTTGTAATCTCAGTGATATCTCGTTTCATCACATAAAGCTATACGCCTCAAATGGTGCATTCTTATCTAGTCAATTACGAAGAACTTTACTTTTCAAATAAGCATTCCTGTACCTTGTTAAGAATGTGAATATTAACTGCAAACTCAGCAATTGCTGAGCGCAAGTTGTTTTGGGCAGAAGATAGACCAGTGAAAGTGGCGATATTCATGTCTGTTTACAGCAATAATACATCTGTAGGCCAAAATTGTCTAGCTGGCTCCACTGTAAACTGGGAATATTTCATCAAAGAAAACTATTCTGGTTTTATGCTGTCATAACAGCGGAGTTTGATTCTATCATGTTGTTAAACATAGTAAAGAAAAAGGTGTGCCTAGAGTTAAGCTCCTAAATCCACTTCCATGTTTGAAGTGCATCATATTAAAGACAGATTTAAGAAGGCAATCAGTATCTCTGGTGGTTTTATCAGTAATTTAATCTCTATTCTCACTTATTAATAGAACTTTCTTTCTAGCTCCTTTCCCACCCTCCTTGTGATATACCTAACAAAGCTTTCTTACTCTCCAGTTGGCTGGTAGAAACTCATTCTCGGTTTTGCCATTCTTAATCTCCTCCCTCCATGAATGAGGCAGGTTCTTCCCCTTGTCCATTTGCAGTAAAATTTTCTTTGAGCAGTCCCTGGTGACGCCACATTGGCTACATCTCGTTTCTGCATTCTTCTTTTTACAGCAGCAGTGCAGCATGTTATGGTGTGCCTTAATTACGATGTGTTTTAAGATGCTTATCAAAGAAAAAGCAGTTTATATTGTTGTTCTTCTAGCACCTAATATATCTCTGATTTGGGCAAAGGGCTTTGGAAAGCACTCATTAAACACAGAATGCTTTAGATGTTCTTACTTTTCTTTCTGTTATTTTTTTAGTGATTCTTTAAAGGGAATTTTATAATGAAGTGGAGTATTTGGCATGCAACCAATTAGTTGAAGTTTTAGAAATGGCTGGGTCCTAAGAACCCTGGTATTTACATGCTTAGTTTTCTTGGTTTAGTTTAAAAGAAAGAGGCTGGGTTCTTCAGAAAATTATTTTGTGTTCTGCATAGGCTGTTTGACTATAATCCACACATGCATTTAAAGAAAGACCCAAAGGCACCAGCAGATAGGTAGGTGTACTGACATACATTACTAGGACATTTTCTCATCTCATGCAGATTTACTTCTAAAGTGAGCAGTGAAAACAGACAAGTCTTATTTGTATGTTTATGTGAGAAGTTAGGGCAATTTTTGCCTTTTGGACATGGCCTGAGATTGGAGTGGGGTTTTGCAGTGGGTTCATGTCCTTGCTTTTGTGTATATTCCTGTGAGTAGATACTTGCAGAGAATTTGTTCCAGTGTATTGCTCCTGGTCTATGCTGCCAGTTAAGCTGTTGTAGCCATGCTTACCAAGCCATTTTTTAAGCAAAAGTGTAGCTGTTCCTTCTCTTTTACCCATTCCCTTTGGTAACTGAGAACATCTGGGGAGGTGGGGCAGCACCAGCCTCTTTTCTATGCACTGTAAATTGTAAAAAATTAAAAAATGCACATAGTTCAAAATAGACCGGTTCCCTTTTCTAATTTATATGCAAAGCTCATTGGTTGGTAGTAATGTCTACTTCTTAATAATTTTTTACTTAATATGAAAGTTTAGATTAAAAATTAGCAATGCAAAAATATTTTAGCCAAAACACCTTGGCTAGCTGCCCACAGACAAAACATCTTACAGAAGCCATGGAAGAGGCAGGCTATATTAAACCCACTCCTACCCTCAGTTCTTTATATGAACTTAAAACTAAGGCAGCAGTTGACCTTCAGTGTTGTAAGAAGTCACCTCTGTAATGGTTGGTCTACTGAATGTCAGCCAAATTTTCCTGTGCTTGTAATGTTGACACTCTTCTTTTGTAGTGACATTACTCTTTTTAAAGAAATCGGGGAGTGCCTGTTTGGCACTCTGTAGAAGGCCACCCTTTCAAGAAGAAACCTACTGGATGAAATCAGCTGCTTAAATCCATGACAAAATTCAGTTATGTCTGGATATCACTAGTGAACTCTGCAAAGTCACCAGCTGTAAGCACCAAGGACTCTGAAGGACAAACTGATCTTGCTCAAACATGACGGGAAGTTCTTTCCCTTTGCTTCTCTGCTGGGAGCAACTTCACAGCAACTGTAGGTTGAGATTTATGTGCTGGCCCTGCTTGGCAGCTCTGTGCTAGAGAACAGCTGCACAGAAAAATGCGTGACAGCACACAGCTCTCTGATTTGGGTGTGTGACAGTTTTAATAAGTGAAGGTTCAGAACTTGATACCTGCATGCTCCAGAACACCTCAAATAGCCTGGTAGTGAGCTCTTCAGATGTTTAACTGCAAGCAAAGAGGTTGCATGACTTGTTTTGTTTTAAAAGGAAAAGGAAAATGCAATTCAAATTATGCTCATATTGAAGCCAGTCCATTCACTCATGGCACAAAGCAATTCTAATTCAGGCAAACCATAGGCTTCTGTGGACACAAATTACAAACCTAAGTAGTGTATATACATTTACTGGTTATGTAGTTGCCACGGATAACAAAACAAAACAGGCTTGAGTGTTGTGTTACAGGTCCTGCCTACTAATTCAAAACTAATACTAAGGCAGCGAGTCCCACCTCATCAGTTTGTGCCGAGGTGCAGAGGACACTGACCTTACTGAAAAGGCCGACCCAAGGCTGCCCTGCTCCAGGTGTCGCTGGTTGGTAAAGTACGACCTTGGAGGCAATGGCAGCTGGTTCAAGGCACAGCATCTGTGAGGCAGCTCGGTCACCTTGTGTCCTTGCTTGACGCTGCCACCTGCTGTGATTTTTATAACGATAGCTTGCAATTAAAAAAAAAAAAAAGCCATGGGAAGTTAAACCAAGCACAGAATCACGTTGTGATTCTGTGAAATGGACAATGCATAAAATAAACACCAAATACTGAAAACGTTCCTTATTTTTCTGATTGAAACACAGTGGTCTCGTAAGCCACCTCTAACGGGAGCAGCCATTGGCGTGTGGCACACAGCACCGACCATCGGGCGACTTACACAGCTCTGCAGCAACTTTTCTTCAGTTGACAGGTTTCTTCGCAATGCCTTAAACAACTCCAGCCTGACGCGGGAACGCTGGATCTTAGCAGTACGTGATGTACGGGAGCACACAAAAGGACAACGCGGGCGGGCAGGCCCGCCCCGGGTGGAGCTGCCGCCGGCGGCCGGTGCGGCGCAGGGCGGGAGGACACGCTCCCGGAAGCCGCTCGGTCCCGCCGCGCTGCTGAACGGCCGCTGCCGCCGGCTCCCGCCGCCCTCGCCCGTGGGGCGACCGAGCCGGGAGGAGGGGCACGGCCCGCCGGAGGAAGAGCTGCCGTCACCCAGCCCTGCCCCACTGCGCTGCCGGCGGGAGGCTGGGCCGCGGCCGGGCTGCCCCGCTCCGCCTTGGCGTCCCCAGAAGGGATGCGGCAGCGCACGCCATGAGCTGGCGGTCCTGCTCCCACGGGGTGGTTCTCACCGCCTACCACCCCAGCGGCGGCGGCGACGCCCCCGGCTGGTGAGTGGCGGCGCGGGGAGGCAGGGCCGGCGGCGGTGCGGGCTGCCCGGCTCGGCCCGGCAGGTGCGCTCGGGGTCGGCGGGGCCGGGGTGGCTGCAGCCGCGGGGCTGCGGGCCGTGCTGTGGAGGAGCAGCGGGGCCGGCTCAGTGGCAAGCTGCTGCACGGGGAGAAGGTGTTTCCTCCCTCACCCGGGGGCTGGGGTTCCCCTGTTTCTGTTCTTTGTCCCGTATCCTCATAAAGGGTTTTTCCTTTCTTTTTTTCCCCCCTCCTTTGTTTATTATCCCTGCGCGCTGTGGAAGCCCCAGGCGTTTTTGTTGAGCTACTTGGAGTCGAGTGCCAACAGCAGACGCCGGCTGTTGTCAAGGTGTTTGTAGCTGCAAACAGTCCCGTGGCTGCCCAAGCGTGTTGTTGGTGTTCAACCTGTTGCTGTCGGTGTGTTTTCAAGCTTGGTGTGTGGAGGTCGTGTAAGGTGCAGTGGTGGGTGCTGCTGCCCTGTGGTTTCAAGGGGAGCTGGACCGCAGCAGTCTTTGAGATTGGACTATTTGTGGGATGGAGTACATAGATTTTCACATAACCTGTTTGCCCTTTAATGCTTTGTACTTTACATTCTTATTATTATAATAATAATTATTATTTTAATGTGATAAAAGGAAGGAACGTGCAAGTAAGGTCAAGATAAACTCTTGGAAGCATTTGTCATTTAGCTTAAAAGGTGGAACTGATAATGGATGAAGAAGTCAGCTTCATTTATATGAAGGCTGAGGACCTTCTAGTGCCTCACAGCATGTGTTTAATACAGGCAGAAGCACTGCTGGCTTTTCCATAGCAATGACCAGAGAGACTGCTGTGTGGAAATGAGAGACTGGTCTTTATGGCCCATTCAGTCTTGCCTCTTCCTTGCTGAAACTATCAACAAAGGCCCCATTGATAAAGATGGGACTTTTATTAATGCTAAGAAGCCAGCTGAAGCTGGGAAGGTATTGAAACTGGCACGCTGTTTCTGTGTGTCCATAGGAATAGTGTGTCTGATAAAAGAGATTACAGTCTGAATCGAAGATACAAGGAAGTACCGTGTTTGACCCTCGTCAAAAGATAACTGATGCATCATGATATGTCACACCAGAAGTCCACATCAAAGGCAGGAACTGAACTGAGAAATACAGCCTACCCTGTGTTTGAACCACGAAGTCATGCCTCTCTTTTTGTTGAGATACTTCTTTCTCCATAAGTAATGTTATTTATCAACCCTGCCTTAAGTCCTGCTGTTGTCTTAGCTAAATATGTAAGGGCACTGCAGATCTAGTTTTTTACTGTTGAATGCAAAATATGTGCATTTTGACAAGAAATCTCAAAATCCACCACCTTCTCAGTTATTGTTTCTAGTTTTTTTTACCTGTCATACATCTCCTCAAACTTGCCCTGGAGGAGAGACAGAATAAAAACTACTCTCCTTGCGGTAACTCCTGAGTAAGGATCTGTGTATCTGTAGACTGTTAAGACTGGTTCCCCCTTTTTAACGTGGGGCTGCCTTGATACCGGTCTCTAAGCTGCAGTCACTCATAACCCCCAGAGGTCCTGGATGCATGAGCACAGTGCTGGGGGCCCCTCTGTGTCATAGGAAATTGTCACTTGTAATAATGCTGCACCATTAGGAGCAGAGATCTCATCAAGTTCTCTGCAGCTGCTTCTGGGGACAGCTGCCTGGGTAAACTGAGACATTGCCATGCGAGCAATGGTGATCCTTCACAAAGTGTTCAGCTGTGTGAGAAAGGGAGTGTGGGAGGGAAATTAATGTGAAAAGCAGTGTCATTTCCTTAATTATAGTAAATAAATATGGATGTTAAAGCTGCGTGGAACAGGGGATTCCCACAGTTAGTTTGCCAGAGTTCCCCCACTGGCAGTGTTAGAGCTTTCCAAGCCATGCATGTTTTCCATTTAGCTCATTAAACGGAGAACCTGAAGGACACCTCTCTGTCTTTCTGCTGTGCCACTGTAAATTTGGAAGTCAGTCCTATCTCTCCAGTTTCCATTAGCCAGGATGTCAGTTCCATGGTTCTGATTAATCTCCCTTTTGTCTTGGATCTCCAGTGTTTTCCCATTTCTGAAGTGAGAGAGGTACGGAATATTGTTTTCATGAGGCATGGAGGGAGGGGAACGACCACTTGTGTTTTTGTGGGTTTGTTTGTGGTGGGCTTTTTGTTCTTTTTTATTTTTGTGTGTGTGTAGTTTTTGTTTGTTTGGTTTTGGTTTTTTCCTTTTCCTTTAAACAAACAAAACTTTTCTGAAACAGTGTAACCTTTCTGTGGGATTTTTTTTTTCACTTTTCTAATTACTTTCTGTCTTCATCAACACCCCAAGGTGTGCAGATCTGCATGATAAAAATAGAGCATACTCCCAAATCTGTATAGTTCTGAAATATTTTGTGGAAATACATTCCTCTGTTATGCTCTGCACAACGTGTCTAGATTCTGCATTTTACTACTGATGTGACAGTAGAACTTATTTTGCCTTTTTAAAAAAAGAGTAAGAACATCTTTCAGTATCTAGGTTAGCATCTCTCTGCTAATTTGAAAATTCTGTGATATTTAACAGGGATCAGAATATTTGGAAGCTAGCGTAATAGCATGCCAGCTGTAATGAAACAGCCCTTTGGAAAGATTAATAGAGAAACTCTGTTGAATTATTTTTTTCAGAGGCATTCAAAATAGTGCCTGTTAGAGATTGTATTGTCTTTGGAGGGCTGGGGAAGCATGGCACTGGTACATCCTGGAAATAGCAATACCTTGGCTGTGCTCCAAACAAAATGACATCCTAGGAAAGGGCCATGCTTCCTAACCATTTATTGTTTCCTTCAGGCATACAAGAAGTCTTACTTCATAAGACTGAAGAATTTTACTGATCTGATAGATTGTTGAGATAGTTCTCTGTTCTTTTTTGACCCTTGAAAGACACAATGAGCCTGTGAAATGTCTCCTTTAGGAAAGGCTTGCCCAACCATTGGTTCACTAGGCTAAAATACAGAACAGCCTCGGTGTCATTACTTCCAGGTTTGCCAATTTAGCAATATTGCCTTGAAAGTGATGATGCACAAAATGGCATTGGTGCTGTTGTATTCACTATAGAATAGTTCTTTAAAGTAACAGTTAGAGGGATGTATTCATATAGTGTAGATACTGATTGTGGGTGACATGTCCAAGTATGTATCTAAGAACTAACTTAGAGAAATTACAAAGGCAGGTTACCCAGAACCAAAATCAGTTTTTACAGCTCTCTTTTCTGTATTGCATCAGTTTTCTCACTTCCCAGTTTTCACCCATTAGATCCACTAATGCTTTATTGGCTGTCATGCTACGTGCATTTTGGTTTATCTCCTTTGTGATGTCCGTCCACAAACTTTTAAATGTTTCTACTGGTTTTTCCCTTGAAGCCATTTGTTGTTATATGGCCTGTGGAAAAAAAGAGTGAATCAGATACCTTGCAGTTCAAGACCCTGTTTCAGTGACTGCTTGTAGGTATGTCACCCTCATGCACGTGAAATGTGAAATCCACACCCTGAAGCATAGATGTCCAGTGCCATTTAGTTTCCTTGCTGAGGAATTTTACCCTACGTACTGTGGCAGAAAGGACTACAGGTCCTGTGTCATATTTGCCAGCCACATGTGGGCGTTTCAGGTAACAACAGACTTCTCATATGGCTGTGTGGGCTTATCCTCAGGCAATCAAATGCCATCCAGAAAGTCTTCTACAGGAGTATTTCTGTCCTGTAGCGTCAGTGAATGTGTGTATGTGTATGCATATATATATATATACACATACACATGTATGCGTATATATATACACATGTATGCATATGTATATATATATATGTGTATGTAAAAATATTTTGAAAATGTGATTATAAGGCTAAGACCAAGTCTGGAGTACTCGATGGGGAATAGGATAGAGCAAAACTACAAGTGAGTGCATGCGGAACTGACTGCATGCCCACCAGTGCATGAGGCAAATAAACTTCTACAGAGCATTTTCAAGAGCCAAGGCTAAAATGTGAATGAAGTAACAGATAAATGATTCTAAATGTGGTGGACACTGGAGGTTGTGTGGTTTTTTTTCTTCTTTTCTCTCCATACCTTTGTCCTATCTGGGAGGCTGCCGTTCTGTGTTGTCTTTGTGCTACACCAGATTGTCCTGTGAGTCACAGCCTCCTGGTATCTGTTTCCAGTGAGTCACTGTGCTTGCTCACCAGCAGGCAGCACGTGCACTTTGCTGCCACTTCATTCGCACTTCTCTAACTTCCATCAGAAGACCAGTTTGACTTTTGAAGGTTCGCAAGCTAGTGCATGTTTAACATGCTCCCAAAGGGCCTATGAATACTCATACTGCTAATGGCTTTCTAAGAAGGACTCCATAGAGCTCAGGATATGTCTCTTCTTCCTCAGAGGCCTTGCAGTATTTGCACCTTTCCTCATTTGCCCTATATAAATCTTGCTTTTGGTTTGCTGGTCCTCACTTGCAAAATGAGAACGATGAGTTGTTTCTCTGAGATGAAACTGAAGCCCAGACCAGTTCTGGAAAGAGTACTGTAACCCTTGGCCAGGGTGTGAGAGGAGATTGCTGCTGCCTCAGGTCTCCTTTTTCGAGTGACACCTGCCAGCCAGGGCCTGTGGTCCCTCAGGCTCCCTGTCCCACATCATTACTGAATCTGCATGACTTTAGGAGATGCTTGGGTCTGTATGGCAGTGAAACTGGGGGGTCTCAAGTTTTGTTGTAGAGAAGTGCCCTTTTTTAGTGTGTTACTGTGCAAGTCAGCATAAACCAGAATATTTGTTTTTTATATGTCTTTGTAAATATGGGCTTTCCTAACTTAGTAGCAGTAGCATTTGTGTTCACTGTGGGGATGGATGACAAGCAAGGTACTTGAAAGGCTTGGTATTTTCTACATACAGCTGTGGTCTAAATCACTGACTCACTGCTTGATCTCCCTAAGAAAGAAACCAGATGACAGAAGTCCTTTGAGCTTGGAAAAATAACAAAGACTTCTGCTATGAATTTCCCACAATATATGATTTTTTTCCAAATATTGACCATAATAGACATTGCAAATCAGACATGCAAGAGAGGTTTATTCTTTCCTTACCAGAATAATCTGCCTCATTCATTATTCAAATATTTGCTCAGTTAATCTGGAGATTTAACAGTTTGCATCTTAAGCCAAGAAGCAGCCTTGTAGTAAGCATGAATTCATGCCTATTTTCAAGGGCAATGTCCATCTCCATTCCTTCAGAGAGAAAAGCCCTCATTCCTTTCCCCCTCTTTTCCCACCAGTGACTCACTCTTGGAATTGAAATCTAGTGAAATCCAGTATGAAGGACTAAAGCACTGTGAGGGATACATGTAATGCTCAGTATACAAGCAGCAAACTCACAAGCTGATTACTCACAACTGGCTTAAGTTGGTGCAGCCTTTTGCAATTTCATTTGCAATCTGCTAATACAGCACAGATTTCGTGTGTTCTGTATCATTGCAGCATTAATTGTTCCTAACCCTCATAAACTGTCTTTTTTGATGCCAGTATGCATGGCTTAGTACCTCTCACACTACAGTTGACTTTACAGATAGTAATCTTTTTATCAGCTAAGTGTGCAGGCTCTGCATGAGCACAGTCTTCCATCTAAATGCATTAGAAAAATCTTTCCTACTTTGGATTTGCCTCCTACTTAGAACAGTGTTTCTTGTCTAGTACTTACCAACATATTCAAATAGAGCTGACAGGCAACAATGCATTAAGTTGCTTTATTTAGAATTGCTTTTATGTCTTCTGCACTTCATGTATGTATAAATATGTAGTATACTGCAGACCCTTAATATGTTGCTTAGTTACCAGTGTATTAATCCCAGTAACTTGATTTACTGACAGCAAGATCTGGTGTCCCAGCATTTCCTGCTTCTTTGATTCCTGCTTAATGGGGTCCCCCCTACCCACAGTTTGCACCATATTTCTTCTTTGAATTTGTCTTGCTCCTGCCTTTGTTTCTTGCTATGTCTTTCCAATCGATCAAAAAGGCCTCCTAGTTCTTCTTATGTATTGACAAGTTCCTGCTCACTTTTATCGTGGTAGGCAAAGCAAATAATTCTTTTGAGTCTATTTGTTTCTTCAGTCTGAGAACCCCTTTTGTGACACTTTTCTTCAGCATTTTCGGCATCCTTCTTTACACTTGTCCTGCTACTTTGCTTACCCTTCACCACCAGGCTGAATCACATGCAGGGCTTCATTGTCAGTCTTACAAGTGTTATTATAGCTTCATAGGTAAAATCACTTCCTTGCTACTAATTGCCACCGCAGCCAATTGTACATATTGCAATCACGCTATCTTGTTTCTCGAAACATCCTGGTGGAACTCGCATTGAGTTGCATGGCCTTTCTGAGCCCTAGATTTGCCCAAGCTCTTTTTCAGTGCAGTCCTTGTTGTGTAAATATGGTCACTGTGTCTTGCGCTTAGACATCCATTTAGCATCTGTCAGTATAATAAAGCAACATTATTTCAACAAGCCCACTTCGCTATGTGACCTAGATTATCCAACGTCGTGGGTGTAGATTTGATTTAATGCCTTCTGCTATCTGAAAACAGTCTATTCACTTCTACTCTGGGTCGGGCCCTTAAATAGATATAAAACGAGAATAACTGTGCTGAATCAGTGGAGCTACAGAGCAGAAAAGAGGAAAATCAGGCGCCCTCGGTATATACGCTTTCCTTTCTATTTTAATGACATACAGAGAATAAGATGTCATGCCTGTCTAGCTATAAGGAATGTGAAGCATAAAGGCCTTTTGAACATTTTAATTAAGGGCTTTCCCTTTTTTTCTTGAGTGTATACAAAACTAGATGATACAGAGCGTAATACAGTGTATTGCTAGATGTGCTGTTATAAGCATGTAGACTTTATGCAAAATTGGAATTTAAATGTACTTCTGATGAATGAACTGCCAGAGGAGCTGTGTAAATCTGAACTCCACCTTTGTGCTGTGTGTTATCAAATGAATATTTTTTTAATTGTTTCTCCGAGTTCTTTTTCTTAGAAGAGCAGAATTATTTAACTTGTTTTTGAATAAGACTAATGTAATGTTCAGTCTGCTTGTATTGATGCTTGATTAAAAAGTGTTATAGCCTACTCTTATTGCCAATATTTTACTTTTGTTTCGTAACTGTTACTAGTGAGGGTGGAGCTGAAAGCTGCAAGGTTTTAAAAGGCTACTCAGGCATGTTTCGGTAATGCAACGCCAGCACCTTTTTCTATTGTTAGTGCTTTTTTACTAGAGATACTGAGTGCGCACCTTCATTTTTTTTTTAATGTGATTCGGAATTCTACGGCTGAACGGAGGCCATGATTATGTTGAGGTTTCTGCCGTGGGTGGTGTTGCAGATTCCCGTTATACACAGGTCACCGACCGTCACTTGACGCCCCTCGGTAAATCTACGTGTCCAGGGGAAGAAAAATTCCACGCTCATCAATTTTGAGCATTTCCAATGTACCAGTGGACTGTTTTGTGAGGGCTGCTGGTTTTTCAATGAACCTGTCTCTGCCTTGGAGTTTTGGTCTTAAAATAATCATGTTCAACCAGGGAATTTACATATTGCCAAATAAATAGGAAAACAAAAAGGTAGGGGTTTTGTTTTTTTAAAGCATTTGGATGTGTAAAAAATAGATATGCTTGATTTATTTCATAAGTAGAATTGTAGCCATCGTTTTCTGAGGTTTATTTTTGGTGATACCTTAAGCAGCATATGACAGCAGTTTACCCCTGTGCCTCTCCTAAAAAGCTGGATCTATGAACGTATTCTTTGGTCATTGTTCTGTGCCAGCTCTCATGTATTGCAGCAGAATAAAATGTCCACAGAAATAATTACTTACCTGGTCATACCTTCCTGTGAGGACAAGCTGTTCAGTATTCCCCCTTGTTCTGTGACTGTTCGCTGCCCTTTCTGCTACAGCATCCTAGTCCCATTAGCCCTGAAATACTGTAATGAGAATTTCAGTTATTTTACCTGTCATCTTTCTGCAACATCCTTTCATAGGGAGACTTCTTAGGCCGAAGGGTGACAAATATGTAAAAACATATTACAATATTTACTTTGCTGTGCCCCTGGTGTTGTTGGAGGACTAAAATGGTTTGGGGTAGAGTATTCAAGGAGGAGCAAATATGAATGCTTTTAGCTTGCTTAGAAATATGATCGAAGGTATGCCACACATGAGAAAGCATCAAGGTAAGAATAATGCTGTCTTCAGCAAATAAATGTCTTATCATGTATACTCAGTGCCAGATTGCAGCAGAGCAGTTGGCATGTTTTGCTTGATCTAGCATCAGTACAATTCTTCAATTTACCACTCCTCAAACTACCTCTTTTTCCTGTCTGCCAGTTGCTAACTGGCACAGATAGCTTTCACAGTGGCTTAGGGAAGTCAGCTCTTTCGACTTTACTTTCCTGTTTGAAAACCAGGAAAATACTTAAGAGGATATGTGAGAATTCTTTGCCTAATGTTTTGTGATTTGTGCTTTGTGAAGTGAAATGTTTAATTTTTATTTTTAATCACTTGATTGTTTTTAGCTGACTTCTGTGTAATTGTCAGAACAATAGCTGGTGGGACCCATTGCCACTGATGAAATATTCTGTTCGAAATTCTCTGCATTTAATAAAATACATCAGCAAGGTCCAGGAGTATACTACATCTCGGAGGTAATGGGGAGCTTTGCCCCTGGTTTAAGAGCATGCAAGGTTAGATTGTAACTGCGCAAATAAAGGAGAAAGTCCTTGTAGGCTTGTAGTGTCCCAAGGAGTCACATAGTAATTGCAGTTATGGCTGTGGTTATGGGTCTGTGGTCCCAGATACAAACCAAGAGGCTTGGGGCAATAAGGAGAAGCCTCAGCTGCGGAACAGGGATGAAACCCTGTCAAGTGCTGTCACACATGCAGGCGTGACTTGCTGGCCAGGCACAGCAGAGACCAGAACTGAGGTTACTGGTGGAATATGCTCTCTCTTTCAGCAGCTGCCCAGGGGATGATGGATTTAACAGCTCCGTGGTGTAGCTCCTGGAGCTTCACTGTGTGATTCCCTTTGCCACAACCAGATAAAGAAACACTGGTAACAGTGTTCTCACTGTGGGAATAGTCATCCTCATCATTACAACCCGTTTACAGCATGAGCTTTTGTGTCCTACTGAACTCATTCTTGTGGCTTGGCTGTGTCATCTTCTCCTGAGAAGCCCATCTTTCAGGAAGACTTGAGGAATATCTTCTTGTTTTGTTGAATGTATTATCTCAGGAGAGAGATGCCATGCTGTTTCCTGAAACTTTTCCTTATCATCTCAGAGTGCCTCCTAACCAGCAGAAGTTTTGGTGTGCAGTGACAGTGGGTGCATGTTATGGCTGTATTAGAATGAGATAACTGGAGGCTGAAAAGAGTGCGGACATCACTGAAACTGCAGTTTCCTTCCACCTCTCACCTACACTTTTCCTAATGTTTTTCTTGCCCTGGCATTGGCATTTCTGAGTCAACTGACGTAGCTTGAGCTGAATTTGAAACAAAAAAAATCCAACTGAAAGCAATATTTTTTGCAAGTGTTGTTTTCAGACAGATTGGTTTCTTAATGTAGCTCAGCAAGTGACTGCATCAATGATGATGCTCGTGCAAGGGAAGTGACAGAAACCCACAGGTGAAGGGGATTTGACAGAACCCTCTGGCAGCAGGCTGTGTCTGTGCCAGCTTAACTTGATCATTATGGTGCTGCGATTTGACAAGATAACTTGTTTTTATGACTTCTAGCACCGGCTGTGGCTACATCCTGTGGGACGCTCATCTGATCTAATTTAACTCCATTGGTTCAGATTTGCTAAAAAGATATTTGATGGCTTAACTTGTACTGACAGGTTTTAAGTCAGTTCAAGTACAACTTGTCCTTTAGCAGTGACTCTGAAGCTAGTCTAAGCTTTATCTCCAGCTCATTTAGCTCTGACTTAACACTGTTCAGTGATTCAGTCGTGTGCTTGGCTTCTACCTGCAAAAGGCAGGCTGTGATATGAGTAGACATCCTTGGGATCCAGGTGTGTTACACAGCAGGGAACATCTGCATTCCTCTTGCGGAGCTGCAGATAACCTGCCTTCCCCTCATTGCATGTGGCATTGTGCGGCTTGCTGCGCGGAAAGAAACAAAAGCCCAGCTTGGATTCCTGCACACTGCAATGAAGTAAATTGAAGTGCAGCTTCTAAATTGTGGGTGGTTGTCAGCTGATAAGCCCTTGAAAGGTTGTTGATTGGTGCTTTGTTTAAACACACCTTTCTTTGTTCTGAACTTTGCACCAGAAAGATTGCTTTGGTTTCGTAGAGCCCAAGGTTATACATCAAAACAGTTGTCAGGAATGAGAAGTATGATGAGAATAGCGCATATGATTTCCTATAAGAAACACAACTTTTCATTGCAGTAATATTTTCTGTTTTAAGGGTAAAAGAGTCTTAGACATTAAATATATAAGACATTATACAAATATGTCACTGAAAATATTATGTACTAATTAAAATGTCCAAGTGACCCAAAATCTCCCTGCCTTCCCCTTTCAGAGAAGGATGTTTACACTGTGATACTTGTTCTTCTTTGAGGTGAAAGCTGAATACTGTACTTGTTTGAACTATTTACTGTGGATGCTGCATACAAGAACAAACTAAAACGTTTTCTTTTTTCTCCTAGTTAGCAGGAGCTTCTCATGAGAGTTTATGGGGAACTTTATGAGCTTCATGCTGTGAAAGCTGGTATTTTGCACTTTGTACTTGAAATCAGAAAATAGCATATGAAGATGTATGGTATTAAAATGTGTGTGATGTGTCACAGTGTTTTGGTTTTGGGTCCTTGCTTGAACTTTTGAAGTGATTATTAAAGGTAGTTCAGTCATCCTGTATTAGGGAGTGCAAGTGAGACTTTTGTTTTCACTCACTGTCAATTGGCTGAATTGTTTTATATAGATTTCACAGACCTCAGTACAAGTTGTTATTTCTCTTGAGAAGTTTCATTTTAAATATATGTGTTCCCAGGCTGAGAAACCTTCCTTTCCACCTCTTTTGGGTTTGTTTGTTTTTGTTTTTTTTTTTTTTTTTCCTCCCGCTGTGTGCTATGGTATTGACACAGGTGCACAGCCTCTGATTCTGGACAATGCTGGTACCTTTTGTACCGGCTCTGTTCCGTTAGTCTTCTGGAGGTGTTTGAATCGCCCTTTCTTTCTCACCCTCCATGTCCTGCGACACAGGTAATTTCATGTAGAAAATGTAATTCGACTCTGATCCGAAGGAGCTTCATTTGGATAAAGGATATTTCTCCAAGTAGGTTATCTTGCACAAATCAATAACAGGAGTTGCTGCTCTTACTACACAGAAGAATCATGTCACATCTGCATATGCTGTTTTGGTTTCTTTTAATTTTGTTTGCAACATTCCTTATAGGTAAGGCCGTAGATAATCTTAGTGCCTGTACATGCAAACATTTTTTATGTGGGTGTATCAGTAAATATTTTTTTACAATGTATACTGACTTGTGTAATTTTGTATACAGCTATTGCTGTAATTCAGTTTGCTGGCTAGGAACACCTAAGTTTTTGGCTAGCAGTGTTCCTCTAGGCAACAATTTTTGTTATGAAAACCCTTCTACTGGGCTACTATAAATTTCTTTTTTACAATTCTGGTTTCATTTAAGACTTAAAGTTCTTCTCTGTCTGGATTTCTTTCCATTCTGTAATACATTATGTAAGTATATATGTTTATATATGAAGAGATATCTGAATTTCTATGGACTTGATTTCTGCTGTTGATGGAGTGATGGTTTCATCCCATCTGAGCACACAAATAATTTTGTAGGTATGCGTATTAACCTCTTCCTTAAGATTTGTTTTATTTTCCTTTCATTTACTTTTATTGACTTGCAAATGAGGACTGGGAGGTAAAAGCTTTTTGTTACAATGTACAACATCATCAGTTAATGAATATCTCTGAAATAATGAGGGACTCTTACTCAAAATAGTGTCGGACTGCTTAAAAACTGTTAAAATTGTAAAAGCTTTCTGGTGTGCATCAGATGTCCAACAATATTATGTGATCTTTGAAAAAAAAAACCAAAACCAAACCAAACCAAAACAACAAAACCAAAACAACAAAAAAACCCAAACAACAGAACCCACCAACTTTGTTCTTAAGAATATTGGGGAAGTTGGAAATCTAGAAATGAAGAGTAACTGGACAATTTCTCATTTTACACACTATTGTTCCAATAATTATAAAGGCCATTCACCTGTCACTTTCATCTAAAACTTCAGTAAGATATTGCCATATACTACCACAATGTTGGTCTGAGAAACTAATCTCTGTTTCTCTTTAAAGCTGGAATTGCTGACCATGGTTTGTACTTACCCTTCATTTTATTTTTTAGAAGTATTCCCCATTTCTTAATTGAATGATATATTTATGCCAATACCTTCTTTATGTAATTACTGAATGATTTTCTGTCTGGTTTAAAGAACTTTTACTCACCCGTAGTTTAAGTTACAGTAAGATTTTTCTGAAGACTGATGAAGTTCATCCAAGTCAAAATATTAGTAAGAAATTAGATTTTGTGTTTTAAGGTGGAAAAAATAAGACTATTCAGTGAAACCCTAAAAGCATAAGATGGTTTTGCAAGTAGGAGCAACACTTTTGCAACTTATAGTAACCAATGAGGGAACTGTAGTATTTTAAAGCTTAGATTTTTATCGTTAACTGTATTACTTTGGTTCCGTGGCTTCTTTCGAGCTAGTCAGAGATGATCCTTTGTCCCATTTCAAGCTGCTGCTGTCACAAGAAACCATTGCTAGTACTTTAAACCAGGAAATACTTACAATAACTCCCCAAGGGCCATGTCATCTCCAGATCAAGAGCAGGACATTCTTGTATTGATGTGTGTAAGCTGCCTTGTGGCTGGCCTCATAAGTTCTGGAGATGCAGAGCAGATATTTCCCAGGCCTTCATCTTGATCCCAGAGGATGCTGTATCTCTCACTGATAGTTGTCCACCAGGGTGGTGTATCAAACAGTATCTTGGCAATTTTACCTCAGGAAGTCCACTATCTATCTCCTTAACAGTCTTCAGCTCTGTAAGTCCATGTGCCATGCAGTCTGCTTCCAGCTGCTTGCCATCTGAGAAGGGTGGCAGAGTGAAGGATCATGGGACAATCAGCTGTGCCAGGCTACTAGAAGGGCATCTATATCTATTTAGTTTCCTAAGGAGAAGGCTTGTGGTGCTTACAACTAGAAGAAAGTATTGATTTGCGGTTTTATGTTAGCAAGGGTCCCTTATGCTGCAGGTTTTGCTTTCTCAGAAGCGCCTGCTTCGCATGGTTTTCACCAAGTTGGTGCTGCTAGGCAAGTGGGACTTTGCCTGCTCATTATCCATTTGAGTGAGCTCTCCGTAATACTAAGGAAACTGATGCAGTTAAGGAGAAGTGGCCAAGATGTCTTGCATGTTCCTTCTGCTAGATACCCCAAGGTCTGCCTGCCTCTGTTTCTCTGACTTGATAGCTTGAAAGGACAAGGTGGCTGGCATATGGAGCTGTGGCAGGCTCATGTATGGTTAACTAATGGACAGATGTCACTCTCTACATTCTGGTTCCCTTAAGGGATGCCTTGCAGGTGTTAGGTGTTTTCCTATGATTCTCTGGGATTAAATGGCATTAAGGAAAAACTGAATGACAAGGCAAATTCAAAGTCCTCTGTACAGTTCTGGGAATCCAAGTCTTTTGCTGTGTCAAGTTGAATGAGCAATACAAGGGAAAAAGCAATGACACTGTGGGGTTTGTTTGTTGTTGTGGTTTTTGTTTGGTTTGTTTGTTTTCTATGTGTGTGTTTTTTGTGGGAAGTGGCTTAGCTGCTCAAAGGGTGACTGTGTTACTTTGGATGTCTGATGGTCACCTCCAGTAGAAGAAAGCCTAGCTGTTGGCTGGAGGTGCAGTGCTGAGATGATGCTGATGCCCTTTCCATGGATGTAGAGCCATTGCTGTTTCCGAACAAAGAATTATTCTTTGCTGTGGCCGCAGAGGGTGGTGATTTTCACTGGGCTGGTGACCTGCTTGAGTTGTGCGTCTGGCTGACTCTGTCAAATATTATCATACAGTTCTCTGACAGTCCTGGTAGCTGGAGTTTTCCCATGTTTTCTCATCATAAGTGGTGATACCCTTTCCATTCTCCTGAACAGCACTGAGTGTATGACAGGCTGGCTACCTTCCTCCTTATGCTGTCTTTGAAGGGGGTCTACCTGTAAGAATGGGATGCACAAGGTCTGGCACGTGGCTGTTTTGGGATGTGGATTAAGGCTGCTCTGCGAAGGGTGCTCAATAGGTGCTGCCTACCTCTTGCAAGTTACTGTAAAAGATGGAGTGGCCTTGATGTGTCGCCTCTGGGGGCACTGCCCTGGGACGCTCTGAGGTTACACTGGTGTGAACACTCTGTGAACTGAGCTGACGCACCAGGAACCGAAAAGCATTACTTGGGGCATTCGTGTGGAAGAGACAGCTTCAGTGTATTACTTCTTTAAAAAAAAATAGGCTATATGTTTGGTAATAAAAAGACATATGTATTCTGAGACTTGCAAATCATTCTAACTGATTTAGTTCCAAGTGAGGTGTCATGAAACATCAAAAAAGGAAAAATGAGGTCAGTTGCCTAGAGGGCACAGTCAATGAAAATATCCCTAAATTCCTCATTGCACCTTCCTGACTTTCAAAGAGGAAGGAGATCTGAGCACCTTTGGTGAAAACACCCAACAAGGGTGGCAGAAGCTGTGAAGTATACTCACCGGTTTTGCATTTAGAGAATTGAGAAAATAGTATAATTTAGGTATATGAGCATTTGTCTTTCTTTGAAAGACTCCTTTTCATCTTTATGTCAAAATGTGTTGTAAATTTTCTGTTACAGGGTTTCAACTTCCCTTGCCATTGCTCTTGTTGTCTTACATTGTAGGTTTTAAACCCTTTTGATGCTGACAGGTGTATGTTTCCATTTCTGTGTCAATGTGTTATCACTTGTATTGTCTTTGTAAATGTAAGTCTTTGTCTGGGTGCCTTATTTTGGCGAGGGAATTATTCTCTATCCTCTGAGATAGAATTGTCTGCTTATACAACCAAGTATTTCTTGTATCCAGAGAAACTTTGAAGATAGCAAGTGTGTGTTTTTAGTACAGAAAATATTAAGAAGGTGTTTAATACTTCTGGCAGGAAGGGCCTCAACTGTGTCACCTTGCCTGAGCTCCAGGGGTGTGTTTGCTGCTCGCATCAGGCCAGAGATGTTCAGTACCTTCATCGCCTCCCAAGCACTGTTGGTATATGCTGGTTCCACATATTTCAGGGTGCATTAGGGAGTGGTTCAGAGCTGGAAAGCCAGCAGGGTTCTGGTCAGCATGGTGAGGCGGTGTGAGGGTTGGGATGGACTGAGTATTGGGCAGTGCAGCTTTGGAGCTGAGAGTGAAGGATTTGTGGGGCCCTTCCAGCTTCTGCTCTGGTTCGCCTCACACTTCATTCCCTTAGCTGTCTGGAAATGTCTCTGCTCTCTGCACTCAGGTCAGGCCTCTTCAGGCTGTCTTTCCTTCCTCCCTCCCCCTCTCCCCAAACTGCAGGCTTGGATCACTGTCACGATGTTTTCAAAGTAATTTGAATGGAGTTTCCGTATGTGACTTAATATTGCATTCAACAAGTTTTTTTTCTGTGTATGTATGATACTGTGTAAAAACCATATGGTATTCATTTGTAGAAGATGCGTCTCATAATGGGAAGTACAGATGTCTAGCGTTGGGATCTTGGTCCTGTAACTAAAAATCAAGGATAGTAATATTCAAGAGTGTATAACATTGCTCTTGGTCTTTTGTACACAGTGTGTGTACATATGGCAAAATAAAATATGATTTCATATTTATAGAAGCAGCTGCATATGGATTGTGCCTTATTTCAGGTTTAATGTGTTATATGTGAAGCATTGTATTTCATTTTCCTTGATTATTACTGGGGCCTGTAATCATAGCTACTTAGTGTTATAAGTATGTGCTATTTTTACCCTGTTTACACAAAGGAATATGTCTAAAGTTAAAAGTCAGGGATTTAACCTCTAGATACATGGGGGAAGTTAAGAGAGTACAATCTAATTCTTTACTTGCATTTTTTGCTGGCAATTAACCCTCCACTGAAGTGTTTTGTTTGGGAATGCAGGGTAAGAGTAGTGGCTAATACTAGTGATCCAGTGATTTTAAAAAATCAGATTGATGTTGCTTTGTATAACTGATTGGCATCTTCCAATGATACTGTTTTAGAACAGTAATCACAGATAACATTATCAGCTGAAAAAACATAAGTGTCACCTATATGTTGATTTGGAAACTGGTATCTCTCATGTTCGTAAGATGCTGGTAGAGAAAGGGATATTGGTTAGGAAAGAAAACAAAAGGATTTTCCTAAGTAATTTCTATGAAGAATTATCTAAATAGTTTGTAAATCTAAACAGTGACACTTTTGTTTTACTTCAAGTATTTAATATTTAAATCCCGGAATTCTCACAGTCCCTGTCTGTGTGCTCTTTGTAATGAGTGTGATTTAAACTAAAGCTGGTAAGAGCTCTTTTGGTCTTCAGTTTCCATAATTTTGGAACCATTTTTTTTTCCTCATTTTACTAGGAGCACATTTGTTTTTTTCAGCTGCAGAGCAAGCAGTGACTGTCAGCCTTCCCTTTCTGACCAGTCTTGAACATTTTCTTTTACTGCCTTAGAGTATGATGACAGTCTTCCATGACCATGTTAAGTTTTGAACTCGCTGCCCATGTACCCACAGGGAAAGGAGACTGCTTATGCCAGAAAAGAATCAAGTCTGAGAATAAAGAACAAAAAAATGTAATGCTGTTAGTGGAAACAAGAATCAAGGATTACATGTGTAAAATCATGATTGACTAATAATAATAGACTTTTTTTTTTTTTTTTTTTTAGGGTTTGTTTTTCATTTTGCACAGTTATTCCTATTAAGGGATTGGTTATTTAATTTGCGTGTTTTGTTTACTTATTTTCCAGTGTTTGTTTCTTTCTGTTTTTCTCCCATGGTTTGTTTTGTGTTGTGTTCTCTTTGTTTTCTCCCCCTCCTGGAACAAAACCAAACCTCTTTTAAATCCTTACCGTTGAAGTTTTGGTTTTGTATTCAAGTCCTGATGCTCAGACCTTGTGGACAGGTGGCACAGTAGTGGATGCTACAGTAGGCATTTAGTGATGGGTGGCATATTATCAAGGAAGACCCTGACTTTGAGAATGTATTGTTTACCATGGGTAATCTGGATTGTCCTCTGCATTGCTCCTCTAGAACCTGACACATCAGAAGACATGTCATTTCTTCTGTGGTGTCACCTCTGTCTGGGATAGTGAAACAACAGAGCAGCTGGAGTTCTTAAATTGCACACCAGGGCTTTTATGTTAGGACTGCCACTGGCTTCCAAACTTGCACTTGAATGCATCTGTGTATTCAGATTAGTAGCTGTACATCTGTGTACTTAATTTGTAAGCAAAGGGATGTACCTGCACATAAAACTATCACTAAAGCTTTGTAGGGCACTTGGTTGAAAAAATACATGTTTTTATATCTTTTTGGCTGATGCTCAGAAAACAGAGATGGTAGTGAAGAGGGAGAGGGAAGGAGAGAATCTGTGGTCTCAAGTTGCTTCCTGCTTGCTTGGTTGTCTACTGACATTTAAAAACTGCCAGAAATACAAGGGGGGAGGGAATATATTAACGTAATTTTGCTTCATTTGGTGGCGTTCCTGCTGGGTTATAGGACACTAAGCCTCTGGAAGTGCTTGTCAGCATAGGTAAGAGAGGACTGCAGACAGTTCAATCATTACACCCCAGGAACAGGTATTTCCCAGGAATATTTGCTTAGAAGAAGGAATTTGCTAGGAAAGGAGATGTTGCAAAGGCTCATGGCTTTTGCAGTTGCCCTCAAACATAAAAAGTAAGAATTTTGACCGAGTGCACTTTTTAATCTTTTCTGTTGAGGTCACAGTGGACTTTGCTGCTGCCCTCTTTGTGGGGTGGGTCTGCGGGGCGGGGCTGTGAATCACAGAATGTTAGGGATTGGAAGGGACCTCAAAAGATCACCTAGTCCAATCCCCCTGCTGGAGCAGGAACACCTAGATGTGGTTACACAGGAATGTGTCCAGGCGAGTTTTGAATGTCTCCAGAGAAGGAGACTCCACAACCCCCCTGGGCAGCCTGTTCCAGTGCTCTGTTACCCTCACTGTGAAGAAGTTTCTTCTCATATTTAAGTGGAACCTCTTGTGTTCCAGTTTGAACCCATTACCCCTTGCCTTACCATTGGTTGTCACTAAGGAAGGAAGGAAACAGCTGGATCAGGGCAGACCTGCATTGGTGTCTGCCTCGGCTGTGGTACGCTGCCCAACTCCTGCTAGAGGAGTTCCTCAAAGCAGGTTTGTCTCCTGTGTAGAGAGCTATGCAGTGTTGTTTTTATACCTCTGAGAGCAGGTGAAATCCCAGTGACCACTTCTGAAGCTGGTTGCAAACACCTTCTTCCTAATGCTGAGCCCCAACTAAACCTAGATTAGTCAGTCCTTTGCAGTGTCCTTGAGGCTTCCTCTGTCCTACCCCCTTGCCTTTAAGGATTGCTTCTTAAAAGCATCCTCTCTGATGTTTTGCTTCTGAACAGATGTGTATTCCTCAGTGTACTTGAGTGCTGGCCTGCCTTGTCCATGCTGCTCTCCTCAGCCTGTTCTGCTCCCTCCTCTTCCTCTTTGATCCAGTTTCTGAGAGAGAGCACCTGTATCTGCTTTGTCTTCCTTGATCTTTGTTGGCGATTTGTTTACACAATTAAACGAATTTCCTGACAAAACCTTTTTAGACTCCTATGTGGATTTCCTTGCCTTCTCTTTGAGAACACTCATACAAATTTATTTATGATTTATTCTGAATGTAAGGATGATATTGTAATAAATTGACTATGAATTCGTGCCAGTTTCCTTCAAGCATAAACAAAATTACTGAATTGTGCTGTAGGCCTTATATTTGCAAGTAACAGGGTTATAGGTCTAGGTCCTTTAACATGGTAAGAGCTAATGCTTTTAGAGAACTAATTGCTTTTCAAGGCACAAAAGTGACTCCAGTATCATTTCATGGCTGTAACTGCACTTTACTAGATGGTCCTGTTATTTGGCAGGATAGGTTAAATCAGGCTTTGTTACTATGCTTATTTTTTTTCCACTGTATAAAGAAAAATCAATTATTTAAATCTTTCCTCTCTGTGCCTCTCAATAATGGAGTTAGACTGTATCTATTTCACTTCCTGGTTTATTCTCTTTGATATCTGTGTAGCCTGAAGTAATCTCACACAGGCTTTATTCTCTTTTTTCGGGAGAAGATTAGTTCCAGTGGTTCTCTCTCTGTGGGCAATAGGTTTTCTTTAAAACTTGAGCTTTAAACACAATTAGAATTGTGTGTAAGGGAAATATACTGTGTGTCTTTTTAGTTTGGAGACTGACTTCTGTTTTCATTCAGTGGGATTTGAGGTTCTGTAAGGACTTCCAGTTCTTCCAAAAGTCTGCAGCAGTTGCAAACCTGCCTCTAATGCGATGCCACTTGTGTGGCTGTGTTTGTATTGATCACCTAGGTTCCCTTGCTACCTTGCTTTCCTCTCTGGTGGTTTTTTGCACTTCCAGGAACAGCTGTTTCTTTTTCTAAAGTAAATGTTTTTGAACAGGAAATTTCTGCGTATGGGCAAAAAAATGGGAATGTGTTTTCAAAGGGTCAGAATGGGAGGACCTGAGATAATATAGTCTGCTTCATTTTGTCAATACAGAAGTAAAACCAAAACTGATTTCTTCTGATATTACTTCTCAGTTTGGCTAGTTGTGATAGTTTTATTACAAGTCTGATATCATGTGATGTTCCAGTTAAAGCTCCAAATCTGAGTCCATGGGACACACTTTTCACTAACAGAAATAAGCAGACTTCTGTATTTTATGGCTGGGAGAATAAAGCTAAAAGCATGCACTGAATTGAGCAGCTCAAACACTGGAATGCAACAGTCTCACAAAAAACAAGGAAACACAACTAGTCCAGTCATTCTGTGGGGGACAAGCTTCATGGCTGCAGTTGTCAATCCTGAATTCTTTCTCGCTTCGTATGGAGTGGAACAAGATCACATTTATTATGGAACAACCTGTGATGGCATTGCAAACAACTCTTTTTGCAAGTGTTCAAAAGTGCATATGTTATAGTTCTATCATCTTTTTTGATTATAAAGCATTTCACATCATCAACTGTACACATGGGCCAATGATCTATACCATCATTTTAGATAATGTATATATATCAGTTTACCATAATTATAATTTGTCTAATCAGAAGTAGAAAATAGGTAGAGTCTAATTGGCTGTGTGGGAACATGAGCTCTTATTACAGGAAATGTCATTAAATATTTTAATCTTCTTACAAGTGCTGCATATAGTTCAGGCAGATTAAGTTTTGGCATCGTATCTGCAATCTCCTATTTCTGGTGCAGTGGATTAGAATATTAAGTGTAATAATTGTGGCAAAACCACAGAGTTCCTTCCTGGTTTATTCAGTGACAGATTGGGGTTGGGAAAGGAGGAAGATTATGTTCAGTAAGGTAAAAAAATCTGATGTAAATAATGATGAGGATATGGCTGGAAGCAGTGTATATATACACCTTTCATACTTACAGTCTGGCAGCCCTGACTTTGGGCTGTTTTGTGTTTATTATTCGTGGAGGGGTTTAAAATGCTAGTTTGTGGGGTTTTCTCTGTTTTTTTTTTTTTTTGTGTGTGTGGGTTGGTGTGGTGGTGGTGGTGTTAATCTCCAGAGCAGTTTTGAGGTATTTTGAGGTATTAACAGCAGCTGGTGGTATTACAAAAAAGCCTAAGAGAGCTGATTCTCTTTGCTCAGGCTTTTTTATGCTCATTTGGAAAGTTAGTGCTCTCTGCAATCACTTTGTGATAGCTTTGGAAGGAGAGCAGAACCTTGCCTCAATTCCTAGTTCTTTGGCTTTTTTTTTGGGAACTTAAGGGGGATTTAGGCAAGTTTCATTGCAATTGCTATTCGAAATGGCCCGTAAGGTCATGGATGAGCCAAAATAAAACTCTTTAAGTTGGGAGAGAAGGAGTGCTAAGTGTCAGTACATTAAAAATACTAGATATTATTTTGATTTGTTACTGTTATCTTTACATGTCTTTTCAAGAGAGTCATACAAGACAGAGTTGTAAGAGAGTTTGCAGTCAGTCATGGAAACAAAAGTGATAGAAAAGGTGGAAAGGAAAGGATGTAGTTGTTGCAATGAGTGACAAGCTTTAGGAGCTAGAATGAATGGCAGAAATACAGGCCCAGACTGAAGTTTCTCTAATGCCTTCTAGAAGTTACGAAGCACTTTAAAAGGTATGAGAAATATTTTTGCATTGTTCTGGACACCAAATGTCCAGACTTGGTAGGTATTGTTCAAGGGTTACCTGCTGCTTGTGGAAGCTGGTGATACTGGCTTTTGTTTGAGAGGAGGTTTTAGCTATCAATGAAATAGATTTTTTTTTTTTTTTTTTTTTTTTTTTTAATGTTAAGCCATATAAAAAGATGAAGGTGTTTACATTTTTAAAAAAGAAAACCCGTCAGTTAGGTAATGTACTACTCTGTGACTTATGTTAAATCTGGTTACTTTAGAACCACCTGCTTTGATGGGCACATCAATTACAATTTGATACTTTGTCTTTAACAGAAGACTTTGAAAGGATTCTCAAAGCTGCTCTGCAAAATGCTGAGTTCTGTGGAAGGGGTGGTGTGACAGAAATCACTTTCTTAAATATTAGGTTGAAACCATTAGAATAAGCGATCTGGTAATAAAGATTCTTTAACACATCCTTGAAATCAAGGCCTTGTGTTATCTTCATGTCTGATCATTTGGGATGCAACTCTACCTAGAAACTGTGAAAGATCAGGTTCTAGTAGGCACTGTGGCTATAGGAAGATCTGGCAATCGCTTCCCAGGCCGGTGTCCCAGCCAAGAACAGGGAGCTCAAGCCAGGCAACTGTTGTTGCCATTAGATTAGAGCTTTCTTGGTTAATTCGGTTAAGAAGTCTTTGCACCTCACAGTGCTACTTGGCATCTTGAAAGGAAGGGAGGGATGAGGGGAGCTTTGGGCTCAGGAGCTTTAGTTATTCCCACGCTTCTGTAGCTCAGCCTTCAGGATGAGAAGCAGGACAGAAGACCACATTGTTTCCCTCTCATCGTTTTAGTTGTTTAGATGTGAAAGAACTTAGGAAGTCCTGTATTTATATTGAAGAGCACAGCATCCCGTGGATGTGATTGCTCAGTAGATAGTTGTCAAAATGGCCCACAATACCCATAGGCAACTTCAATTGTTGAAATCGAGTTAGCCTTTGAACAAATGTAAAATTACTTATGCAGATTACTACTTAAGTTTGTAACTCCTATGTCAAGAAGATAATTGTTTTGAGAGTGCTACTCTATTTATAGCCACAGAGCTGGAGTCTATCAGATAGGCACAGCAGCAGAGCTTCCTTTTATCTGCCTTGCAGTTTGCCATGGGGCAGATCTCAATCTTTCATGCTCAGTGGTCCAGTGGTGAAAGACTCTGGAGATCAGAGAATGGTTCTTGTTTCTGTCACTGGTTTGCACCCTCAATTTGAACAGCGTGCTTCACCTCTCCAGGCCAAACACCCACATTGTCTTTTTCCCTCTCACAACCTTTGTGTGTCTTGTTTATCAGGTTATTAACACATCTAAGTGTGTGTTGGGACAATGCTCAAAGTCAGTGAGCCCCAGTGTCAGCTGAGGTATGGCTGCAATAATACTACCAATGGCCAAATGTACACAAGTCTTTGGGGGTGATGACTCCCTTTGCGTGGGGGTTTCAGAAGTTGCTGCTGTAATATAGCTGTAGTCAGGTGTGTTTTTCTCATTTTATGTAACTCTGGAAGGGAAATGCTAGTTTATTGGGGTACCAGAGGGTGTATCTGAAGGGAATGTAGTGCTCAAGATATTGCCTGTACAGGAATCCCAGCAGCAATGCTTTATGTACAGGATTACTTAAAGAAGCTTTTAAGGCCAAGCGTATGGGTGATTGTATATTCAATGTACAGTTTAAGGAGGTTTTATAGTGTAGTCTGACAAGTAATTATATCACTTGATAACACATTGCATTTTTTGCACTGCTCTCAATGTTGGAAATCAGCTGATACAAATGTTTGTGAAACTTTTAGTCTTATAGAACACTGAATTGGTCTTCAATTTGAGCCTGTTTAACGGTAATGTTTAAGACTCCTATAGGCTTTGTTAGGCAGCTGTGGAAAAGGACAATATTTTTTTAACTCCAAAGAGCTGAATCCTAATTGAGGTCAAACCCAGTAATTAATCAGGTGGCCTCTTCCCTTTTTCCACTTGTGACACTTCTTATAGTTACAACTGTTTTTATTTAAGAAAGATCCAGGCCTGAATTTTGAGGCGGAAAAAAGGACTCTACAGAAATTCCTAATGTGTCGCCAAGAAGAAAAGGTGTTTCTTACTTCTCCCTTTCCCTTGCTTTCTATATTTTATTGTGGGGTTTTTTTGTGTGTGTGTTTTTGTTTGTTTGTTTGTTTGTTTTTCCCAAGGAGATGATAGCAGATTATAGGGACTGGTATCTTTTTGCTTTATGTTCGTGCAGTATTTAGTAGCTGGACTTTGTCCTTTCCTGGAGTTGGTGAGCTCACCTGCAATAATCTTGTTAAAGGAACTCCACTTCGCTTTAAGCATTGTTAATCTATTTGGTTTGGTTCAACAGTGTATTTATATTCCCTAGTTTTTATGACCATGAACGTCCTTGCATTTAGTATTTCTGTGTTTCAGTGTATTTACACATCTGATACGTGCATGCCCATATATAATATATAAGAATGCCATGCAATTATGATGTTTATATAGCAATGTAGAAAGATCATATTCAGATTCAAAATTAGTGGCTAGCACTGTAGAAATGATGAAGTTATATATATTTTTTTTTCTCATCACTTGCTGTTTTAAAACACAACATAGTTCTTAATTCTTATGGAGAAAACTGGAAGACAAAATTAGCTTTCAGTGAAATGAATGTATCTGAAATGGCAGTGAAAGTGCACCTTACTAACTGATTAATCTCCAGCTGTTGTGGTTTACATGTGACAAGTTTCACTTATGAACTGCTATAAAGGCACTGAACAGACAGGGAGATTGAGATTTCACAGAAAAGAAAATAAGCAATAGAGATGACTGCGCTAGTAAAAAGTGCCTATTGACGAAATCAAAATCAGGCTGACAGAACCTGAGAAATGCATGTTTTTATTATGATGTAAAACAAGGATTAATGTGAAGCATTGTGTGTTCCACAGTTGGTCACGAAAGGGAAGGCTGAAGAAAATATTTGTGCCTAGTTCTTCTCCCTTAAGTGCCACAATGTGAGGCTCATCAGTGCTTAGTGAGATAACCTAAATCTGGTTTCTTTCCTTATAAACATTAGGAATGGTGTTCATTACAATAATTAGTTTTAATAGCTCCCCTCTGGAAGAGCTAGAGTGCTTTGTCTTATATCCTTGACGTTTCTAATAAATAAATGCATCTCTAGTGGGTGGGACAAGAAGATTAACTCTGGTAAAAGACTGCAATAACTATATTGAAGAATGTGTTTTATACTGAGGGCTAGGTTTTGTGTTGAGCTGCATAGGCAAAAATCTCATCAGCTTCAAAGGGCACATGTCTGAGTACCAGAAGTCAGAGCAAACTGTGTAATTTGAAAATGAGAGTATTTCACTACTCCCTGTAAAGCTGTTTGAAGAGTAAACTATTTACTAGTGATTGGAAATAGATGTTAATAAGATTTTAATAGAACTTGAGAGTGTTGTTAGCAAAGACCTTAATGGAAAGACAAGTTTTCTGGGGGAAGAAAGGTGCTGGAGAGTAAACTCACTATTTAGTAATCTGAAATGCTAAACAAGTAGTGTTTGAAAATTGCTTTAGGTGACTAGCGTTTGTTAGCAGTAGCTTACTTTTTCTGGGAGAAGAAAAGACATCTCCTTAAAGATATTTGTGAAAAGCAGCTGCATTCTTCACATTTTAAATAGAAAAAAATGTAACACCTAAAAACTTCAGAATGTGCTGGAGAAGTAACCTATCTTGTGCAACCACAAGAATAGCTCTTTTTTTTTTTTTTTTTTCAATGAACTGTGCTTATTTCCTACTGGTAGTTTTTTAGAAGGCAGTCTTCTACAAAGTTTTAAAGGTTGCAACATGGGGTATTTGAAATTTAAAAAAAAAAAAAAAAAAAAGAGTTATGAGTCTGTGAATGTGGGATTAATTATTTTTAAAAACCAGATCTCTCTTCCAGATTCCTTGTAGTATTCTTACTAACATTTACTGCTTTTCCTTTTCTCTTTTTTTTTTTTTCTTGGCCTTAACTTGTTCCCACCTATGCGTTTTTGTTGTGTGATGTGGAACTAGTGCTTACTAAGCATATGTTTGGAAAAGGATTTCATTCAGTGGAAGGTCACAGCAGAAATCCCATGTTCTTGGTCTTGCCAATAAATACCTAGAAATATAAATCTTAATTGGCAACCTATTTTTCCCTATACTGGGCATTTGAAACAATTGTTTTTCTTTTCTCACCTACACCAACCCTATGATATCAAGACTGTCCTCGTTATCCTCAAAAGGCCTTTCTCATTCATGCCTCTGTGCACAGAGGGAGAGACAGAGAGGAGGATGCCTGGAGCCACTTTCCCCAGTGGGGCATGTGAAGCAAGAAATGTTGAACCAAGTGAGGTGAAAATCAGATCTGATCTGCTCTGCCAGATAAAGTTTTAGCAGTTCTCTCCCAGTCCGAGCCTCTCTCTGTCCTACCCAATAGAAACACCAGGCTGTGAACGGGCCTAAAGCAAGATGGATTTTGAAGGAGAGATTCACAGCAGAGCCATGAGGTTTTTGGGGTGAATATTTCTTGGAAGGTTCCCCTGGCTTGTTAGTGTCTTCCCCTCTCTGAGGGCTTTCACAATGAGAAGTGGCGTTACTGCCTGATGAAAGCTAGGAGCTGCTGTATCAATTCATTACTGAAAGGCAGAGGTCAGACTGGGGGGAGCCTTACAAGACAAGCAGCTTATGTTTGGTTGAGTAGAGCAGGTCTGTGCCTGGTGATTGCAGGGTAGAGCATAGTCTCTGAGAGTTAGTGGAGTTGTTTTAATGTACAGCAAATGCTCACAGGACCTTGAAAATGGTCATGAATGCTCTGTCATGGGTGTCACCTGTGCATTTGAGGACACAGACTTATCATCTGGGAGACAGGACTTAGCCCAGCGAAGGTGATGGGCTGGCTTTTCTGGAAGAACCCAAGGAGCACTGCCGTGGGAGTGTGGCACTGAGCTGTGGCCTGCTGCAGCATGTCCCACCACAGCCTGCCAGAGCCCCCCAGGTGCACACTTTTAACATTCGATCTGTTAGCTCTGTCTTCTGCTTGGTGTGCTGTGGTGGTTAAATTTCAGCCTAGGTGGGTCAGTGAGAGCAGTTTGTTCCAAAGGTGAAAGGCCACTGAAGAGCTGCTGAGCAGGTCAGCAGGTTTAAGCTTAGGGACGATAAGCTGAAATCTGACCTCCCTCAGGCTGAGTTCAAATGTGCAGAGTCTCTTTGTGAGAGGGACCTGGTCGGCTCTGAGCACCTTCAGCCACAGGAGGAGGGAAGCCCAGGCAAGGGCTGGGAAACCCGACCTGCTTTGGCCACACCTGAGACCTGTGTTGGCTGCTGGGAATGCTTCTGATGTGGCTTCATGAACATCCTTCTGCAGTGATTAGTGTTGGATTCACAGGCAGCAGAGGTCACACACAGGACATACCTGTCAGGAGAAGTTTAAGAGCAAAGGTAGCTATACGGAGAAATTGTATTGGTTTGGTAATGTGCTCTACTATCAAGATGTTGTTCTTACCATTGATGCAGAACCTGAATACTCCTTTGTATATATTTTTGCTTGGGATTTCAAAGAGGGGCAGGTTAAGGAATGGTTTTGGGGTGCCTATTAGCTTGGTAATTCATTGTCATTCATTAACTTGTACCTGGAGGAGGGAGGCAGGGCGGGTGGAAACTCAGCCCTTTTATAAGGCTCTTTACCTTTAAAGGCAAAGTCCATATGGTTAGTATTTCTTATCAGAGAATCAAGCACATATGATGTGAAAGGATTTGTGACTTGGACACACAAGGGGCTTATCTTCAGAGAGAAAGGTATGGCTTTTTTACTTAGGGGCAGCTAACAAGCGTCAGTTGTCCCAAGATAAAATGTAAGGACGAGGTGCTTTTGTTTTCATTCTAGATAAACTTACCAAGTCAGCCAAATGGGGTAGGACTTAATTTACAGCGTTTACATTGTGATAAATCCACAGTGCTTGATCTTTGATATGTTCTTCTCTCAGAATAAGTGATATTTATTATTTAACCCCAAACCGTGCCTCCTTTATTAAATATGGAGACAAATTCAGACATAAAAGACATCTGAAGCTGTTCCTGAAATGTTAAGAACATACTGGTTTTTAATACAAGGAAGTATGTTGATGTACTGTCATAATACTAGAGTAACTTAGTTTAGAAATGACCACTGGTGATAATCTTGTCCGATATGCCCCAAACTCGAAGTATGGTTGACTTTTAAGTTAGATCAGGTTACTACTCAGGTAATGCATGTCCTCTTTCTGATACTCTGAATCTGAACCAGTTTGTGGCTTTTGATTTGATGTATTTGACTGTAAGAATGACCTGTAACTTCGATAATGTCATTATAACCTTTGCACTTTTTAAGAGGAATTCTTTGCTAGGTCAGTGGTAACTTTTGCTAGTGACTTAATGAGGTCAAGATGAGACCTAGAGGTTTTAGCATGTTGGTTTCTTTTTTCTAGTTGCAACTATACTTAAGATGAAAGAACCCTTTTGAAAGCCTTAGCAACATATGTTTGGCACGGTGAACCAAAAACTAACACCAAACTATAAAAACTGTAAGCTTTCAGTCAGAGAGGAAGCAAGACAGAAACAAATAGTGGCCTTTCTTAAACGTTTGGACTCACTAGTTTTACTTCACAAGCTGTAACTTCAGTAATTCTACTTCGTACTTTCCCAACTGTAATTAAGGTCATAGATACCAGACTAAACATCGATAAAAAAATAAAAGCAGAATAGCGAAGTAAAAATGTAGGGACGCTGTCAACCTATAAGAATTTACTCAGGCAGAAAGGCACTTTTGAAAAATTTGTTATGAGCAATGATGATAGGAAGATACATACCATGAAGTCTGTGAAAGTGACTTGTGAATTGAATTAGAGATTTGGTGTAAGTAGCATTACTAGAACTTGGATTCATTATTTATTCTTTCATACAGACTCCTATGCTATTCCAGAGTGTGAGATGCATATAGCAGAAATGTTAAATTAAAAATCTGTTCCAGATATTAAAAGTAGTTTTCAGTATCTTGGTTTGCCTGTTTATAGTAGTTTGCTTTGATACTTTGACACAATTAATTACTAACTGCCTTCACAGATATAAATATATCCTGTATCTTAAAATGCTAACCAAAAATTGCTTTTTGGTTTATGTTTATAGCCGTCGGTCTGGTCAGTATACAATGAACCATGACCATTCCAAGAAGACCCCTGATGGTGCATCATTTGACCGCTCAGGATCCCAGGACTCCTTGGATGAACTGTCTATGGATGACTACTGGAAAGAACTTGAAAACATCCATGAAACCAGAGGAAATAATAATGAGGAACGAGTAGCACTGGTAGTGAGAGAGCCAGATGGTAATGAAAACCACTCTTGTGGATGATCATCAGTTTGCTGTTTAGGGATTTTTCTTTAAGTCTTATTTAAAGAGATGGCACCCACCAAACATGCTTAAATCAAAGAGGAGGTCACTCTACTGAACACCGATGTTGAAAATCCTGTTGCCTCTGATACATACCACCAGAAACAGGTGGTGCCCTGAAAGATAATTGTCTCAGAGATAAGTAAAAGGCTGTTTTTCCTTTAAATGTTATTTGCAGAACCTCAGAAAGTTTCCTGTACTTGCAAATCACAACAATCCAAGCTTCATTTGCAGTTTACTGTTAAACTAATTTACCCTTTCACTCTTTTTGTATGTTGTTTGTTATTGTAGCTATTGTGGATAGAAACCTCATGCTTTAGAAGACAAGCCAATAATTAACCGGTTTAAGTTTAGTGAGTAACTTTCTACGCTTGTAACTATTGTGACTGTTCAGTTGTATTATATTTGTTTCTCAGAAGCATCAGTTATGGGCCTGATCTTAGAAGCTGGGCAATTTCTTTATTTTTCTTGTCCCATCAGGTAAAAGAGGAGTAATGTCCTTAATTCCACCCTTTCTCAAAAATTATTTTTAACAGTGTAGTATCTGCCCTTCTGCCGTTCTTGCAAGAGGCCCGCAGTGTCAGTAAATTAAGATGGTGAGCTTTTCATATGGCTTCTATGTGAGTGAGAAGAATGTGCTCCATTTGCTTTCAAAGGGATTTGCAGTTCTAACAGCCTACGCATTTTGAAACGCTGCTGCTATTTACAAGTGCTCTGACGAGGGTGGCAGCGTGACCTCTGGAGAAAGCAGCAGGCTCCTAGCCCGCATTTCTGGGGAGCAGGGCATCTGACAGAGCTGCGAGGCTTTCTCTAGAGCAGCAGAGCCCCTTGTTCTGCAGCACAAACCTCTTCTGTCACCCCAGCCCACTGATGCTGTTACACTTTCAGGCTCTGCACTCCCAAACCCACTTTTTCCTTTTTTTATTTATACGTAGCCTATTTCCCCTTAATTGCTGCTCCAGCTTGAGTCGCAGACTGGCATGGAGCCCAAGTGAGTCAGCTGAGTTGAGTTGATGAGCTGGAGCAGATGTTGCTCTGCCCCACACCTTGCCTAATGTGCAGCACCTTGCTTGGGTACAAGTATTCCTGAACATGTGGGAGACTGCACCTGGCTGATGGGCCTGCCTTGGCAGAGGCTTGCTTGAGACGTGGACATGCAAAGGCGAGGCAGGGGAGGGAAAAGCTATACCTTGCTCACATCTGCTTGGAAGAATGAGTGTAGCCCTTCTTTCCTGCCCCAATAACAGAATCTGAGAGAGTTTTGTCAAGATTTGGCCTCACAACCATAACAAAATTCATACTTAAAATTTTGTGCCTGTTTTCTGAACACTGTTAATATTCAGGTGCCCACTTGGATGTGCATGGGGTACTGTGGGAAGTTGCAGTCAATAGTGAAGATGACATGCCAGTTTTGGAGTACTTTCAGTTATCCAATAAATGGAAATGTGGCTTGAATGTTTGAGACGGTTGCTGGCATTCAGCACAAGCCCAGATGCTACAGACAAAACTTAGTGTTTTAAAGAAAGTTATCATTAGAGAGATACTGATTTCAGAAGCAGAAGTTTTGCAATCAGTGACAGTATTTAATAGCTTTCTCATCATTCATGTGCAGTGATCTGTCAGTAAAGGATACTTTATCAGCTATAAGACTAAAGCAATAATTGTGTCGTGGGCTGTCAGCAGGCTGTAGACCATGTCATAAGAACTGATTAAAAAATAGCATTAAGGTGACTTCTGCAGCCTGGTTTGTCCTTCATTAAATTGAGCTAGTGGAGAGCTGTAGAATTAATGTATCAAGAAAAGTGGGCAGAATCCTGTCAGTAAAGGAGCTAAAAAGATTGAGGATTGAACTAAAAATCAGTGAAGCAGCAATGATCAGTTTTCAGGCATCCCCATACACATTTATATCTAGGTACATTTATAAAATGGTATATAATTTAATAGAAGTGCTATAGATTATTATAAAGATTGCACCATAGCAATCTGTATTGGATTAACTATTTTAAAAGCATTTCTATCATATGTAAACACTTTTGAAGCTCTTTAGAAACAACAGGTTTTTTCCAAGTCATGATAGTTGAAGTAATTGTTCTTAATTGTGGATCCCCTCAGTACTTTCCCCGTGAACTGCATTAAGTATATTGCGTTATTAACATCCAGTGTGCTTAACCATACTTGAAAGCCAACATTTATGCCTTTTTCTCTTTGCCTTGCTCAGAGGGAGAACTGGAAGAAGAATGGCTGAAGGAGGCAGGTCTGTCAAATCTGTTCGGCGAGAGCTCTGGTGACTCCCTGGAAAGCGTGGTGTTCCTGTCCACTCTGACCCGAACCCAGAAGGCAGCGGTAGAAAAGCGAGTAGAGACTGTCACGCAAACCATGAGGAAAAAAAACAAACAGCACCAGATTCCTGATGTCAGAGATATCTTCCGGCTACAAGATGACTCAAAGGGAAAAGTAAGTTCCTGTGTGTGGTTTTGTTTGATTCTAGCAGAGAGAAGAGAGGGGCATGTGGGAGCGGGGGAAGGGAAGAGGGACGCACAGACACAAAAGGAATATTTCCAGAAGATTTGTGTCTAACTTTTCACTGATTTCCAAGGGAATTTTTTACTGAATTTATGGGAATAGCATTGGTCCATACATGACATTACAATTTAGTATGTAGAAAGAAGTATGTATATTGGTGATGAATAAAACAACCACTCCATGGTCAAGATACTAATCAGAATTACTTTTAATGCAGATGCAAACCTCATGACAACAATCACCCAAAGAACTAACAATAGTGGTAGTGGCTAGCAGTCATCCTGAAGGGTCTGCCAGAGCGGTACCTCTAAATTACTGGTAGTTTTTTGTTTGTTTGTTTGTTTGGTTTTTTTTTAAAAAAAAAAAAAGGAGAAACAAAAATGGGACATCAGCCTAACGTACTCAATTTTGACTAGGTCTTTATGCCTGTCAGCTGGGGGCTTAGACCTTGTACTGACTCACTGGGCCTGTGTGTGTCGTTGAACTGTGCTTGGGAAGTTGCTCTGACAGGTCCTGAGGGGTCCTTGCGTCCTCTCCTAGGCTATGGAACAGGAGAGTTCCTCTGCCACACGCAGGAAAGGGGAAGGAGGGAAATGGAGACTATGATTAGAGTTGTTCTTCTCTGGAAAAGTGTATGTGTCCTCTCTACTCCCCCAAAAGCAGCGAGATCTTCAGCCATAAGAAGGCTCTTATCTGGTGAAAGTGCAGGGGTAATTTACATGACCTCAGCCCCATCCCTCTTTCTTGCTGCTGCCATTCAGCGCAATGGTAGCAGTGGTGGAAAGCATGGCGGATTTTGAGGGGATTTAACTTCCTCTTTCCCCTCCAACAGCTTCCTGTCCTTCTACAACTCCTTTCAAATTAAATAGAAGTGAAATGTAGTGAGGGGAGTTTGTAAGCTCAAATGTATGTCCTGGATGCACAACTTCCCTTTCACTGTTCTGCTTTGCATGTGGTTGCAGAAGGGATGTTAACTCTGTAAAAGCTTTCCGGGATCTGATTTGGAATTGACTGTACCTAAGAATTACAAGACCTAATAGCAGAGCAATTTATGTAAAATATCATATAGCTTAAAGCAATAAAATTTCCCTTTCAAGTATGTTATTTCAGTAAAGCACAAGAAATACCCGTATTCTTGTATTTAAGTTACACATTGTAATGTTTGGAAGTCATGTCACAGAGTTCAGTAAGCTTCTGAGTCTCTTAAACTACATGTTTTGATATTGATACAAACAAGTGATTGTAGCCATTTAAGAAGGTTAGAATATTTATTATGTACAGAAATAACTGAAAAAAATCCTTCTAAACCTGTCTCCTTGAGTGGAGTGAAATAAAATAATACAAGTGTAGGCACTCAAACCTATACTGCATTCCTTTCTCCAAAGCAAGGTAATTATTCAGAAACCTTTGCTTGTGATTATTCACCGGATTTATTACAGAAAAGCCCATAGTGAAGTAGCTTCTACAACCGCCCTAGGTAACTTATGTCAGTGCTTTGTTACTCTCCCATCATTAGAAAGCTTTTAATGTGACAAAAGAGGACTGAAGCCATCTGCAGCTGTGTGAAGTCATTCCGGTTTAATAATAGCCTCCAAAAATCCTGTAACCTCCCTTCACCTGGAGGAAAGCAGGAGGAAAGGTAAAACAATAGTGTTGATGTTTCACATCAACGCAACAATTGTGCTGATGTTTCTACTAAATTTCCTGCCATGGTCCCAAAGAGAACCTAGATTTTAGGCACCTTGACAGCTTCCCAGTCTGCTTCTACTGCTCTGTGAAATAATAATAATTTTCTGGGCAGTCAAGCAATCTTCTTGCACCTCTGAATATCCCTGATTTGAGAGAATAATAAAAAAAAAAAGTATACAGATTTGTGTTAGTAGGAGGAATCATTAAAACTTTCTTTTTTTCTCAGTAAGTGTAGAGTTACACAGTGCTTGCAAAAAATACCATTAAAAATCCAGCGTGCTAAACTTTCATTGTTGATCTGAGTTGCCAAAAACACAACAGAAATAATACGTGGTTAAAAATGTATCTGGGTATGTGTATACTCATATAGATAAGGGTATAGATTTTCTACATGCTCTGAAATATTTTTTTTGTATAAGAGGTGTTATCCAGTTCATGGAATGTGACAAATCTTAAGACTGGGTAGTGCAGAATTGTAGAAAGGAGAAGGTGGTTCACATCCTGTCCTGCTTTATTGTCTTTTCAAAGTGTCCTTGTTTTGTTCTTGGGAATCTGAGCTGCAATCACAGATATTAATGTCAGGCTGTTGTGTGAAAGGGATGGATGGGATTGTTCTTTAGGGGAGGCAATCATAGCATATTTTGCAAGAGGAAGGACTTTGGATTGTCAGTCAATATACTTCCTCCAGATTCCCTTTCCATATCCTTTCCAGTGCAAACTAGGGTTTCACGTTAAAGACTACATTTTCTTATTCTTTACAACTCTGGAAAATGAAGTCTTATACCCACTTATCCTTTTAGGAAGACGGGGAATTGACTTAATTACTAATTTTTAATTACCTAGATTTCAGATCCCCTTAGACTTTGGCAAAGGGTTTTCTACTGAAACACACAGGTGTGCTTCTGCATACCCCTCAACTACAGGACTATGTGTTTTAATCCTGCACAGAATCAAAATAGTTTCTACAACTGTGCATTTGTTTTTTATAGCCATGCATATTTATTGTTCCTTTCTTAGGTCTGTGATGGAAGTGAACCCTCAACTGTGGGAACAAGTGAAAACAAAAATGAAACACAAGAGGGAGCAAAAGGTAATGCCAAACAACTCCCTTCTTTTTTTATTTTCTTATTTTTTCTCCTTTTTTTTTTTTTTCTTTTTTTTTCACTTTGTGGTTTGTAGGCTTTCAACTACACAAGCGACTACATAGGTCCATCTTTCCAGTAACTTTTCACGGAAAGAAAATGAAGTTCATCTGAGGAACCTGTTCTGACCTGTGTAGTTCTGGTGTAAAATTTTTAAGTGTGGCTGTAGGTAGTGTCCTTTGACCCACCTGTGAAACCTTGTGTGTTATCAGTGATAATCTTATCTTCGAGTCATCTGGGAGAAGTCTCCTCTCATAGCTTATCTTTAGGTCTTTCCCGATCCTTAATTATACCTTCTGGTTTATCTCAGCTGTGCAGTACAGGACATGAAGCAATATACATAAGCTCATCAGTGCACAGAAGAGAACAAAACCAAATTGACTGTAAACATCCCAAAGAAGTGAGAACTGGCTATGGATCTGCAGCTCAAAATGAAAGAGAAATAGGAATGGAAGAAAAAAGTTGTTTACCTTTTTAAGGAAAATGGAAAAGAAATAGCATTCTGTGTGCATAGGACTGGGTTGTGATTGGATTGTGATGACAAAAGAGGGGTGCAGTACTGAGGGAAGGCCCCTCCCTCTCACTGGAGGCAGGACAGAGCATCACAGAAGTCCTTAGCTGATTCCATAGTTTGTTTTGAGACTATGAATTTTGATGAAAGACTTTGACAAAGCTTTCTACTGTTCTTCAGGTCCAATAATAAAAGGGTGGCTGCCCTGCATCATCTTAGATTTCTTCAAAGTAGGGGTTGTACCATGTCTGATATATCACCATACCCATCACTGTAGAGATCAGGATATTAACTGGCAGCTGTTTCAGCTGTAAAATATTGCATTGCTATTCTACACTGTTTGTATGTTGGGTTGTTTTGTACTTCCAGGGGACTGGATAGCACATAGGTGTTACACCAAACCCTATAGCCACTCAAATAAGCAGACAGGCAGATCAAGTTCCCTACTGCAAGTTACTTATCTGTAATTAAGCCACCAAATAAACTTCTGCTCCAGTTCTAGAATACTGACCAGTAGTGTTCTGGAAAAATGGTTACTTTGAAAACTTTGAAACCAGCAACAGACAATACAGGATGTGCTTGAAAGCTGACGTGGGAGAGATGAGTATAAACCAAATGAGAATATCACCAAATCTCTGTGTTTCTAGAGGTGCTGTTAATCCCTCCCTCCCTCCCTCCCTCCCAGCAGACCTCACTCCAACAGGAACAGTAAAAAATTGGGAGAACTGCCAAACTGCTGGTTCAGCACAAGGGAAGGAAGAGATGCCTGGTGTTTGTGTCAATAAACCACACTGTAGGATTCGGAGTTGGAAAATTACCAAGCAATTATTATAGAGTTTTTATCACATCTGATTCTTTTTTTCCAGTGATCCTGATGAACTCTTCAAAAATGGGAAGTTCTGAAAGGCAAATCCCATATGCTAGCGCTCCTCAGCGCAGTTTGCGATGTGGATGGCAAATGCACTCTGCTTACATCCTGATACAACACGCAAAAATGGGCTTTGCTCCCAAGATTGGAGCAGGAAGAAAAAAGTCAGTTCAGTTTACAGTCAAACCATGCAAGTTTGGTGATGTTAAAAGCACCGCACCTGTTTGAGTGCTGTGCTGTGATCTTACCTCCAGAATGATGAGCAGATCAGTGTTATACAGTGAATGAATTCAAGGCAAAAAGAAAATAATGCCTGATGTTTTGGAGATACCAAGTATTTATGAAATCTAAATCCAAAGGCATTATTTTAAAATGGAAACCTCCTTTGACAAAGAAGTAGTACCAGTTTACCTGGAAAATATTAAGATAATCTCAGACATCTATAAAAAAATCCAAAGCTTAAATTGAGATGTCTTAAAACTGTTAGAGTGATTGACTCTGGCCCTTCTCCAAAGGTGATGGCTCTGTTCCTAATTTGGTATTTGAATGCTGCTTTCCCAAGTGCTTCTGCCAGACTGAAGATGATAATGGTTTGCCCTTAGAGCATACATTGGCTGTGTGAACCAGTGCTTACTCCTCCTTTCTTGCCAGTCTGACACACTTTCCCTAAACAGTGGAAGCAAACTCAGGGAATAATACAAAACCATTAAGTTTTTATTTGCCTGCTCCTGCTGAAACAGAACAGTTCAATGAGTTCCTAAGATGTTTTTTGTTGGTAGATGTACATTTGAGGTTTTTTGGATGGACGCTCACTTACTGGCTTTAAGTGCCTCTTTGTTTCATGTAGGTACAGAATGTGTCCACAGGAAATGAAAAGAAAATTCAGAGTCGTGTATTAAGCCTTCAAAAGACGTTATCATTTTAACAGTCCGTAACACTCATTAAAGACCTGCAAAGCTAGCAATATGTTCAACAGCTACAAAAGAAAAACGTAATTATCTTTGGATGCCTGTGAAAAGGAGTAAATAACTGTGTTGGTTGAGACATCTCAAGAAATAAAAAGGAAAGAATAAAGCAGCTGAAAAGTAAACAGAGAAGCAGCAGAAGTCAGTTTATTGTAGGACTGCAGTTGTCCTTCTGACCATGCAGGATTAGCTACAAGGGAAGAATGTTAGATAAAACCTCTGTAGAAGGGCAACCTGAAAGCATAATGAACTGGCAAAGAGATGAGAGAATTGTGTGTACCATGTATAATACAAGGGAAAAGAGCTGTAATGTTTGCTTCTTGATGGGGAAAAAGACTGAAACATGGTTGTATTGTTTAATTAAAGAGTTTGTTTCTGCTTTTTATTTTACATGATAAATGAGGAATCTGTGGCTGGAGTAAGAGTGTGTTAGTGAAAAGATTGCGAAGCTTTATATTTTCTATTTAAAATCTTATATGGGCTAGCATTTTGGATAAATGCTTTGTCAGTCAAAAAAAGAGCAGCCATTCTAACTTTCCAATTATAATTAAGATCTGTCAGCATACCTCCATCGGGGTGTACTCTGCGTTCTGTAGCAAAACTAGCAAGGCCAACACTTGCAATATTTCCATGTCCTGTTAAAAAGAAACCCAAAACATAACTTCCACCCTATCAGAATTCCCATCGTTTGATGTGATCTTCACATAGCACTGTGAACCAAGGACAGGGTCCAAGAGTTATGTAAAATGCAGTTTTCACATCCTGACAGACAATGTTTACATTTTTCTATATCACACTTGCATTTCTCTCAGGAAATATTGCATGTAGTTGGCAGAATGCCAAGGCTGCTTCCTCTTACAGCTGCTTCCTAGTCAGTGAATGCACAACAACAGGAGCAAAGCTATATGACCAGGAAGAAAATTCCCACCAGCAGCGTTTCCAGACCTTTCAAATGCGCACAGTATTACCAAGACATTTGTTGTACCCAGCACCCTTGGATGTGGACTGAAATAGGAGCTACTACTTTATTGTTTGTTAACATCAGATCCCTCCCAGGCTGGGAGGAAGTATGTAGGTCACATATAGGCCACATTAGCATGACAAAAGTCTTGAGGGGAGGCTGCATTAAACAGTTTACATGATATATATACAGATACACACACAGGAGGCCAAAGGTTGAAACCAGGGATGAATTTGACCCTGGATATGTTTGGTTACTGAGGTCTGGTGTATCTCTTTACCAGAAGGACCAGCTCTAGTTTCAGGATCAACTTAATCTTTAGCATGTGCCCCAGGCTTCTTTTGGGGTCTATGGAAAGTGAGCAGAAGCCACTCTGGAAAGAGCAAGCCATGAGTGAACACACGCAAAATTTGGAAGTGTTTTGTTCTACTTCTCACAGCATTGCTTAGTGGAGTCAAAGTGTTAACTCAAGTCCACCCTCTTTCTCTCTGGAAGTGTCTGAGCTTTAGATCAATTGCACAGACATGGGAGTGGTTGTGTAAAGCTCTGTGCCCTACCCGAGAGTGGCTGTGGTGGCTGCAGCCACTTACTTGTCTATCAGGTCCCTTGAGTTTGGCCCTGGCAGACTGAGGTCATTTTCAGGACTCACTCTAAAGAATATCAGAGACTAGTCTTGTTTTTGTGTCTTTCAATTAGACACAGACTTCAGAAAAATTTGGGGGTTTATGTAATTTTTTTCCAGCTCGATGCTGTGTATGTTGTTTGGGTTGCGTGCTTACAGTTCAGCACTTTTGCAGACCACTGAAAGTATCCATGTAGACCAGCACTTCCCTGTTGCCTTCTCTCTTAATCATGCTATCTGCAGCCTTTCTCCTGCTTTAAAGTCAAATGTTGCTGTAGCTGTAACTATTTTCTGGAATTTTTTTTTTGGCTTGGCTTAGCATAGTTATTCCAGGCCACACAAAAATTTCCCACAGCAGTGTAAAGACATTCATCTATTATGTTATGCAATATTCTTATACCAAAGCATATGCACTGCTCATGGTTCTCCTCAACTCATGGCTGATTGCCTATGACATTAGACTTCTTTTTGAAAAGCAGAACTAGAACTGCCTCTCCCTTTTTTCCCTCTTCTTAAAAAAAAAAGAAAAAACAAAATCAGAACAACTTTTTTTTTTTTTTTTTGATTCCTTTAAGGAACAAAGAAAGAGAAGTAAGGCCATTGTTGTGTACTTAGTTCTTCCCTGTGTCATGGAAACATGTCCAAACAGTCTTGAGGAATCTAGACTCTTCAGACTGAGGTGAGGACAGGAATGGTGGAACAACAGCATGGTCTGTGTACTCCCTGTTATTCCAAAATGTTAATGCTTCGGATCATAGAGGAAACATTCTCTTTTGCTTTTGAAATTTTAACAGCAGAAAGAATTGCTGTTTTTGTTGCTGGATGTTATAGTCTTTGAGGCTGGAAAATGTTTGTTGGCAAAAAACTTTTGATGCTAAAGCTGTTTGACTCTGGAAGATGCTGGGAATCTGCTGTTTCTTTGAGGTGGATTGGTTTATCTTTTCGTAACAGATAAATAGGAGAAAACCCCATGCCTTGGCGGAACTATTCATGAAAAACTACAAAAGGTGAACCCTTGGAGGAAGCTAAATTTTCAATTGACATAAAAAATGCAGAAATCAGTGAATTTGCAGTCAGAAAGTCCATCCCTTGCACAGCATTAACTTCTATTTATACTTGGTTTTAAACTTATCTGTCATGCACTGTGGGATGCTCAATTGTGCTGCTATTGACTATTGTTTTTTCTACTCTGTTTTCAGGTCCAAAGTTCAGTCTTGGAATGGATGAGCAGAAGAGCCTACTTGAAGACATGCCGTTTTCGGACACTGACATCAATTTGGAGATACCATTTGCAGAACAGGCAGCTAATCTCAAAGACAGCTCAGTAGGCAAAATGTGCAAGGGTGGAGGGGGTGACACTCTTCTCCCGGTAGGTTTTTCTTATATATTGGTCTAATTCTTTGTTTCTACTAGTGGTACTGTTTGGATCATATTTATCTGATAGTGGGTGAATTGTGCTTAGAAGAATGTTGTCAGATCCAGCTTCATGGAGATAGACGTTCTCAAGGTAACTCATTTTTGGGATCAGTACTCTCAATAACATGGAAGTAACTACTTTTATGCCTATTTATGTCATTGTCTTTCTGGCAAGATGTACTTTATGTGTAAGCAATAATGGACCAATAATATTATGCTAGGATAGTGGCTTAGTGGTAGTTGTACTCAAAACTTAGTCTTTGCTTCATCTGCTTACAGCCCCTTTTCCTGTTATCTGAGGTGAGATGCTTTACCTCTGTAATGAAAATCTCTGTTGTTATTTAAAAAGGGTTGGTGGATGCCTGGAGAAACCTTGTGCAGTTAACCCATGCAGATAGGTGAGGGATGAGAATGAAGAACAAAACAGTCTATAGAAGTCTAAAGTCAAGTGGCAGGAAATTGAAGATTAGTTTGTACTCAGTTTTACTTTCCAACTCTTAAATAAAAATGACTCATTCTAAATGAATTCAAATAAATAGGAAAAAAAAATCCTCTAAGACTTTTTTTGTTGATCCTCAGGCATCTCTTTGAGGATCTCTCTCTAACAGTTCATGAACATGCAGTTAAGTATGACCTGTGAAACAATGGCTGGTGTGAAAAATGTCTGTGTTTTTCCTAACAGTGTATGCAAACAAGTCTGAGTAAACATAGTGTCTGAAGTAATAATGTTTCATAGTTCTTCAAACACTTAATTTAGATAAGGACATGTACAGTTCTTCAAATAGTAATTACCCCATGTATCCTAGTTTAAACATTATAAACTAGACACTAATGAATATTTAGAAATGGATTCTGAAGTGTTTGAATCACGTTTCTCTAATGCAGCTTTTAACAAAGAAATTACAGCTATTGTCTAACTTGTGTATATATGTATATATACGTATGCATGCTACATACTTTAGTTATACTTCTAGTGAGGCTTAGGAAGGATTGCTCAAAGACATGGCTACGAGTTTTTTTCTTCAGTGGTAGAAGGAGTGGCAAAATGATAGGAAAAGGAAGGGAGTTACCTATTTAAAATCTAGAGTTTGTATTTGTTGCACCTTCATCATTGGCAGCTATTTTTAAACATACATGTTTGTGCAAGTCAATGAAACTCAAGTTGGGAAACTGACTATAAATCTACAATTTGTAAATTGTGCTTATGTTTCGGTATGTGCCGTTGTTGTTATCTACCATAGCCACCAATTCAGCTGTGCTATCGCTGGGTCGGTACAGGATGAGATAATAATTCTGGAGTATAATTTATCTTTCCAAATGGCAGAAAGTCTTGTCAACCTTCCTGCTTTGATTCATGCACACTCCTAATGTCAGGCATGAGCAAGACTCTTACTTAGAAGCCTGCTGGTGAGAGATGGAGTTAGAAAGCCCTATGAGCTGGGAAGTCCCCCCTCTCTCGCCATCTTGGTTCTGTTCCTTATATCAGTCTCTGACTGCAGCTTCTGAGCATTTAGTGCCATAAAAATGAGCCATAACTGAGGATCCCCTTTCCCTAAGAAAGGAACCCCTTTATTATTATTTATATGGCAGCCAAATGTGTTATTTGGATGTGTAAGTGCACAGGGATTTCTGTCTCAATTGTACATGTGTAGGATTGCTCATGGACAGCTATTTCCACCACCGTCAATTGCAAAAGGATGCACAAGGTGGATGTAGTGGGGTGGGAAGTGGTTACAAGCAAGACAAAGCCAGAGTTTTAATGGAAGTGCACAGTAGAAGGACAAGAGGCAATGGACAGAAGTGACTACAAAGGAAATTCTGTTTTGCAAAGAAAAGAATTCCCCATGAGAGCATTAAGCATTCAAATGAGCGCCCACAGAGGTTTTTGGAAGTTTTCAGAATTCAGTTGGACAACACAACAAGCAACTTGATCAGACTTTGAGCAGGCAGTTCAATTAAATGACCTCCAGAAGTTGCTAGGAACCTAAATGCTCCTCTGATTTTAAGATTATCTGCTGCTCAGCCTATTTGGGAGATTCTCCTGTGATTTATTCAGTAACAGCAAGCTTCATGATGAAAGGTTGTGCCCTGAAAGAAGCACAACCTTTGAGCTAAATAATTTGTTATGACTTGGATTATTCACTCTGCTGCAAATCTCTCCTTTTAGAATTTCAGGCTTCCGAAGGACAAAACAGGTACCACAAAGATTGGTGACCTGGCCCCTCAGGATATGAAGAAAGTCTATTCTTTAGCACTGATTGAATTAACTGCTCTCTATGACATACTTGGGACAGAATTCAAGCAGCAAAAAGCCGTAAAAATCAAAACCAGAGGTGAGTCGGTGTTTCATATTCTGAACCAAATGGGTCTGGTTTAATCCCATGAAACAAACGCATCTGGTTCTTTATGATTTTCCAGCAGAAAATTTATATTAATATATAAATACTAATGTAGATCCTGAGCAGCATGTGATGATATGCCTTAACTCAAAGCACACTTTAAGCAAGGTCATGCATGTAGTCACTCCAGCTATGGGACCATGCTCTCCATCTAAAGTTCAAACTCAGGTCAGTTACTCAACAGATAAACCAAGGAGTGAAGAAGGGGAACTATCTTAGTAGTGTGCTGTGCAGGAAGAATTGCTTCACAGAAGTTTGTATGTGCTTATATATTCTCTGGGAAGGCACGTGTATGTGCTCTTTGTGGGTATTCTTTTCCTGCTTTCCTGAAGGTAGGTACTATGCTACTTCTATCTGACTTTTTTGCTTTTATTGCCCTTGCCTGGAGAAGCTGTGGTAGCGTTTGTTACCTGCTTTCCTCTTCTATCTGGTACAAACTTTTCTGTGTCACATAGCCCTTGCCCACCCAGTATGTACTCAGGCCATAATGGAATTTTTGTGCTGAATGACATAATACTAAGTGGAAGACGTGGGCTGCTGCAGAGGATGTCGAGACAACTGCAGTGTGTCATTATGCTCTACAAGCCATGGGAGCACATGTATAATCACAGTGCTTTTCTTGGGAACATAGGACACATGGAAACCAATTTCAAGATGCTAGAGGTTTTCAGTGCTTTGTTTGTTTTCTGTATTTCTGGCTTCTGCTAAATGCTTTACAAGAGCTTGAAATGTGTTACCAGTTAATCAAGAACCTGCTTTGCCCAAAACCTTGTTGTCAAGCTTCAGTGAATGTGACAGTGCAATAGCTCACTTTAAATAATTGAAAGCAGCAGAGAGGGTTGAAACATATATAGCAAAGTACAATAGATTCTTTAGAATATGCTCTTCAGTTTACAGTAGTAGAAAATAACTTTTTAAATGCAAAAGGCATACATGGCAACATCTGTGAAACCTTGATCCCTTAAATGCATTTTCTCCTTGCAGAAGTGCTTGTGGTTTCACTAATAGAGAAAAAACACGTTCTTCTCTTGTATTTTGGGTCTTAGTTTTAATTGATTTTTTTTCACCAAATTTATTGTTAATTGAATTTCACTCATAGCATTATTATCTAAATGACAGGCAGTCATGAAAAACACTGAATCGATCGAAACCCCTGGTTATGCCCAGTTTATAAATGTTGGAAATGTGTAGAAAATAGACACTGACATGTCACCCTTTTTGCCAAACAAATCTGATTTAGCAATGTAATGCCTTCGGTGCATTGTTGCTCTACCTGATTCTCACCTCTTCACTCCTGAAGTGTTTGGCCAGTTGATTCATACAATGATGGATCTATTGGCTGTTGCCCTTTGTGTCTGAGAAGGTGAAGATGGTGAAAACAATTCTTCTGTGGACTGTCAGGGTGTGTCCAGCCTTGCCTTTCTGTTGACCTCCTACAGTTTGCTTCTCCAGCTTCATCCCAGTAGAAACTTGTATTATTGGCAAGATCTTCAAGGTGATAAAACTATGGGGTGTGGAAATTGAATGCATGTATGAGTCTCTACGTATTTTATAGAGAGACTTTTTATGCTGACAGAGATATAAGATCTCCCCAATTTGGCACTGAAACTGATGTTTATTTGACATACATCTCATTCCCTCATGGGCCGACATCTTTTTAGTAATTACAGCTGTTCTGTGCTCAATATTAGCATGGCATCATCCCAAGCAGGAGTTATATAGTGTTATATGCTGTTGCAGAAAAGTTGCACATACAGCAATTATCAGTACTTCTGACAGAGAAGTTCTATGTCAGCAAACTTTGGGTTAGTAGTTACTAATACAGCTCTCTCTTAATGGTCATTCACTTCTATTCAACTGGGCCATAAATACCCAGGAGTCCCATTTAATTGAAGACTAAGGCTAGCTTTGCATCAGGGCTAGATTAACTGAGACTAGATTCCATTTTTCTAAATTTGCATTGCCTTAGCATTATTGCAAAGGCCATTTTCTAACCAAGACTTAACTAGACTTTTGCTTTTATTAAAAAAAAGGCAGAACACGTTTGGCAAGACAGTGATCTTGCTTTCCTGCCAGTGTTGTATAATGCAAAAGCACAGCAGTTGAAAAGCTCTTCTTTAAAAACCCTCCCAGAGAGAAGTGCTCAGAGTAACTCTGGGTGATAATTACATCTGTCTCATTTTAGTAGCCAAATTTCTGGATATTTTACTCATGCCATTTGCATCTTAACTATAATAACGTGCATTGAGTGATGAAGATCTGCATTGAGTGATGAAGATCTGCATTGCAGGGATATCAGCAGACCCATTCTGCAAACCAGAACGATGCAGATGGTTCATTTATGCAGTTTGCTTCACTGTACTGCAGAATATGTGGATGGCAATTTGAAGTCAAACCAGAAGACTCCTGATTTATGGATGAAGGAAGAGATGAATGAATCCTTTTAGCCAGAGTGCTTTGTGTAATAACTTGATTGACAAAGACATTCAAACACTTTGAACAAAAGGTCAATAGCTCTGACTGTATTGAATAGGTCATTATCACATATACTGGCACAGATGTGGATAATATCTCAGTTTCTTTTGCTTTATTCTTCAGACTCTGGCTTGTTTGGTGTCCCACTGTCAGTTTTACTGGAACAGGATCAGAAGAAGGTGCCAGGAACCAAGATCCCACTGATTTTTCAAAAGGTAAATAAGCATGAACAAGTCAACTTGTTACGTATCTGTAAACGACAAACAAATAACATTTTGTTGTGGATTTATTTGCTTCCTGCAGCACAGTTTTCAGTATATTACTCTAATCCATCAAAGTTATTGTAACTTTTCAGCTTTACATTCTAATTTAGTAAATGTGGTACTTTGCTTTGTATCAGACATATTTTGAGCTAAAGGACTAAAGTTTGGTTTTTGTCTGGTCTCCGTAATTTAGGCAAGTTTACTATTAAGCCTATGGAAACTGACAATCAGCGTAAGAACCCTCTGCAGCCAAATTCCAGTTGATAAAGGTGGTGTGACTTTCGTTATCAGTAGGGCTGCCCTTGATTCTTTTCAGAGCAAATACTTGAAATACTGTAGAAATTCTCAATCCCTGGCCCACAGGCTGAACCAACCTTTCTAGAAAGTGGTTTTCTTCTTTCAGAAGTGATTTCCAGCCAGGCAGCTGGCTGGAAAACTGCCTCTGGTGGTGGCAGCAACACCTCTCCAGATTTGTTGCTTTAGTGTGTGAGGAGATGCTTTGGCCTGTATCATGTCACGGTAAATAATAGGAAAGATGATGGAGACCTTGGATTTAATGCCAATGCGTAGTGGGTCTCATTGCATGGGAAGGGAGAGACCACAGTGAGTGGACCTGTCCTAACGCTGACAGAAACTCAGTGCTGTGTCATCACCATTTCAGTAGGTTTGGGGACCTGCTTGTTATTTTTCAAGAAACTGAAAACTCAGAGTTTTGCATCAGTCTCTCAAGACGCTGTGTCATTCATGCCAGAAATTAATTCCTCAGGATTATAAAAATACATTTCTGGGAAAGATACTATCAGGAAATAAAGCAATCAAATGACAAAAAGTGATTGATCACTGTGCTGTTCTAGCAACACAGTAAGCATAGTTCTTCAGGAAGAAAATTCTGCATAAAAATTTCTAGCTCGTGGATGTGATTTGTTTTCTAAGATACCAACATCATTTGGAATACAGTTTTTCTTTAAATGAGAATATGAAAATGAAAAGTTTCCCACCTCTTCTACCTGTTCTCTACAGCATGTGCTTTCCAAGAATAGGAGATTTATATAAGCGCAAGAAAGAACATCTTTGTGCATACTGCTTTTTAAATGTACCTTGGTTGTCACTGACATGAAACAAAATATTTTAGTAAAATACAGATAGTTTTTATTTCATTGAGGAATTGTGGTTAAAAATAATGACATAATCTAGCCTAGGAGTTTTCCACCTGGAAAATCTGATGGTAATACCATTCCATGTATCTCCAACAGAAGTCTCTGCTGATAGTATTTCAGGTCTCTGGCCTGCTAATGATGCCATGCAGAGCAGCCCTGGTAGGGATGACAAGGGGATTTCCTGCAGGCAGGAAGGAGGCTGGTGGTGGTGGCCAGTGGCCACCTCTCACTGCCTGCCAAGGGGCCACTTGTGAGTGAGTGTGCACAGAGGAGCTGTGGCCGCCAGCAGTGCCACCAGACCTTGTCTCCTCGCAGATGTGGTGATGGTGGCAAATCACACAGTCACAAGTCCCACAACGTCTGTGTGTCTTGGCAGATGGGAGTGGCAGCCGCTGCTCTGGTGGAAGCTGAGTATGGGGAGAGTTGGCCAGTGAGCACTTGTTTTGTTTTTTTTTTTTCTTTTTCTGTTTTCTAACCTTGTGGGTTTTCTTATCTGGTCTTGTTTTTATGGCATTTATCAGGTGCATAAATACACTGGTAGGTGAACCCCCTTTAATTTCTGTAACTAGAGAAAACACAACTGTGTTGCATAATTCTTCTTACTCAAGAGCTGGCACAGGAAGCTGTGTGACAAAGGCACTGCCCTACTTAAACACTGTGAGAACCATTTGTGCTAAATGATGATGTCATCAGCTTTTGACGTTTACAAAATTCTTTTGAGTACTTTTAGATCCATCCCTCAGTGAATACTTCTAGTCGTATCTTTTAGAGAAACAGAATTTATGATATGTGTTTGGAGTACTTTTATGGAATTTCTACTAATTGATGTCTAAGCCATATGTAGGACTGCAAACTCTGGAGTTTGTTAGGAGAATGCTGAAGCTTCCTTAAAGCCTAAAAGTACTTAGATCTTCTCTGGTAAAGTTGTAAAAGAGTATTTTTGAGAAAGTCATTACTGTATCTCTGATGTTACCTTAATTGATTCAGAGACATTTTAACAAGAGTAGTAATTGGGATTTACTTTTGAAGACAGAGTAATTTTGGAAAAAATCTGCTTCAGTATCTGAAGGAGGTCTAAAAAAATATGGTTTTCTTTTTTTAATAAAACAGACAAATTCTCCTTTAATAATGTTCATAAAATGGGTAAGAGCTATATTAAAGAGTTTTTTGCTACACCTACAGCAACTGTAATCCATTCATATTCATAAACTGTGTGTTTGCTTGTTACATATGTGCATGCACAAATACATGAATACACGCATACATACATAAAAGCTCCATTATATCAGAACTATCTACCAGTAATTTTTAATTGGCATCTTCATTCATGCAGTTTGCTTTGTGTTTGACAGTTGATTGCCCAGATAGAAGAGGCAACTCTGGAAACAGAAGGACTTCTTAGAATACCAGGAGTTGCAACAAGGATAAAGGTAAAACATTGCACAGATTCTCATCGTCCTCAAAATCTTACCTGTGCTTGCTGATTTTATGTTGTTGTGGAAATATATTTTAATCTCAGGTTGTTATGAAAATTTTCAAAATCAGACAGCAGAATCTCTTTACAAAGAAAACTGAGTTATATTAGCCCGGAAGGTGATGTTTTCATCCAAGGTAGTTCTGGGGAGAAGACTGGAGTTAAGAGTTTGAAGAAGAGTCAAGGCTACGTTTCAAATTCAGTTGTGCCAAAATCTCATTAATTCTTGGCACAAGCTTTCTAGCCTTTTGCATTTTCCCTGAACCAGCGTAAGCATTTGAGCAGTCTTTCTGCCCCAGGAGGAAGCTTTTCTCTGGCATTGCGAGCCTATTTTAATAGCTGGACTTAACCTGTGTTACAGAGCAAGGCAGCCAGCATGGCCTGAAGAACCTCTCACATTTATTTTTATGAACAGCAATATAACTACTCAGCTCACTAAGCACAATCTTGTTAGGCACGTCTGTACTCACCAACACTTTGCAGAGCGAGTGCCAATTGCATGCAGACTCTTCCCTGGTATTTGCCTTAATGCGGGAAACTGAATACACAGTATAATTTACGCCAAGAGTCAATGTGTTAAAAAGATGTCTGAACTGGCCTTAAATTCTAAACAGAAAGGACCATTTAAGTGGATTCAGCTGTTTGAAGACGTCTGCCAGCCTCTGTTGTGTAGAACTCAGTCCTGCAGCTGGTTCATTAGAAACAAATGAAAGAGGGAAATATTATGGAAATAGGCTTTGTTTATTTACCAGTAACTAAGATTTTTTTTTTTTTTTTTACAGTTTTCCTCCATTCTTTATTTTCTGCTTTTCATCAGTTCTCTATACTGGAATGGTTTTGGAGTGATTTTGTTTATTTGTTTATTCTTTGAGTTTATCAGTTTAATACAATTTTGGAGGCAGAGGTTCATTTACCATTTGACTTTCATTAATTTTTACCTATTCATTTGTAGGAGCTGCTTCTTTGAATTAAGCGATTGTTTTGTTAGCAAAGATGTTAAGTTCCTTTACTCGTGCCAATAGAAAACTTTATAGAAAAACAAATAACTCAGCACACTAAAGGACTGATGTTTTCTCTTAAGTTTCTTAAACTTTTTTTCCTATAGAAAATATTTTCCTTGTGGTTCAGTTTTATAGAAAGGCACAGATTATCTTATGAAAAAATATTTCGCTATCTTACTCTATAGATTTTAGAGTTATTTAAAACAACGCATTGCATATCTGCAATACCCCGTAGTTAAATACATATACTTTAAAATCCAAGCATTGGTCTGTTAGGATATGTAGTTGGCATTTCTGCCCTTGTCTCTCAGACAAAACAATTCCTCTTATTGAGTTGTTTAATACTGCATTTGCCACAGTGATTTGGTCTGAATGTGTACGGAGAAGCTGATGACACTCAGGGAGAATTTTCATCTGTGTTTCTAAAGCTTGCCTTTGTTGATGAGCAGGAAGTCATACCCAATTGACTTTAGACATCTGAGGTAGGATCTTTACACCTTTGAACCCCCTACGTGATCTGTGGAGACAGAAGGTCTCTCTAGAGGACAGTTGAGAACATCCAGCTTTTGTATCAACCTAAGTGTCCACCATTTTCTTTGGAAATAGACCCATTTTCCATTTGGACAAAGTTAAATTTAATGAGAACAGTATCTTAAAAATGTATCTTGTATCTATGCAATGTGTCTTTCTTGTCCAGATAAATAAAGCCATATTTTTCCATAGCACTTTCCCTCTCTTCATCTCACATACTTTACAAAACAAGCCAGTGTCTCTGTCCTCATTTTCTACCTGGGAGAACTGAAGCAAGAAGGGAGGCACTTGAGAGAGGTGCCTTGGGGCCACAGGCCCTATACTGGGGCCACTTCCCTCTCTGCCAGATTGGGGGATAAATGAAGTGGCTGCAAGGCTGGGACTGATGCTTAACAGGAGACCAAGAAGACTCAGTCTTTTCAGTGAATTTCCATTTGTACATCTCTGGAAGCCCAGTAATAGTACTGCCATGGGAGCAGGGCAAGTACATGGTGATGTCTGCTGCCAACAGTATCCCACAGTAACTCTTACATGAATGAATATGTCTGGTTCTTACAGTATATTCCGTATGGCCTTGAGGCAGGCCTGTGGGTTTTCTTCCTGTATGATTTGGCCATCTACACCTATTACTATGTGTTTTCTTTCAATACTTATGATCCCAAATTTATCTTTTTGTAGCAGAAGATCAGCACCTGGAGTTAAGTGATATTTCAGGTGTCCCATTTTTTTACCCCTTTCAAAGTATGGAAAGTATTGCTGTGTGTATAATATGTGACTTCCAGCAGCCAAGTGTTATTGGTGCTCCATCTACTGTCTTTCAGAGTCTTTGCCAAGAACTGGAAGCAAAATTCTATGAAGGGACTTTCAACTGGGAAAACGTAAAGCAACATGATGCAGCAAGTCTTTTAAAACTCTTTATCCGTGAACTGCCTCAGCCACTCCTTACTGTCGAATATCTCAAAGCTTTCCAAGATGTACAGAGTGAGTAGTGTCCTTTCTGTCTCAGCTGCAAAGAATAGGTACCAGTGCAGAGAAGTGCCTCTTTGCTGTAGTAGTATTTTTGCTAATAATATTTGAAACTGAAAATCAAGTTGAATAACAACAATATGACTTCTCCTGAGAAAAGACTGGGCATATATTTGTTAATGTACAAATAACAGCTTTTGTAGAACTTATTTTTCAATAGTTTACGCATAAAATGAAAGCACGCTGCCTCTTTCTGATAAGATGTTGCAGATAGTCGTTAGAAGCTATAGATGGGTTATGAGGAAATTGTGTATGATGGTATCAGTTTATAAACAATATTTGCTTCAAAAGAAAAAACAGCAAAGATCTAATATTTCTGCAGAAAATCTAACAAATGGTAATTTATACTGTTTAGGGTATTTTAACCGTTTACAATAGGAGAATCAGATCAGAATTGTCAGAACTACTCATCATCCCAGATCCCTTGAGATCAGCAAGAGCCTGTCAAAATGTCTTCCTTGCCAACTGGTCACAAAGACAGCAAATATACCAGCTGTAATTGAAGGAGAGCGGCTTGGTGATAATGAATCAGGAGTAAGAACCCACATACATTAACTCCCCAGCCAGCACAGGAGTGCAAGTTTCAGAAAAATCTATTTCCACAGACAGGCAGATAGACGAATATTCTTAAAAACCATAGGCTGTATCAGTCTGCGAGTTGTGCGCTGCCTTTCAAGGCAATGAAGTTGGTGGGAGTAGGGGGCTGGTGCTTAGGCCTGCTACACAGTGTTGCTGATTTTGCAGCGCTGAGGGGCAAGTTAAAGCTGCCAGAATGCTCCCAGCACCATTTGAAAGCAAACAGCTCCTTAGGGTTGTTCCACTTTCCAAATACTGATTGGAGCCAGGAGGGTTTCTGCTTCCCGCTCCTGAGCTGTCTGAAGGCTTATGTGGTTTTACTTACCCAGAAAATACTCAGGTGCCAGGGTCCAAAACACTTTCTACATTGAGCCGAAGGATTTGATGCAAAACAGACATAGCACTTCATAGCCTCCCATTGTTTAAATTGTCTGCTTGTCTTGTTGGTTAGGTGTAATAACATTAGGTTATAGAGAAAAGGGGCCATCTTTGTGACAGTAATCAAAATTCAATCATTATTTAGTTGAACAGACAGAAAAACATAAGTAATGAATTTTATTTGGTTTGTAATCATATTTTTGCTTACTTTACTAGGAAAAGGTTGATTCTGATAGCTTTTTGAGCATTGTGACATGGTGTTTTGCAACTAAATTTAAGCTTTACTTTTAATGTATGTCTTTCTAGAGCAGGTAGAGACACTGTTACCACTACTTGCATGTTTAAATGCCTGTATAGTTTATCACTCATTTATTCAGATCCTTATTTTTTATTATGGTAGAAAGTAGTCAGAAAGGGCTTTTTTTATTTCGTCAATTAACTTTTTTCTTGGTGGTATCTCTCAAACTGATTTGAATGAAACATATATGAAATAGCAGTTCAGTTGAAATGCCAGCAGGGTGCACAAGAACAGCCCTGTTGAATTTGGAGATAGCGTGATAAAACTACTTCACATGGGTACCTCCTAATTCAATTGTTTTTATGTATGGTCTGATTCATTAGGAATCTGCTGAGAAGACTTGCCAGAGCATGTCCTCTAAAGTATGACAGGAGGAAATTTATCACAAGTGACAAATGTGAGCTTTGGGGCTTTCTGCTGCTCAGCAGTGCCAGAATGTAGGAGCTCTTGTAGCAGGTGGAGGAGTGCAGGGCTGCACTCACCCTGCATCTTGGGTGAATGATGCACCACTGAGCAGCTGAGTAAAAGGCAGAATCAACAGCACTTTTCTTTAACTACAGCTTGCCGTGATTGGTACAGCACTTGCTGCTGTAGATATGTGTTAAGCTTCTCTGCTCTTGGTTTTATCCCCACTGGTTTGCCATTGCAGCAGCTGCTGCCTGTGTTGCTGGAGACCTGCCTGATTCAGCAACACGTGGTATTGATTCTGCGTGGGTGACTTGGGAGACTGTGCAACTGTTCAGACAATCAGAGAAACTGTGAAAGCAGTATTGAGTATGCCCTTTCATATGTTGGGACACAGGCTCAAAAAAAGGAGGAACTGACTGTTTCTTCTTGTAACATTGCAAAATAAAGAATCACAAGGCATCTGGAAAATACTGCCAGAAGACTGCTGAGTCATACAGCAACTGAATCCTAAAAGAACATTTGGAAATGAGTATCAGAGAGCAAGGATCTGCCAGTCCTTTGTCATACCATGACAATTAGCCCATGTGTATGCATTCAGCATTTTGCAAGAGATTTCCACTTTGGAATCATGCCTTTTGAAGAGGACAAATGACAATTTTAAAATACTGAGGTTCTTGTGCTTCACTGGCAGATCTTCCAACGAGGAAACAGCAACTACAAGCTTTGAATCTTTTGGTTCTCCTTCTACCTGAAGCAAACAGAGACACTCTGAAGGTTAGAATTGCTAATACTTTTTTCCTGCGCAGATATCTTGTCTGTTTCTGTGAATCCACTGTAATGAATACTGTTGTCTTTTAACATTTTTTTTTCTGTTCAAAGTTAGTGCTGAAACTAGTGATTCTTTGTTTTTTCATATTTCACAGAACTTCAGGGGGAAAAAAAAAAAAGGCACCTTAGTACCCAAATTCCTCCCAAATGACTTCTAAGAATTACTTGAAATTTTTCCAGGAGATTGCAATAATCATCTCTTACAAGTTTTGCTTTCTCGCTTTTTTTTCCTTTTCCCAGAAGTCATCATTTCCAGTTCAGAAAATAAACATTGTTAGAATACTGTGGATGAGAGTTTGCTTTTATGAAATGGGTTTTGCTCTTCATTTTTATTCCCCATTTTTCTCTGTGCTGTTTGTTTCTACTTGCAATAAGCTAGAAATTTACACTTCCTGTTGATATGTGCAGCACATTAGGTGGAGTCCTCCAATTTGGGCTTGTTCTTTTGTAACAAAGCTGTTCATCTTTTTCAGAATATGCTTACTATTAAAATTGCTACAATCAAAAATGAATTTGCAGGATTTGTATAGGGTGCAGAACATCCTCTATTACATGCAAAAAAACCCCTGCTAGGTCTTATTGTTTCAACATTTCTTTTTGAGTTTATTTACTGTCTGGAAGCAGTCAGGAGGGCTCCTGAGTTGAGTTACAAATGTCTGGAATTGAATTAATTGAAGATTGGCAGTTTCTGACTGGCTACCTGTCATTCACAATGCGGTGGTTTACTCATGAATTGCTTACCTTACAGAACTAGCCACTCCATGTTTCCATAACCGTGACAGCTGGCAATATTGCGTTCACTTTCAATTTAAGAAAAGCAACAGCAATGTTTTTAAAAGCATCTGTGGGATGCTACTTATGCACCTACATAACGAAGGTTTTGAAAAAAAATCTTGCTGTGCAGGGCTTCAAAGTCACTTGAATGCTTTTGAAAACGTTATCCACAAAAATAACTACAATTATTCAGTTCTTAAAGGAAACAAAAATGGTGTTACACTCCTGTGAATAAACATATCCACACTTCTGTTATTGATTGTTTTTAATGTGGTTTTATTAGGGATGAAGAGCTTTTTCAATAAATGTGTAACATCATGTTTCACTCGTAACTTTTTCATGTGCAGAGTTGAGCCCTAAGTTCCGCTCTTATTTCAGGTACTGCTTGAATTCCTCCAAAGGGTAATTGATCATCGAGACAAGAATAAAATGACGTTAAAGAATGTTGCGATGGTGATGGCCCCAAACCTTTTCACGTTTCATGGGTTGGGCTCAAAGACCATTGAACAAAGCGAGTTTGTTATGGCAGCTGGAACAGCAAATGTCATGCGCTTTATGATTCAATACCAAAAACTGCTCTGGACAGTAAGTGTATTCTCTAGGCGGGGGTGGAAATAATAAATTTTGCAAACAAGGCATCTGAACAAAGAAGTAATGTGAATTAATTCCATGATTTAGAGAAAGATCAGCCCCATTCAGCTGGGTTCTTGCTCATAGGTCACTCTTATGGGAGCAAAACAGAATCGTTGTATCTTATAGAAGAGTTAAGCTCTGATGGTCGGAGTTTTGATATTGTATGTACCATATGTGAACTCAAAACTAAGTCCTTGAGTGATCTTTGTATTTGGTCTGTCAGTGTGCATTGTTATGAGGAATTTATTATTTTATGCTTAGAGATATGTATAGGAAACATGGTGTTTTAGTCCATTACCCTTTTGGATCGAACTTGATATTATATAAAACGTGTTTTGACAAAACATGAAGTTGTGTCATGGTCTTAAGCAAAGCTCTAACTTAGACAGACTGGAGAATTTCGGGCTTTGTTCTCCATCAGCAACTTTAAACAGTTTTGACCTTTGCTGCATGTGAGGGAATGCTATTATCACCATCACACAGACGAAGTGTTGAGTGAATGATTTTGGATGAGGAAAATAAAAACACTGCATGATTCCACCTCTCTTCCTCTGAGAGCTTACTGAATGGAATATAACATTGCAAATGGAGTGGAATTTAAATGGTTTCACAGCTTTATATTACTGGAATCTTTAATTATTACTGGAAATAAATACTATTTTTTTTTTTGAGTTCTACCTGACAATCTGTCAATTTTCAAAATGTTGATAAATCAGTAACTTAAGGAAATTATGTAGATATTCTTACTTACATACTAATGAAAATACATCTATATTAATCTAGATTCCTAAGTTCATTGTTAACCAAGTGAGAAAACAGAACACTGAAAGCCAGAAGAAGGAGAAAAAGGACAAAGCTATGAAGAAACTTCTGAAAAAGATGGCATATGACCGGGAAAAGCATGAGAAACAGGAGAAGACCCGTAATGATGTAAGGAACCATACCACTAATAAGACTATCATCCCTAGTGAAAAAGTGCAAATAGCAGGGGGGATATCTACATTTACTTAAATGAGAATTTTGATAGATATCAAGTTAATATGGGTTTCATAATTCATGAGTTACCAGCAGGACACATTTAGAGGGTTGGGTTGGTTGGTTGGTTGTGTTCCCAGATTTTTCAAAATATTTATATTTGGAAAAATTATATCCCACAGGTTGTTTCAGTTTGGGTGTCTGAAACAAAAGTACCTTAGGTCTGTGTCTGTAAAGGAAGCAAGTATTGTGACAACACTCATTATTACTGCACCACGTTTAGATGCATTGCTGCCCAATGAAGTCACAGCAGACAATGTGTTTACTTAAAAAAATAAATATCTAGATTTCACTATTAGATATTTAATAGTGTTTGGAAACAAAGCCAGCATTTAGTCCTTCTTCCTCCTACAGGAGTTCCCAAACTACTGCACTCTTTGCTGCAGTTAATCTGTAGCCATTCCTTGTAAAGTGGAGCATGTCAGAGCATGCATAACCTGCCCACCCCAAAGGGTGAAATAAATGTAAAAAACTCATAAACTGCTTCTTATGCAGCTGCTGTACAAGTGTCTATTCCCAATTTACTACGGTATATATAATCTACAATTTCGTATCTCTCCATTAGGTAATTGACTTCTGCCAGACCTGCCACTGATGTCAGGGCATAAATTTCAGTGTAACCTTTTTCATACACTCTTTAACAAAAACAAATAAAATCCCACAACATTATAGTACTATTTGTTTCTGTACTTTACAGGTATTTTAACCAAACTGTTCCCACTGACATGGAAACTTTTCAAAAATATATTTCATTTACCTTGAAATTGCTTATTATTTGCAATTTCATTGAAGTTAGTAATTATAAGTTTTTGAAGCTCATTAGCATATACAGTATGGTATCTTAATTATAATGCATTTAAAATACATTATTCCGAAGTTATTTTAAATACATAAATATGTAACCCCAAATATCTGTATCCCGAAAACATAATGAATATATATCAGATTTAGTTGGTATGAAAATACTACCTTGTGGGTTGAAGTAATATTGAAGATTCTGGTGAATTAGAGACATCTTGTGGTAGCTTGCAAAAGTGCATTGGTCTCAATGGTCTCTTTTTCTTACCAAGTACGTGTGTGGCAAACTGTTACAAAAAGGGGTTGTCATATGCTAATAAAGGCATTTTTTAAGCAGTAAAGCCAAAAAATAGAATATGGCAAATGAGTATGCTATAATGTCCCTCAAATCTGCCTTGTAAATATGCCTTTTTTTTTTTTTTTTTTTAATGGGCAAAAAACTGGATCCTTTGGACAACTGCATCTGGTATCTGGTGGAGAAATATTTCAGTGTTGCTGCCTAATTTTGTATGCAGTATTTAACACATCTCTTAATGTCCAAAATTAATTATCCATACATCACTTTGCCTTGCTTTCATATCTATCTATATGAGGGAATCTGTACACAGAATGAGGACTTACTTGCAATTTTAAAATAAAGTAAATGCTGACATTTGTTTTACACTGTAAGAAAGGGATTCTTCGACTACAGTTCAGTTGGGTTATGATGATATTACACTTAATGCTGCCATCCTCTGTTCAACAGAGGAATAACAGCAAATACACTGAAATAGGCAAATGCTGTTGAAACTTCAGGTATTGAATTTCTTTGTAATTCAGTGCTGTTGATCTTTTAGAGTAAAATATGCCTTTTTAATCCACTAGGGGGTTAGGGCTGAAATCTCATGTAATACCCAAGTGTAAATGTAAAGTTACTCCTCTGTAGAAATCTGTGGAGATTTCCTGCAAAATTAAGTGGTACAGTTTTTCACAAATCCTTCATGCTTATTTGAAACATTCAGTAATTTGGGTGCCTGAGAACATGTTACTCTTAAAATAATATTCCCAAATTGATAAGTCTTCATTTTGAATGACAGTCTCACACATTTTTTCAAGCAAATAATTGTCCCATTCTTTAAGGAGAAGGAATTGATTTTTCTTTTTCCCCAATTTTCAATTTATACTCCCTTAATTTGAAATTGAGGTGATTTACCTGTACAGTTCCTGAACTGCATTCCACTATTAGATAGCAAGTAAGCCAGCCAGATTTGTGGTGACTCCCCACTCCAGTGAAGACTGTTTAAAAGTTCTGAGAGTTAATTATCTTGAATGCAGCTGAACAAAAACTAAGTAAAAGTTGCTGTTTTCTACCATATGCTGTGGCACGCCACATGATGAAACGTAGATGAACGGAGCTTGAGTCACATCCATGCTCTTCAGAAATATGTAAATATCTGCATTCTTAGTGGCAATCAACTCATTTGGATAAAATTTCATCTTATCTCTGATAAGGACTCTCTATCAGATTTCTCCTTTAAAGACAGAGGTTAAATAGCATTTACTGTAAACTTTGGGCAAGATCTCTGTACAGTGCTGAAAGTGGTTAATGTTAGAGGGCTCATAAGGGTTAATTGGGAGCGAATAATATTAGAGGGCTTGTGAGGGTTAATTGCTTTTTGGGATACTTATGCATACCTATGTCTCCAAGTCGGTGTTAGGGATTAAGTCTTTGTGGTGTTGTTGGGGTGCATAATGCTCTAGCTAGGGAAACAAAGATGCCCTCAGGACTGGAAATTTACCTACTAGCACGGTCGCATTTATACCCTCTGTTATTGTATTCCTCTATATGTTGCAGTTATTCCAAAACAGTAACGTTAGCAGTACAATGCAATGCTGTTGGGCTTATCTAACAGGTTAGAATAACCATTGTGTTCTATAGTCCTTCAGTTTGCATAACCTTTTTGAATTTTCACAGTATAACATTACTGACTCTTGCTGAATTTGTTATCCACTGCATTGCCAGATTATTTACTAAAGAATTGCTACCTGCTAAGTCATTTGTCTATGTCATTTTACAATTTTTTGTCCCAAATTAAGTGCAACACTTTGCAGTTCAAAGAGAACAACTCCATCTCCTTTCTTTCAGATTTTATCTTGCATGTAGCAAGATCCTTTGGAATTCCAGTCTTGTTCTTCATAATGTTCCTCCCATTCCTGCCTGGTATCATTCTCACATTTCATGAATATATATTATATTCCATCGTCTGAATCGTTAGTGAAAATACTGCATAGTCACTTTGTTCCTCTCTTCATCTAGTCTGATGAATATTTGTGTCATGCAAAATGCAACAGGAGAATCTGGAAGAGACCCACCCCAGATCCTATAGCCAAGCAGCTGCAGTTCTTTTGTGACATACAGATTCAAGTCCCTCTGAAAAGAAGGGGTTTGAAGGAAGACAAATACCTCACCGGCAACTGCTGTGCCTGCTGCAGACTGAATGCGGGCCAGTGTATTTTCCATCAACTAAGGGTGTATCTGTCTCCAGGTTTTTAAAGTGTTGAAGTGCCTAACTTAGCCAGAGGTTTCAGCATTGCAAACCTCATGCCAAGAGAGCCTGTGGGACAGGAGAGGAGACTTGCAAGCCAAGTAGTGGTGACCCACCCTTCAGCATATTGTCAATCTGATGTGGAGCCCTAACCTGGTTGTTTTGAACTGTGTTGTGCAGAAAGCAGGTCCTCTGTGACTCTGCTCCTAGACATTTTATGGCCACATTTCTTTCCCACTGACTTCCACAGTGAATGGGCTAGAGGATGCTTAGTATCTGTTCTCTTATATAGTTGAGGACCATGAACATATTGTGCAGCTGAGCATGAGTTCTTCTGTATGTGCAGGTGGTGGAAGTGGCAAAATGGACTCATTAGCTGAGTTAATAGTGATTCTGTCTGAATAAACAAAGTAATTATTCTGTTTGATCTGTGACTGTAATGTTATGGCTCTGTGGACATTCCTTGTTCCTTCTCTCATACGCTCAAAGCAGGCTGGTTTTTAAATAATTTATCATATGTCCATTGTATAGAAAAAACCCTGTTATCTAGCTGAAGGTTGGAAAAACCCCATTAAAATCAACTGAGATAAATGATACAGAAGTTTATAGAAAAATGAAAACCAATTTAAATTTACCATGTTGAAAGACCATATGTTGAAAGACACATGTAAATAACCGTTTCATCCTCAAAAGTTTCCTTTCCTTTTGCCAGGTTCACAACGGTTTTGAAAGAGACAAAAGATGTTTAAGCGGGTGTTAACTTCCTAGCCGATGGCTACAGACATTGTTTCCATAGGTGGAAGCTTTAAAGAAAATATTTTACAAATTTAGGGATAAATTTAGGGAGTTGCTCTTCAATAACCATTGTAACCTTATGAATTTTTGATTCCACAATTACTATGAAGCAAATTCTCAATTTGGTGATCTTAGTGCTTTAGGTATAAATAGTTATTACGTCTAGTATTTTTTAAATCAATAAATAAAATGACTGGATATAGAAGGATTGTTTGATTAAAATTACCATAGCTCATCACTCGTACTGTAATGAGTCTTTAGCTTTTTCAGGAAGCTGTGCTTCTGATTCTGCTCACATTTTTACTTGTTCTATATTCGTTTAACTCAGATGGTTTCAGAGAAGCTATCCTGGATTCACAGGTGCCCAAATTTGTTCGTTGATTATGGAGGTAGAAGTGTTCAGCCATAAAATTGCAGTAAATGTAGGGATAAAATAAGAGCATGAATTGCCATAACCAACTTTGACTGCTGAGACTCTTACATTTCATATCAAAATGAGTACATTTGGGAAAATGGTAATGTAATATGAATAGCCAAATTACCTCAAGATTTCCAGGAACAAAAATTAGGACCTTATTCACAAATAAATTAATCCTTTTGTAACTTCACATGTCATGTATTGCAAGTTGAAAAGAAAAACTGTCCTTTGGAGCCTTTCTTCTCTGTAACTAATATGACTGATATTCGTCACCTAGAATTTTTGAGTTGAAATAAAATAAAAATCCATTACGTAGCCATGCCTGCAGTTCGACCAGCTGAATACATTCTGGAGAATGAAAAATAGGGAGAAAAAGCCGTTTTAAAAGGAAACTATATTTGGAAAGAGGGATCACTTAAAGTGGACTTACCCATGAATACTTTGTGATTTCTTTTTTTGACATGAAATTCAGATTAAATGAATCTGGAAAGTTTTCTTCTGGAAGTTTTAGTGGGGGGTGGTGCAGGGAGGTTTCCCGGCTTTCATGTGTGCAGCGAGTCTTTTCCGTATCAGTCTCATATGCTTCTTATCATGCTGAAGTGTGTTCTTAATATAGCAGTAATTGTTATTCTTAACATCTTTGAAAAATAATTAAACGCTACTGTTCTTTTGTTCCAAAGTTCTCCCTGCTGTTAAAAAGAGATTTGAAGGTCTGATGTAATGTACTGAATTACTGTGTAGTTATCGTATTTCTGCAGTGAAGTGTAGTAGATAGCAGTTCAATGTACTTACAGAGCACTGTACCAAGTTACTTCTGCCATACTGTGTTTTGAGGAGCGCATCAAAGCCAGCTGCAAGCTGCTTCGTTCTAACACCGTTATTGCTTTGCAGGCTGATGTTCCTCAGGGAGTGATACGGGTGCAAGCACCTCATCTTTCGAAAGTTTCCATGGCAATACAGCTGACAGAAGAACTGAAAGCCGGTGATATAGTAGCCAGGTTTCTCAGCCAGAAAAGGTACGAACACATTTTTGTTTTGTTGTTGTTTTGGAAGAATATTATATGCAAATATTTATATGTACATCTATTACATTATATCAATATATATTATATCAAGAAAAAAGTTTAAAAATACTTGAAATCCAGGTGACTTAATGAACTTTGGAGCCAAATTTAGCCTGTTAGAATACATGCTCAAGGAATTAAATTAGTACTTCTGATGTCAGTAAAGCTCATGAAGCCTTCAGGAATACATGAATGCTGTTAGTAAAAAATTAACTGCTGTTTAATCTGATGGGTCAGGAATACTTTTGCAACTTTCTGGGAAGAAGACAGAAGGGAACTTCAAGTAAATAAGTCTAGGAAACAAAGGAATGAGGAAAAGAGGAAAAAAATATTTTGTAAAAAAATACATTTATATATAGCAACAGTATAGGTGTTGGAATATAAATATGTGCATATGTTGTGCATGTGGAGTGATTTAAAAGGAAAACTACATTTGAGTCATCCAAATACCTTTAGAAAGGGAGAAGTTTTAATCAAGCTTTTACATTTGTCTTTATGAGAAAGTAACAAATCAGAATAGACTTAGAAAAAAAAAAATTAACACATGAGTGCAACCATGTATAAGTATTCACGCTAAATCAATAATGTGCTATACTAGTTGAGCTTAAGAAGCTGCATTTTCCTAAATGCTGTTTTTAGAAGTTTACACTTTGACAGAAAGTTATTTTCTGGCTGTGCCTTCACAGATATTATTACAGTTAAGGAGTGAGAATAATGGAATCCCTTTGTAATACAGGGACTTTATTCTTCTACTGTCTTTTTTGTTTTTACTTCTTTTAGTTGCAGCAAAATTAAAACCAGCAAGAATGTGGTTTTTCCCACCCAACCATAAGGCTTTTTTTCAGAAATATGAAATGTTTGAGGGCAATACTTATTTTTGTAGCAGCAGTGAAAGAAAAATCAGAGGGTAAATATCAGGCTACTTGCTAATAACAATGGAATTTTCCAAAACCCACAGTTTCTTCACATCTATCTTATTTTATCTTTTCTGTAGTATATTACTCACTTGTAGGGCTATTCATTTGCACTAGCATGCTTTTTCACTTATTGTATCAGTAAATTAGTATAAAAATGAAGGGTTTATGACATGTGTAGGTTTACGTTAGACATTAGGAAAAGGTTCTTCACCCAGAGGGTGGTGCAGCACTGGAACAGGCTCCCCAGGGAGGTGTCACGGCCCCAAACCTGACAGTGTTCAAGAAGAGACTGGACAGCACCCTCAGACACATGGTGTGAACTGTGGGGTTGTTGTGTGCAGTGACAGGAGTTGGACTCAATGATCCTTGTGGGTCCCTTCCAACTCAGGGCATTGATTCTATGATTCTAACTATGCTGCTGATGGTAATTAGCTTAATTTTTCCTGGGGATGTCTACATGGCGGGCATACAAGCTCTTTCACAATACTGTTATTTATTGTGTTTTGTTCTTGACAGTGGAAATATCCAAACACTAAAGAAAGAAGACGTCTTTCTTTATGAAATAGGAGGAAATATTGGTAAGAATGGCTTCTGAACAACTTATTTTGCTATTAATAGAATAGGATTCCTTGACATGTTATCCATTGGCTTCACTATGGTTGCATTTTTATTCATGTTCCCAGTTCTCCCTGACACTAAGGCAGACAGTTAACCTTGGGGAGAAGGAAGCAGAGGTGTTGGTGCGATCATCATATCAGTAGTATCTTCTTGTCTCTCCAAGGGGATGCTCACAGCCATAACAGATGTTCCTGGTATATAGGCACAGTGAAGAAGCACAGAAAGCTTGGATAGGAAGGTGCTTGAAGTTCATTTTACTCATCTCTTTGTATTGAGGCATAATAAGTGATCTTACAATCCTTCATGCTCTGCATTTGAGCATTGCTTGCAGGTTCCTTTGGGGAAAAATGTTCAACCAGAAAGATGACCTAGTGATAAAATTTTCCAACAGCTTGTCTTTCCTGCTCTGTTTTCTAGACCCTCTTGATTAAAGCAAATAGCAAATGGGTCAGGTTAATGCCAAAGGATCATTTTGAACACAATTCTGAAATTTTCTTTGGTGAATGCAGAAGTATTTTTGCATTGGAGATCAGTTTCTAATCACAGTATTTTTCATATGCTCAGGGAAAAAAATATAACTAGAAAGCAGTATTGGATTGGACTTACATTTACATTTTTCTTATTAACTGTGACCTCTTAAACTTTATTTGAAGTTATAAAATTACATTAATACCCTGTACTTTTTTACTTTGCAAGTTTAAATCCTGTATGTAAATTGCTACTTCCAGCAATTTTCCTTTTTAGTTAATCACTGTTTTAAATCAATTACTTTTGTGTGTGTGTGTCTAAACCAAGTGACTTAAAGTAAATTAAAAAGAACAGTTTTCTATATTCCGTGCAACAGATATGTTTTAGTGTTTTTACTAAGTCTGATGGCGAAAAAGAAGTTACTACGATAGCCGGATGCCAGGTTAATGTATCATATGTTCTCTTGCATTTTCAATATGTACAGACATTTCTAAGACTTTTTTTAAAGGATAGGAGTATATTTTTCTTTTACAGAGATTTGGTCACTGTAGAAGAAGGTTTTTGTAACAGAATTGCAGTGAAATTGAAACAACTTACTATCACTTTAAACATATGACAGAAATAGTATGGATCTCAGAGAAAACACGTTACTTGTTGCAGGTTTGTTTTGTTATGGAATAGGATAAAAAGCTTGGATGTTTCTTCTGTCTAAATACTTCCAGACAATTACAACTTTAATCAGCCCTTACAAATACTCAGTTGAGATAAGATAAACTCCATGACTATAACCTGCTGTACATGTTTAAGTAAACCAGCTGTCCTGATCTTTGCTATTCTCTTTCTGCCCAATGTGACTCACTCACGTAGAGACACCCCAAAAGCAAGAAGACTTGACAGGCTCAAGGGACACTCATGTGCTTACACTTATAATTGCAGCGTGAACAATGCTCTGATCCTGTCCTCTGGCAGATGGAGCTGCTGAAGTCTCCAGACATTTACTTAGTACTGCATAGAGCTTCAGGGCACCGAGTGGGACTTCTGTCATTGCTTTGTGACCAGGATTGGGTAGGGACATGGCAAACCACTGTCTCTGTGCTCTCACTGCCTGAACACACTGCACTGTGTGCGGGAGAGGGCTGAGTTCAGCAGCGTGGGCAGTACAGGTCATGTAGGTTGGGATAAAAATCCTGGAGGGAAGGCAGGCTGCCACCTCGCAAGGAGAGTGGATGAAGAATGAGCAGATGGAGACCGAGCCTGGTTGAACAGGAGTCTTACCTTCTCGCCTGCTCTGCACAGGGCACACAAACCCAGCTGCAGCATCCCACCTCTGCTCACCTACTGCTTCAGGAGCACAGGAGCTTGAAATGTCTGGCTGGCACACAAACTATACCACTTGGCACGGTGGAGTGGGAGAGGGGCTCTGCTGTAGGGCTGCAAATGCATGAGATAATGCTTTGCCTGTTGGGGAATGGGAAGAGCATGCAGATCTTGATGGATCAGCATATGCTATTTTCATCATCGCTACTAGACATAAATTAATTGCTTGTAACGCACCAAGAACTCTGTACTGCTGTTCCCTCCTAGGGCAGTGACCTTTACAAGTGCTGTGCAGAGCTGCTGACCAAGAGGAGCAGGATAGGGAGTAAACCTTCTTAGCGAGGACAAACCTTGCTGAAACTTTCCATTTAAGAATGGGAAAATAACCTGTAATTTTAATGGGCTTCTATGTAAATATGAACCATAAGAGGACCAGGGCATTGCTCTTTTCCTAAACCTTTGCAGAGAGGAGCTCCCATGTGCGTGGTCTGTGTGAAAAATCTGACCTAGAACATGCCACAGAGGTGACACAGCCCCTACGCTCCTCCCTTCTTCCTCCCCAAGACAGATGGGAAGGGCGAGAGCACTTCTAGGTTTTAGCTGCATTGTCCTTTCTTTTTGTCCCTTTGCACACAAAGGGCTTGAAAACCTAACCTGACAAAAGCAGTGACAGAAACTTTGAAAATTGTTTCTTTGGCTTTTGATACTGATGTAACCATGTATCTCTTCTGTTTCTAGGAGAACGCTGCCTTGATGATGATACCTACATGAAGGACCTGTACCAACTCAACCCAAATGCCGAGTGGGTTATAAAATCTAAGCAGAGCTAAGCTCACAACTCATGGCAAATGAACAACTTGTGGACTTACTTTGTAAGGCTGAATGTTTCAAAGGGATAATGTGTCCTTTCAACATTCAACTGTTAAATATATTAATAGAACTTTATCCAGTTAAAAAAAAAAGTAGTGTTGGAAGCCCAGTAGTGATTACCAATAAATTTTCAGTTTTACTCACAGCAAAATTTGGATATAGCACAGTTTTCCCACTCATATTTGAAATGAGAATAAGTACCTTAAATATTTTAATGGCACTAATCTACCTCCCATCTGGTAGATCTTGTTTCAGAAAAATTTATTTTTCAAACAGATGTTTAACCTCTTTGTCTTAGAGATCTACAATCTGTTTGTGTAGAGTTGTGTTCATATAGGTCTGTACAGTGCTAGGACACTGGAGAACCAAATCCTGATGAGCACTTCTGAGTGGTACAGTATTAAAAATACCTAAAATCAGTCATATGAATTTCCCAGGTGTGAAATTCACAGGAAAAAAAAAAAAAACCAACAAAAAAACACAAAACCCTGCAATGCAATGTATTTTGTCTCTGGAAGTCCTGATTTTGTTCACTTTCTAGGTAAAGTTTGATGAAAACTATTTAAAAGCAACTGTGAAAATGCTTTCTATGCAGCTTTTTTGCTAGGTCTTTAAAATATTTTTTATTCTTATTCCAGTTTATTGTATTCTTGAGATTATTTAAAAAAAAAGAAAAAAAAAAGAAAAAAAAAGAGGACCATGTGACAAGGTGAGTCATTTTTGTAGCTCACCACTCTTGGCAGCGTCCTTTCTGGAATATTGTCAAGCACTGGAAAGACCTTTTGGTTGTTCAGCAATGAGATGCAGCTGTGTTACTTATACTGGTTTTGGGGTTTTTTGAACATCTGATAGATGTATTTTGTGAACTGCCAAAACCTGCCACTTACTAGCACAATAAAAACTTTCAGGAAGAATAAAATAACTATAGAGGGAAACTGTCATCTGAATTCCACAGGTAGCAAACCCCCAAAATCAGTGGAAAAGTCTGCTGTGGAGTTCACATGGGTTTTTTGATGTTATCTACCATCAGCTTTATGTCTGGTCTGTCCTGGATGAGGCTGGAAATGCTGAGGCTGATAGATGCTGTCTGAACCACTTCAAAAATTAATAGTCCAGTGGTAAACTATTGCAAATCCTTCTCTTTGCACAGAAGGACTGAAAGGTCCCCGTGGACTTCACTGATAATGAATTACAATCTGACGTGGCTTTTTGCAGCACAAAGAGCTGTGGACAGTGGCTCTGGAGCCTCAGTCCCACAGCAACACTTTGGGCTTCACCAATTTGTGTACTGCTTTACAATTGATTTGTAAACTAGCTCAGCTGTGCTTAAGCGCTCACACCTGTGTGCTGACTACCTGAAATAACTACTGTGAAATTATATCCTTGGGATGAAATATTTTCTTTCTGTGCACACACAGAATTATATTGACCTCATGGGGAATATTCTACATACAATCAAGGACTGAATGACACTCTTTTATGTGATCAAAGCTGATTAAAGGAATAAAGGGTCTTTCTGCTGAGCTTTGGATACAGGCCCTGACTATGTTGTTCCCAAAGTAACCACTGGAACTCTTCATTTTATATTTAAGCAGTGAAACAGAACTCTGAAAGGTCATAGAAAAATTAGACATCTACTAGTTCTATTTGTTATTCACAGCATATGAACAATTTTGGGGGTGCAAGTATTTATTGGTTTTTTGAAGTCAAAGGCTGCCTTCATATGGAAAGGAAGCACTGAACACTTTTCAAACGCAGGATGAATACCACAGGAAATTGTTCTAATGTGACTGTGCTCCCCTCGAAGCTCCGTCTCGTTGAGTACCCCAGGGTGGTTTAGCACTGTGCCACTATGGGTGAGCCCTGTGAGACAAGTCACTTCTGTCAGTAGAACAAACTACACTCCCTGTTCTTTAAGTCTAAGCAGTAGAGTAGAAAAACAGTACAATGCTTAGGTAAATATTTATGAATCTAATGTAATAAATGTAAGGGTTTTTTGTCATGTAATACAAAAATGATGTGCATTTTCTAATACATTATAGTTCTGTAAAAGATTGCTTGTTACTGGAACTCTAGATGTTATTTTAATCAGGAGAAAAGTGCAGATGATAGGAACAGCTGTACAGTTTCAGTGTAAAATTACAACCACCCTGTGGCTATGATCTCTTAAATAACTTTGTTTCTGGTTTAGTGCCATTATCTTTTTTTAATTTAAAAAGCTCTTTTATAATTAAATGTTGTTTTTTCTGACTTCTTTTCTCATTTGAATTCTTATATTTGTATGTAAAATACACACAACTGACACAAGCAGTAATTATTTTTTAATTTCACACTTTATGTCTTTGTAGATAGTTTGTAGTTTTGTGGGTGAAAAGGAGACATTGATTAAGTTAGCAACAGTCTTGCAAAATCAATGCCTGCTGGAAAAGGAAGAACTGGTTAGAAGTTTAAAACTTTGCTGCAATCACAGCACACCTTCGCTAAAACTGTAATATAACCCTTTATTGGGTATACATGAGGGAACATCATCCCTCTCAGCATTAATTGAAAATACTGGCTCTTAATTCCTCATAATTAAATAATTCAATTAGGGCACAAGGAGGAAGTCCAAAACGCATTCAGGTAAGCTGATAAAAATCTTTTATAATTAAGAAGACAACACTGCTTGGGTTCCTTATTTGGGGCAATTTGGCAGCCAACCATTGTTTAGCTGATGACTTGGGAAAACACATCCACAGGTTTGGGTTTTTTTTGTGCCCAGCTGACAGATTAATTGATTCAACACTTAGTGTGCAACTATGTGCCAGCAGAGTGGCACGAATGCATCCGGTGCAGCAGGACTGGGATGGGGGAAGGAAGGAGTGGGGCAGCACGCCTGGATGTTATGGAATATGCAAGGTTGGGTTTATTCTCAAAAATCATCCTCGAATGTATATTGGGGGCAGGGGGAAGGGTGTGCAGTCCTTGTGTGGGCTGTTGACACCTTTCTCATGCTGCCTGCCCTCTTCAAAGAGTTTGTGCTCATTTTCCATAGCCTTCTGTACTGCCCCAGCTTGCGTGAAGCAGATGTACCATCCCTGGATAGCCACAGGTTCTGGGAAGAAAGCAGTCGTCTCGTGTTGCAGCTCCACAGGCAGCGTGTGTGAATGTGCTGGTGAGGTTCCACAAAGGTGGGAGGGAGGAGGAAGATCCTCCCCCTCAAGGCCAGGCTGGATGGGGCTCTGAGCAACCTGATCTAGTTGAAGATGTCCCTGATCATTGCAGGGGGGTTGGACTAGGTGACCCTTGAAGGTCCCTTCCAACCCAAACCATTCTATGATTCTACTGGTCTGTGATTCTACAAATGGGTCTGCATGGGTGGAAGCATTGGCTGAGTTTCCTTCAGGCCTTTCAGTACCCAGTGGCATGACTGAGAGGAATTCAGGGGCTAAGGAGATGTATTTTATCCAGTGAGCACAGATGGAGAAGGAAACATTTGAGAAAGGCTTCCTAGAAACTTTTTCCATTATTTCTTTGTCAGATATTCCTTTTAAAACTAATGGAACTGTCCAATCAAATACATTCTTTTACTAAGAGTTAAGTTGCAGCAGAAAGCTAACTTGGCAAAAGATTTGCTAAATGAATGACTTCCTCTGTATCACACTTAAATATATCTGAGGAGTAGACCTCTGTTGTGCTATTTTTAAAAGGTTGCAGCCATTCAAAATGAGTAAAATGAATACATACTTGCATCAATATTTACAATATTTTTTTTTATGTAAAGCATTGCTTATAGGATCTTCAAACCACTGTTTGTGTTTGCACACAAACCACATCTGAGGCAGGTAGGTAATTATTATTCCCATGTAACAGCTGGGAAAAGTGTTCATAAATGGCTTGTTTGCGGCTAGAAGGGGTGGAATCAATCTGATTTGTAGAAATCAAATATAATTCTCCAAAAATTGTTTTAAAAATCTGCCATATTGCCAATAACACAAGTACGGTAATCACAGATCTGACTTCAGGGGACTGTTTTAATAAATACAATACTGTGGCTTTTAGCCTGGTTTCCACAGGAAAGGTGTCTGGGCTAATCTCGCTGCCTATATGTGTCTTCCCCTAATTACTTTTGAATCTCTTAGCAGACTTCAGCCATTTTTGGCAAATGGAGTGAGAGGAGGGAATGTCTCAAAAACAATTAAGTGTCCATGAGCTTCAGAAAATTAGGTACTTGGGAGACAGAGGCCGTACAAGTCTGTTGCCCAAAGAGAAGACCACAGCATCAACTCACCCTTTATTGAGGCACCAGAACAGGTGTGGGAGAGGGAACTTGTGCACACTCTGACTATGGAGGGAGGCTGTGCTTGGAGCTCACAGCCAGCTGTCGGGAGCTGGCATCAGGCGTTTGGATGCCAGTGAAAGCACCTGCTCGTGTTGCCTTCTGACTTCTGAATAATCTTTGCTGACTTGATAGGGGGTGATTGTTGCTGAAGCTGCTGCACTTCTCTTGGGCTGGCTTTTGTGACGCAGCTTCTCCACAACTTCTGGTTAGTACGACTCATCCCCATCCCCTCTCTATGGACTGAGCAACTAAACGAGCATCTTCCCAGCCTGAGCAGTACCTGCAGTTAATGGCATTCATGGAGGCCAGGAGGTGGGTAGTGGTACATCTGCTCTCTCTGCTTGTAGGTCTGCTGGAAATTACCTTAATCCTGGACAAAGATCAGATCTAAACTTGGTCAGTACCCAGGGACACCCTTCACGTACAGGTTTTAAACTCTAGTGGGAATGTAACTTGCTGTTCAAATCTTCTGTTCCAAATCACATGGAGGTGGTGGTGGTGGTGGTGGTGGTGGTTCAAAATCCCTGCAGATGTTACCATCAATTAGTCCTTTTTGGGATGATTGAAAGGATCCTTCATTCTCCCTGTGGCACTGTAAGACCAGTAAAGTAGCACCCATGCACACTGAGAGCTGAAGTCTCCATACCTCATCTGCCACATGAGCTTTGCCCTCTGTGTTAGCATGACATTCCCTAATGCATCACTCTTGAAAATGCCTGGGTTTTGTGGAGCTGGCTCGGTTCCCGTGGGCATCCTGATCACTAGATCGGGTCCTGCAGGTCAGTCAGTTCTGTGCTTTTTTTTTCCCCCACGGGATTTCACATGCCCTCAGAGCAGTGAAGCTGCCACCTGGTTATTACCTGAATGTGTGTGTGCTCTCCACTGTAACTCATCGCCGGTTTGGGATAAGCGGGGGTCCAGCCCTACAGTGCCCACGCCTTTATTTCCCTGTCAGGCAACCGCCCCTCTGCGTGTGAAATCTCCGCACTCTGCCACGGGTGGCCTGACCTCGCTGTCCTGGCTCCACCGGGACCTGCCGCAGCTGCGGTACTTCCTGGCTCTTTCTCCTGCGGCGGCAGGTGGCGGTGGTGCACCGCACAGTACTGGACCGGGCCGTGCTGGACCGGGCCGAACGGTGCCGGCCCCGCCGCCCGCCCCGCCCCGTCCCGGCCGCCGCCGCGGAGCTGCGCGCCCCTGGGTACAGGCGGGGAAGTCACTACCCCCCGCCAAATGCGGGCTGGCGGAACGTCGGAGCCGCGAAATGGAGTATGTACGTCTCATAATGTCTGCTCCCCTTTCCTACTTCCCTTTTTTTCCCCCAATATAAATAAATCAGTGTCTTTTAGAGAAGGTGAGAATTTAAAATATTATATAGTGCTCTAACTATATACATCAGATCTCTACTAGTGTGCTCCTGTCTGCTTTCATGCCGTGCATCCTGTCAGCTGCACTGACAGCTCTTTGACTTTCTGAAGTCATGTGTATAATTTAATGTCTTTTTTGCACACCCTTGGCTAGTCGCACAGTGCATAATTTAATTTATCTGAGGTGGTGCATCAGGCAGGTAGAACTTCAGCATCAAGCTATCTCAGCACAGTGATGCTGTGGGGATAGAAAGCTTTGCATAGCAGAAAATAGCAAGCTCGCATGAGTTATTGGAGTGTCCCTTGTGGGTTATCAACATGAAGATACATGACCAGCTCCAAATGACCCAGAATAAACGAGGGAACATGTAATTGCTTGGAAATGGTCGAGTGTTTGACTAAGGTTCCAGATCCCGGGCTGCACTGGATTAGCAACTGGAAACTAGTTTCTTATTCATTTTTTCCTGTAATCTGAGAAGAAACATTTGATTTAAATCTGGCCTTATTTTGGATTAGTCTGAAACTTATCAGGGTTTCTAACCTAATTTGGTTGCTTTAGTTATATTCTAGCATGTTCCCACATTTTGCTCTGTAAGTTATGAGGCAAATGAGCTCCTAAACCCTTATTCTGGGTGCTCCTCCTCAGCTGTTGTCTTCCAGAAGCTGTCTGGAAGATCCGATTCAGCCTGCACGAAGGGAGTTTCTTTCAGTCAGAACCAGAGCCTGAGTAGGTGAAATGGTGTTGAAGCTCTTGCTGTGGGGCTTCGCCTATCTGTGAAGGGCAGAGCTGAGGGTTGCCCATTTCAGTATCACAGCCTGACTCCCTTTCTCCTGTGTGTCAGTCCCATACTTATTCTGTATAGCATTTTGCTTCTGTGACTGTAAAATCTTTGGATGCAACCAGGTGACATCCGTCTGAGATCATGTTTTTGTTTAAAACACTTGATCTTGAAATAAGCAGCATTTGTGAGGTCTGATAAGGGTGAAACCGTCCTGTGCAGCCTTGGAGTTGTGGCAAAAACATCTGCTGGTTCTTTTAATGTGCCACTGTAAACCAAAAAGAAATAAGATTTTTCTTCTTGTTGGGTTTAGCAATGAGAGAACAGAGAAATCTGACATGGTTAGGAGTTCAAATACATGAAAATTATAGTGAAAACTCAGCATAATTAGTAGAATTTTTCTGTATAACCACAATGTGGGTGTTTTGGGGATACATACAAAAAATATACATTATTACAATATTCTGCTCTTTATATTTTCTGAAAAATTTCTAAGTTGCCTATATCAAATCTGCTTGGATCATTATAAGAGGAACTGAGCTAGTGGAGAAGTACTTGCTAAGCCAGTGGTGCACTGTTGGTAAAGTTAGGAAAGAACTAATTATTTTTTTTTTGCCAAGACTTCTGTGGCTGTGGCACAGCAAATTCTAAAAACACTTACTTGGTTCTAGGAAAAAGTAAATTAATGCATAAACAGTACAAATAAACTGCATAATTAGCTATGCTGATAGTGACAGCACTGGTATCCCACGTCTGTTTATTAGGTGCTGCCTCACAAGAAATGCTGAGTGTGGGCAATGCTGATTAAAGTGGCTATTCTTCATTTGTCTCTGCCTTTACTTTTGGGTAATTTTAGCACTCCCACTCTTTTATAAAGCCCTTTAGCAATATCTAAGCAGTTTTAGTACGACAGGGACAAAAGGTAAAGATCTACTCTGTGTGATGTTTTTGTCTGTGCCAGTGTGCTCCATCTACACTATGAACAGAGGAAAAGGCCAGAAATATTATTCAGCTATGTAACCTCGCAAGGCATAGCTGATGGTTGAATCACTGTGAATGCAGTTTGGGACTTTTTCCTCATATTAGTTACTTTATACTTCATACTGAATTTCATCTGTCATTTTTTAACCAGTTTTGATGTCTGTTTTTATTTTTTGAGTCTTCCTTATCAACATGCTTGCATGAACTTTCTCAAAACCTTCAACAGATTCATGAGTCATGACTTTATTATAGTGTCATCTTCAGTAACAGATTACTACATTTAATAATTCAGCTGTGTCATACTTGAATTTTGTTTATTCTGTGAGCAAAGACCATCTGCTGCTGATAACTAGCTAGTGTTAATTTTCTCAATTTGTGTTACAAATTTTTGCTGAAATTCAGTTTGAGAGTTCATCTGGAATCTGTTCTGTAAATCCTAAAGAGATAATATAGATGTGGAAAATTAGTTTTGTTTTTCTCTTGTAGTCTCTCATTTGGTCATTGTTGGTCCTATAAATTTCTGTCAGCCCTCCTGTTCCTGAGAAAAGAAAAACTGGTTTTACACCCTTGAACCTTGCTGCACCTGGAACCACAGATTCTTTTCACTTCCAGGGTTGACCTCTCCTCTGTACCCCCTCACCGCAGGGCTCCAGGTCACATTTGATAACACAGACAACCTTGGCACCATCCCTCCCCCTGCCAACCAATTTCCCAAGGGCTCCTCCTGCTTAAGAACCAAAATGAGCAAGAGTGAAGTGAATCACAGTTTTCTGGTTGCTTTTTAAGAAAAGTGTCAGTACCGTGACTGTCATGTCCCTGTGGGGTGTACATGTTTCAGTGGGACACCTCAAAGTGACATTTCCTGAGTCTTGTTGGACCGTTGGCTTTCTTGTCAAGGTTTTGCTTTGACACCGATCCTCTGCTTTGTGACAATTTCATTATTAATTACTACTACTACTAAAAAAAACCCAAACTTAATGGAATGCAACTTTTCCCCTTCTTGGAGTATTTGAATCTTAATGTAGTATTTCTTTGTCTGCTTCCCATTCAGAAACAGTTTTATTTTCTTTCCCAACTGATTCTGTTGTCTCTTTTTCCCTTCCTTCCACCTCTTCCATTGTCTTCCAGTCCCTCCATTCTGGCGCAGTGTCCCTGAAGTCAGTGGTGTGTGTGGAAGTGGAGAGGGACAGCACTGTCTACATTGTCACTCCGCAGTTCAGCTTCTGCAGGCACTCAATATATTCAGGCTTGTGCCTTTACACTTCCTCTCTTTATTCTTCTCAATGATCATCCAAAGACCTGCTTAGAAATGTTAAATAACTGCTGTAATTACCCAGTCTTTCTGAAATCCTTTTTCATCTGTGTCACACTTCCTACAAATGCCATTCATTTGTGAATGAAACAGCATAGATACAAATGCTATTAATTTATTTCTCCTCTGACCTTTTGTATCACTTTTAAGTATTTACTGTGTCAGGAATGCCTTGGCTCGTTGCATTTCAGTGTGGCTTTTATCTGCTTTTGGCTTCATTTAGTTTAATTGCTCCCCTATCAATGCACCTCCTGTCTACCCTCTGGCAAGGGGGTGTGAGAACAAGGAAATAGTAGTTTTCAGTGCTGAGTGTAGATATCAATCTCAGAAGTCATGGCAATGGCCAGGTCTTCAATATGGAGCCCTAATTTTACCTTTATGTTTAGTGTAGAAATCTGTTTTAGCTGGGAGATGTGTAGCAGTTACAGAAAACCGAGGCAAATTTGATGCAAAGTTCAGAGAAAACTGTTAAATCTATTTCTACAGTAGAGACCTCTGCAAATTTACCCTAATAGAACACTTCCTTGTGTGCCTTCCCCCAGGAATAGCTTGTTGTTATTCCCCTTCAGACTGTCCTCAGAGCATAGCTAGCTGCCTTTGAAAAAAAAGCAGAAAAAGTTGAATAGTCTTATATCAGAAGAATAGAAAATGTGAAGTAAGCAGAATTATTCAGCCTAATTGTCTCTGGGGTCTCATTGAAGCTTATTAAGGAACAGAAGGGCCAGTTCTAACTTTTATGGGCCAGATTTTCTTAAGAATTTAGTATATTGTATGCTGCCTTCCTTATACTAGATGTATTACACTGGAAACATGATTCAGAGTGTGTGGCTCATCCTCGTTCCCCCTGTCAAGAACATGATCCCCATGCTCATTGACCAATGATACCTAAACAGTGAGAGACTGGTTGGCAAGTAGTCAATTATTCTTGGTAGCAATGCACTTACAGCAAATAGCATTTTTTTTTTCCCCTCCTTATATTTAGCCAATTATTTGGCATAATTTGCCAAAAATTTTCACAGGGAAGTTTAAACTTTATATCAACTTGCTTTTATAGTTGGCATGCAGAAAATACTTCCTTTTTGTATGATGCTGGAGTATTTTGGGGAGTTGCAGACAACTAACTGGTCAAGCAATTTCCAAACATAGACAGTTGAGCATATTCTTAAATGGTTACTTTTTCTAAAATGTCTGTGCCTTTATCTCTAAAGCTACAGTATGAAGTTTGGATTTTGCATTCTAGCAAAATCTATCAAAAACAAAAGAAAAAAACCCAAGCCACCCACCTGTATTGATCAAATATCAATGCTACCCTGCAGTCCAGAAGTGTGCACGTTGAATTGCCTGCATGGCAGAGTGAGTTTCTAGTTTTCTTTGCTCAGCGTTGTAGAAAATGAGATTAGGTCTCAGTCCTGTAGGACAGAAAAATATTTAGACAAAGATTTATACTGTAAAATGTAATCCAAAATAAAGCATCCCTGTTTCTTGTTTTAATACAAGGGGAGAAGGGAATGCTCAGTGAAACTAAACAGTGTCAAATCAATATCAACATCTGAAATAGAATATTTATATAAATAACAAGGCACTGGTGATGTAGCAAAGCAAAATTTGAACTGCCTTGGTACATGGTTTGGACTGAATGTTACCTTGTTCAGCTGAAAGCGACGGCAGCCTGATGTTGGACCTTGTTTGCTGTGAGCTGAATTGTGATCACCTCTTCAGAGAGATGGGTAGAAGCTGGAGGCTGGTGTAGTTTGTTCTGGTGAGAAGGAAGGGGTCCTCCCTGCTCCTTCTCAGCCTCACAGACATGTAGGGGTGCACCAGCCTGACATAACGCCCAAAGAAAGAAGAGTTTTAGGCTAAAAGCTTCAGGAGTAAAGAAAACAACTGGGAATGGTGGGTAAAGGTTTTCTTCTGATTTCATAAACTCTCTTGGGTTATGTGTATGCCCCGATGGGAAAAATTCTTCTCCTGGGAGAGGGAGACCTCCCATACAAAACATCCATAGCTCAGGGAAAAACGGGAGGCGAGGCCAGTCTGTGGGAGAGTCTGCTCTCTGTGAGGTGTTGAAGCTTCAGAAGAGAGAACTCCTGCCTGATAAATGGGTATGAGCCATTCTGCAGCTGTCAGAGGCACGGCTGAGTTAAGTCGCCCATAGGGACCCATGAGGCCTTTGGTAAGGCTTTTGCCATGTTCTTACCCCTATCGCATCTCTGATATGTCTGTGGCTGCTTTCTGAACCCTGTCAGAGCAGATGGACCCTGACTGAAAGTGCCAATTCACATGTTCTAATGGGCTGCTGAAACCTCATGGTCCAAGAAGTGAGTGGGTTGGTAGAAATTATGAACTATATTGGCAATGATGTCAGGGGAAAAATGAGAGCCAAGCTGAGCTAGTAAACCCTTTGTAGCAATGTGACGGTCCTTGTAGGACTCCTGAGCTGTGTGCCTTGGAGGGGTTGCAGAGGCCAGTAGAGGCATTGAGAATTACCAAACTCTCAATGTTATGGTAGAGGTGGGGACAGCATCTATTACTCAGCAGTGATATATATCAGAATGTCTCAGAAAGGAAAATAATTTATGCTCTCTAATAACAAGAATGTCTTGTAACAACATAACCTATCTGTTTTTGCTTCCGCATTTATATGCGGGAGATTTATGAAACGCACACTGTATAGTGTTTTGTTGCATATTGGTAATACTTTCCAGATCTTCTTCATCAGACTGGATCAAGCAGCCATAATACAGAGAATGCCATACATAACCGTTTCTACCGGTAACATGGTCTTGCTGCAATTGTGCTTCAGACTGGGCTGAGTTACAGCTTTCTGTCCATGAAAAACAAGCTGAGATGCAGGTTGAGACCAAAAACTTCCTCTGCCAATATTCCCAGACATCGGCTTGCTTAGAAACTAATATAAAAGAGTTAGAGCATTACATTTATTCAGGCTTTTAAAATTTCCCTCATGAACACAATATTTGCCAATGTCTACCAACTCTGCACCTTTCCTGGTCCTTTCATCTCCTTAGGGAAAAAAGGTGGAGAGGTAAGGAAAAAAATATTTTAAAGTATTTGAAACTCATTCACATAAGGATTTGCCATTCTTTTGAAGACATGAAAGCTGCACTAGCCTTTAATTCTGCATCTGAGATGCCCTGACTTGCAGCAGAGAATAGAGCAGATGTATAGTTCTATTTTTTTGTTAATGTGGAGGTTCTCACCTGATGCCATGGAGCACCAGGCTGAAAATTTACCATAAAACATCTTACAGAAAGGAGTGTCAGTAAAGGATGTTTTTGATATGATGCTAAGTGGAATTCCTTGGATTTAAAAGTATAATGCAAGACAAAGCAATTTAGGAGGCAACACAGCATTCACATTGCTTGTCTTTTCTTCTCGGTGTAGTCGATACTGTCCTGCTAGTCTCTGTGGCTAGGATCCATAAAGAACTTCATAATGACTTCTACTTCCAGCTGATAATCTGTTATATTTATGCTACAACACTGAAGTGAGGCAGATAAGCCTATTTGCTGCTCAGTGTGTTAATTCTGTTCTAGCGATGAAAAATGTTATGTTTAAATACATAAAGAGCTCCAGTAGCATCTGACAGCTTCCAAAATTTGTGTAGGGAGACAGTTGGAGAAGAGTACAATCAAATTACTATCATGTCTGAAGCATTTAATCTTTTTTGCTCCACAAAGATGTTCCCGGTCTTCTTCACCCATCGTATAGCTTTTTCTGTAGGTAGAAATGTAAAGTATACTGAAGTGAACTTTATTTCAGTAATGTCTGACCCACTATGATTTTTCTTAGGTACTCTTTGTCTTTTCTCCCTGATGAAGATACCTGGCACTTACAATGCAACTCTCTTCACAGTAAGTTTATGCACTTTCAATATAAGATGTTGTGAAGTTTTGTATTCTGAGCACAATTCAGATGAAGTTTGTGTTAACAAGAAAATTATTTTCATGTGCTCAAAGTCATTTATGGAACAAAAATTACTAAAATATACAAGAGAAGCATTGAGAAAATATTGATTACAGACTTATTTGCTTGTTTTCTGCCATTGAAAGATGGATTTTTTCTTTTTGAAATGCATTTATGTATTTTCTAGTAGCAGCAACATTAAAAAAGCCACTAATTACTGCCTATTACCACAGAACAACTTTCTTCCTCTTTAGAAAATAATTTAATTATTTTTAAGCTAAAATAACTTGATGTGAGGACTAATTAACTGTTCCAAACTTTAACATCTGCACATATGTCATCCAGAAAACGGTTTGTTTTTTTCGGATTATTATTTACTTGGTTCGAAGTAGCCCTTTCACTGGGCTTATGAAGATATTTTGGTAGTGCATTTGCAGAAATAGTGGAGAAAGATGGCTAATATGATGATATTAATGCAAACTGGCATGCACAGAAATTTATGTCAGAAAAATGAAGCATAGGATCTTACTGTGGGGTTATATATCAAGCAAATCCATAATCCATCTTTCACATTGTGGCTGAATTTGCAAAATGTGAGCAGTGATTACAGTTGACAGAGTTGTTTCCCAGAACAGGGCACCTCAGAAGGAATTTGCTTTTCAGGAGGGCAGTGCTCAAAAAAGTGAACGTGGCTCATTCGTTCGCTTTTTATTAATTGGCACTTGTGCCACAAGCTGGGCATCTAGAGATGCTCACAATCATTAGTTCATGGTGAAAAGCTTTACTTAGTCTTGGATCCATGAATAAAACCAGTGTAGATAGGCTTCGCTGTGTTTCTTCAGTGACAGAGGAGGAGGAAATAGCAAAAATGATGATTGTCTTGATTCTGAAAAATGAATCTTCTCCATATTATGAGGGAATAAAGAGGGCTAATGTACCCAGAACATCGAGCCACATTCCTGTGTCGCTTTTATCTCCCCCCACTTCCCCAGCAAGGAGAACGGCTTTCCAGGTAAGCAGCCCAGGAGAATGACCTGGGGTCCCAGGCCATGGGGAAGGACAGGAGCGTGCCCGTGGTGCCACCAGGAGAGGCTCTCTAGAGGGCAGGTCAGTGAAAGGACCCGCAGCCCTTCTTCCCCTCACACTGTTACCACCAAGTTACAAAGTAGAAGCAAATAGCCCAGTCCCAAGCATCCCTGAGAGGGAGGGAAGGGAAGAAATGAAGTTCCAGTTGCGTGTTGTTTGTTGTGGCCTCAGCTTTGTGGCACTGGGCTTGTGCAAGTGCCAGCATTCTGCCTACTCCTTTGCTTCAAGCTCGAGCAAGTTCAGAGAGACGTTGATAATGCTTGTATTCTGTGCATCAGACAAAAGATAAATTACCTTCTCCTTCCAAAAGGGACAAATAGTGTTTGACTTTCTTTTTTTTTTTTTTTTCGTAATTAAGAAGGGGAGAATGGTCTGGCAACAGCTGTCAGGGGAGGAAGACTCCAGACTACACAGGTGGGCATGATGCTCCCCCATACAGTGCCTGCTGCAGGTTCAGTCCTAATCCAGCTTCTGATGCTTCCTGAGAAAGAAGCACTGTGACAAGTTTAACACATGCTGTACATACAGTAATTATGCATTTGTCAGCTGGCGTCACTTTAAAAAAGCTCTTAGAACAAAATAGAGGGATTGAATAGAATGTCTGATAGTGAACTGCAAGAAGGCAATTCAGAAATACCATAATAAAATGGTTGCTACTGACTGGAGTCTTGCTCGCAGTGAATTACCTCAAATATATTTGCCTCTTCTTATTCTACGGTGTTTCCTCTAATTACATCGTTGCCTTGGAGGGACATTAGTTCTTCATCAACTTCTTCAAATTGGGTCTGGAGACCACACAACAAAATGTTGTCTCCCGTACAGTGGAAGAAACCAGCTAGAAAAAACCACCAGTTCCTCAATGCAGTTGCTCATTACCCACAAAGAGAATGATTTTAGCTATATTGCCACAATGGTTGACTCTTTCATGCTCTTGTCTCTCCAGTCACATTAAATAAGCTTCAAGGGAGTGAGTGATGAATATTTATTCTGTTTATTAGTTTGAAACAGCACTAACCATAAGCAGATCATCGAGAGACAGACTGTCAATATGTGTATGTCTGACTGCTGTGAAAAATGAAGAACATGCACCTTTGGCATCTTTGTTAAATAAGTTCTTGTTCATTGCTGTAGACAAGGATGTCTGGTTTTGAGGGAAGGCACATAGGGAAAGAAAGGAGTTGAACTGGATTTCATTGACATTTTTTAAGCTAATATCACTCTGTACTGTGCAAGCACAAGAGGGTTTGCAGTATATTTAGGCCTTCTTTAGAGACACTTGGTTGGCAGCTGTCTTCCAACAACTGGAGAGGAGAATGTGAGATTATATTTAATTTTTATGTAATATAAGATTCTATTGTTACGAGATATCTGTGTGCTTGTAGAGCCTGTGCAGCTGATGACAGCATCACAGTATTGGCAACAGTTTAGAAGGAAGAAATGGGACACAGCATCCCCCCTGTATTAACAAGCCTTTGAAAGTCTTCAGCTATATAATTTCTTTCATGAGACCGTGATTTTTGCAGATGTACTGGGGCTGCATCTTCCCTGGTAGATCCATCATGGCCACAGCATATGCACTGTTAGCAATTTTCAGCTTTGCCATGTAGTTGTAGATCACACAACACTTTCTTTAGGCAAGGTAATGCCAGTGGAATATACTCTTGAGAAACAAAAGTGATTTGACCCCTAGAGCTCATTTTTGTTTTCAAGATCTATGGCAACCCTTGCACTCTGAATGAATTGGTTTTGGACAGAGGACTTCTGAGTGTGGTAACTGGTTTTCCATAAAGGATGGAAAAACTGTTAGTGGTTTTTGGTAAACCTCTGCCTGCATTGGAATTAAGGAAAGTAACACCACTGTGGCTTTCTTCATGGCTTTGCTGGTTCTTTGCATCACTTATTTCCTCAGGAAATTAAAGATGAATTTCCCTTAGTGCCCAGGGTGTCCTAACTGTAACTGAAATGAACCCAGAACTGAAAGTCTTTTAGACTGGGCCTATTCCAGTGGGCATATCCTTGTATACTACTTACTGGACTACAATTTCTATATGAAGACCATGAAGAATAAGAGGAATTCTCAGTATAGAAAAGTAGTATATTTTCTAAAAAGTCTTAAAAAAAAAATAAACACCAAGACTGAGATCCAGGAACTTAATTCTCTTAGCAGTATTGGGAAATTCTATTCTTGTTTACCAGGGAAGAAACTTGCTGAGTAGCCTGAGCTCTTGCATCTGGATTTCTGTGCCATTTTTAGGCAGGGAAGACATGGCAAAGCTTAGCTGCAAATTTAGGAAGCAAATTAAACAAGAACATGTGCTCAAAGGTGCTCATTTTAGTGTTTTAGATATCTAAAATTTCAGCCCAGCAGGCAGAATTCCTTCAGTGGCTGCTGTTCGACAAATGCTTTCTTAAAGCTTTCTCTGTCATCACTCAGTGTTGCCCTGCACCTTCCCTCCTGTTCCCTCACCTGCCTGCCTTTCCAGCGTCACTTTTTCTTTTCTTTTTTTTTTTTTTTTTTTAATCTCAGTTGTTGAGTGAGGACCTGTCACACAAAACATGGGCTGCATACACAAATCTTTATAAGAAGCATTGCCGTTTGGCAACTTTTTCTGCTAGTGAGGGAGAATGAGCACTGGATTGCTGGTGCTGTTGGTAGAAGTGCGTGATGCCACGTTCTCAGCTGGCAGCCGTCCTGCAAAGCCTGCAGTTCCCCATGGTTGGCATTAACCACCATTAATCCTTAATAGAAATATTTTTTAAAGTAGTAGTTGTTACAAAGCACTGGTAATTCCTAGTCCCTTCATGTTCTTGTCACCTGCACTAGGGACAGCCGAGAGTCCATGCGGTACAGAATAATTTCTCAAACACAAGACCCCTTTCCTTTGTTTGCCATGCCTGTTCAGAGCCAATCTATACGAAGCTGCACCCCAGCTGCTCAGGCATGTCTGAGGAAAGTCTGTATTGGGTAGGTCTGTATGTAATTCTTTGACACATTGTCTTGGAGACCACTGCAGAGACTTAGTGATTTTTGTTGGAAATTAACATACAGGGAACTGAAGGCAGAAATTTTAAAGGAGAAACAGACAAAATAAAATAGTGTAGTTATTGCATTGGATAACTTCATTTCCTGGACATGCTGTTTGTAGTCAACCCAAATTATGACTTTTGATTATTAGTAGAAAAATGGATGAGCTAATATTCCTAAAGCAACTTATAGATAAGAATTTATGAAATGCAACATTTTATTAATTGTTTGTATTAAAGAGTCATCAGTTCCCCAAATTAGTCTGCTAGTTTAAGACTTTCCGTTCTGGTTATATTTTTATTTTATACGTATCAGAAAAAAATGTTTGTATTGTCTTATTAATTTTGGTAACTCTTTTTTTTTTTCTTCATGGTAACTAGATACTTTACATTTGGACTCAGAATGAACTTAGCTGCTTAACCTCCCTTGCATCATAGCTTGAAGGTGTACCCATGGTGGGAACTTCCATTGAGAATACTTAGTGTAGCAGTACAGCCCTACAGTAATAATTTTCCATATTAGAACAACTATTGCTGTGTGTTGTGAACCACATGCCATTCAGATATTATTTTCAATAAGCATGAAGCTTCAAATAGTTTAAATCCAACACACGTTTTCTTAAGATGGTGTAAAGCACTAGATGCTGGCTTCCGTTGTTATTGCCACTGTTGCCTTTAAATTATAAAGCCACTGAAATAAATTTACACGAGTGAAATACTTTGGGTGGGTTGTGGTGCAGTTGATAAGAGTCTTCCATCCCTTTCAGGTGGATTCTGGTTCATCAAGAGACTGAATGCATTCTTGATGGATGGCAGTGTGTTAGTTTTTAAATCATTACTTTGCAATTGCAAATCAATGTCCCCTTCTAAGCACTGAGTCGGAGGCAGATCAGTATGACTCAACCCTATTTGCACTGCTATAAAAAAACATGTACTGACACAGTGCTCCAATAATTTTATGACCTTCTCCACAAATGGATACAGTGTGCTAGGTGGTTGAGATCTTTATTGATGGCTATGGCTCAGCTAATGTATGCATTAACAGGGATATTCAAATGTATCTTTCTCCACTGGTTCCTTTTCATTACACTGGAAAATGAGCTTTAGTTGCTTTGCTCGGAGTACTTGATAAAACTGTGTCTGCTTCTTGCACTTCCGTTGAGCAGGGAAAAAAAAAAACACGAGAGTCCTCAGACTGGCTAATGAAATAGAGGGAGAAACATGGTCATTAGCTGGAGTGGTGGTTGGCTCCTGAGCCAACTCTTCCACTGTAAGGAAGCATTTGATGCTCTTAGGAGAGTTGCTTATTTCAGTGGGTAATGGTTTTGTTTATTGAGTTTGCGCAAATGCATTTGATTTAGTCAATTTAGGCTTTGCATTTAAGCAAATTACAAGTTAGGACTCGATCAGCGAGAGGTAAATTAGTTTGAATGCATATAAAAGGATCTTGCTGAGGGTAAATTTACAGTCAAACCATTACATGGAAATCATAATGTGCAGTACACGTCAGGTTTGATAAATGAAGCAGGACTGTAAAATTGCCCCTAACTTGAAGTGTGCTTGCTTGCATTTGGCTGGCTACAGAGCTGAAGTGCTGTTATGTCTGCTGTCCTGAACTGGCTCAGGAGGGAGAAATCTCTCCAAAGCTGGAATTACTAAATTTGAAAAGGACAAGTGAAGAAACCTTGCAAGTATATAAGCTACTCGGCTCTCCTTCTTCATCTAAACTACCCAGCTCTTCTTCCTCTGCTCCCGGGTCTTGCCCTCATTGGGACACTTGCCAGGTACAGAACGTAGTGCTGATGCCTGCCAGGGAAAGGCATTATCCCAGGAGAAACCTCATGCACAAACACAAATGGGGAATTACTGGCTGTGTCATTGCTCTGCAAATAGGAAAGGATGAACTAGGTGGCCTCCTCAAGCCCTATCTACTGTGTGATGTGGGGGGTTTGGTCATTTGGGGCTTTCTTTTCTGCAAGACTGTTTCCTCTAGAGCTAGGCCTATCCACATCTCTTTCAAGAGTACCCCCATAGTATAGGAAAAGATTTATTTTGATTTCTTGATTGCCTCAAATCAGCCACATAAGGAAGTGGCAGAAAAAGTCAGGTAGACACACAATTTTGTTTTGTAATTAAGAATTTTAAAAATTAGAAAATATAGTATCTCGGTGATGCAAGAAACCTGTTGTTGTTACTAAGGTGGCTAATTATAGATTATCAGTGCAAAATACTAATTATCAGTCAAATCTGTCAGTTCTTACATATCACAAAGCAGGATACTACAAAGAGGTCATACCACAAAGTGAAAGAAGAAATGGTGTATTAAAACTACCACTGAAAAAGGAAATGCCAGCAAGAGCTCTAGATGTTGTTTTTATTTGCATGTAACCTTTGAAAGTGAAGTTTTCTTTAGGGATGACAGTCCTTTTACCAGAAAACTTCATGCATTTTTTTCAACTTGATATAAATATTTAGTGACACCATCTTCACACATTGGTGAACAAGCTCTTTTGAGGACATATTGGCTGTTTAATCAATAGATGATAATGCAGCTAATGATTTCTGTAGTTATCTGAGATTAAGTAAGCGATCAAACAGACACTGAAAGATTGTGGAAAAGGATAAAAAATTTTAGTTTAAAAAATGCTTGATAGGGGGAACAGAAAATGGTCCATGGACCAGGCAGCTAAATGGTTAACTTAATTCTTCATCTGTTCTAGTACTTTTAACAGTCCCTAAGCAGCAGCAACACCCAATGGTTTTTATGGAATCACATTTTAGAGACTTCACAGCCCAATGTACCACTGTCAACTGGTGTTTGAGAGCACACTGCTACTGCAGTTAAGTACATACAACTGCTTGGAGGTTTAAAATAGCACATGCCTTATAGATAATGTATACAAAGGTGTGGCTGTACATTGTGGCCACGCTTGCTCTTATTCTTGCACTGAATGTATTAGTATCTTGCAAACTTGGCCTTAGAGTTTTGATATGGATGAACACTGAGCTTCCTGTACTACTTTAAACCTTACCTTACAAGGTTTAAATTCACCATGTTGGGTTTTGGTCAATGACGACTGGTTGTCCTTCTTTAATGTAACTGGAATACAGCAGTGCTGTTTTTAGTTTGCATTTTCAAGCATAATGTCTGGATACAGGGGTTTTTCCTCTCTGTTACCGCTTCATAGGATGGACACTAAGCAATTTGGTAGGGTGAGAAGCAGTGTTGAGTTTTCAGGTCCATAATAATTTAGAAAAAAACAAACAAAAAAACTCCAGAACACTCTTGAAAAACCTACCTACACCCATAACCATTAGCTGTTTGTAGGGTAGTTGTAATCTTCCGGAGAGTAAACAGTCAAAAGTATGCAGACACATTGAGCAGAATTTTATATTAGTTTGGGGTTTTTTTCTTTTTTTTTCCATTCTTTCATTTACATGAGAAAAGCCAGAAACAAACCACTGTGAGCCATTTTGTATGTGGCCCTGGGGCAGATTTGCAGATCAAATACCCCCATCTGTAGCAACCCTTTTCTCTGCTATAATGGCATTCCTGACCTGCTTATTTCCTTCTCAGAGCTGCCCACTCGGCTGTATGAATGTTTAATCTCATATGTAGATGTGATTTCAGTGTTTTGCATGTTGTAACCTTTTCCTTCAGTGTGCACCAGCTGTATGCAGCACCGGATGAAAGATGGGTTTTCTAATTTAGGGCAACCCACTGTTGCCAGTAGTTTTTGTTAGGGGAATCTGCTCTTCTGTCCAGCTGTCTGGAGGAGATGCAGTACAGTATTAGCAGTACCCTGGCCTTTTGACCTTGAGACTTTCCACAAGACAGTGGTTTTGTAAGAGCAGTCAGAAGTTACTTAGATTTTTCCTACCTGCCTCAGTATCAGTGAATTCTCAACAACTTTGATCGACTATTTCAGACAACTCAGCCCTTGTGTTAAAACTTCTATTACTTAATGAGGAGATTTATTCAGATTGTCAAAATTGACTGAATAGTAGCAATAATGCAGCCACTAACAGAAACAAACAGGCTTTAGGGAATACCCGTGTAAGGTTAATTTATTAAAATACCACAGTCTGTGACAAAGATCTGAGTGCTTGTGCTTGCATCTCAGGTTTACTGGGGAGGTTATTTTTGTGTGTGTATAAAAGAAATTGGCTAGTATTGTTTCATATTACCTGCATCTTGAAGTTTTTCCCTGAGCTTGGGCTCTGCTCTGTTCCATCCAGAGTAACCCTAATGCTGGGTGCTATAGTGAATTGCAGCAGAGCTACCGAGTCTAATTGGGAAGAAAGGTTTTACCAGAGACACAAAATGAAATGAAACAAAATCCCCAGGATGACAGTGGGCCTGTCTGCAGCTTCTGGAGTGACCAAAGCTTGCTACTTGTTGGTCACTGGCACAGTATGGGCTTGCAGCCCTTCTGACTCACATGGTAGATCAGGCTTGTAATTTGGGTTCTGGGGCAGTAGTAGGCAGAAGAGCTCTAGAGGGTGGCATTTGCAGATATGGTGAATGAGAGTCTGTTGTTTCCTCTGGTCATTTGAAGTAAAAACTGTAGTCTGATGTGTATATCAATAACAGATTAGCATGACATCCTTTGTTTCCAAGTTCCAACATTTCTTTTCAGCTGAAGATTTACTCCCCACTCAGTTGTAGAACATAGTTGTCCACAAGGCAGAGAAAGAAAAAGTCAAGAAGAAAGAATAAGAGGAGCAATGACTTTCGCCCAAGCAAATTTAACATAAAAATAGAATTTTTAAAAGAGGAACGAAATGTAAGTGTTGCTTGAAAAGGTGCTAATAAGAAATTCTACAATAATTTGTAGTATTCGCACCTTTCCTGAATCTTCAGATGGGCTAAACTGATGCAAATGGCAAGAAGTATCAGTCTGTGCTGTGTTAGGCCTGTCTACACTCCCAGGCATTTCAGTGCTTAAGAAGCCTCTTCAAATATTTCAAAGTTGTGAAGGAAAGAGCCCTGATTTATTCCACCTAAACTTATGTTCCTGAGGGATGTAGGAACCTGTGTTGCTCCACGTGCTGTGTTCCCTCAATGCAGAGAGATGGGCACACATGGGGACACTTTTTGTCTCCCAAGGAGCCATCCTCTTGACATGAAGCTCAGTGAGAGAGTGAAGCCTTCGGCTGTTTAAATCAAATTCATGTGATATTGCAGCACAGAATCATAATGAAGAAAACCACAGGAAATTTAGCTACTCTAGGGCCTCAACTGCCAGTCATCTTTCCTTGCTCATGCCAAATAGAAGTACTGAAGTTGTCAAAATATATTATGATTAAAAGGGCAAATATCACAGCAGATTATTCTGCTTTACAGAATATTTAATAATACTATATATCATAAGAGTATTTGAAACTCTAGTAATCTACTTTCATTATTATTGTTATTACAGAGTGTTATATAAAGATGGGGCAAGCAGAAAGCATCAGCTGAATTTTGTACTCAAACATCCTTTTGAAAAAGAAGGCAAACAGGAGGCGACTCTAGCGTTAGGAATGTTTTGTGCAGTTCTCTTCAAAATAAGTAAGTGAAAATTATTAGATTTCGGCTAAAGGTTCTGATGTTGGTCCCAGTGGGAGAATGAAACGTGTACAAGAGCACTGACTGTTGGAGATTTTTCCCTAGGATTTTCTTTCTTACCATAAACTAGATATTTTAGTTTCTGAAGTGCTGTCATTTTATGCTGTGTTGTCCACTAAACTTAAAATGAAAGGGTCTGTGGTTTTTTTTGAGTTGAAATAGATACATCATATCAGGAATGATCTGCCACTTCACATACCTGAAGAAATTATCTGTAATCTCAAGCGTGAAGAATAACAGCGTATAAATATACAGACTGAATAATTCGGTGTTTTCTTTCAATTCCATAGCATGACACATCAGCAATATAAGGAATTATTTTGAAGGAAGGTCTGGATGATTTTGTTTCTATTTATGAAGCATGAAACAGTGAAAGAGATGTTTCTTCCTACATATTTGTATCAGTAATTCATCTTATATGTACGCTGTAAGATGGTAAGTTGGATGACTGAAGAATTGGTAGAGTTTTTCCATTAGGAAATGCAGATGATATAAAGAAAAAAAATCTTGGGTTAAAAATCCAGTGATCAAGCTATGGTATCTCATTAAATTGCTCTGAAAATAACGTTTTTTTGATGCCTGGGATATTTTCAGAAGAGTTTTATAGGCTTTCACAAAATCTTAGGCAGTTGAAAACTGCAAGGTCAACTTTAAAAGTCTAAAAACTGTTGTGGTTGTGGGGGTAAGGACCTTTTGTGCAGCCTTCAGTAGACATGTTCTCATGAAAGGTATGGCATACACTTTCCTTTTTGGTCAGAAACAGGTCAGTGAAAAATTTTACTTGCATGTACTGAGAAATTCCTCAGCAGACAACTGGGATCTCCTAGAATCTCTGTGGCTGAACAAGGGAAAGCTGGAACTCACATTCCTGGTGTTTTCTATGCTAAAAGAGAGACAGGGAAAATGGTTTGGATTTTTAAGCATTTTAAGTTTTTCCTGTGCATTCTAAAGAAAAATGCTAAGCCAGCAAAATGTTTTTCCCTTTATAAGCTTCTATAAACAGCTTAAAGTATGACTTGATAGAAAGAACAAGTAAATTACTCTTTACAAGGAGTGTAGGTTGAAAACTGGTTGTAATTAAAATTAAAACCACAACTTTTTTTCATACACAGTAGTTTGCCTAAAGCTAAAGATGAATAGGGGTTTGTCCCATTCAGAGTGGATGTTCATCTTAAATCCCTAAAAGTGACCTCAGTCAACAGGGTCAGTCTTAAACACAATTTTAAAAACACATGACTGTAAGGTTTTTAGTTTTAAAGTTTAGCAGCAAAGACTACTTAATATGTACAAAACAAAAAGGCAGTAAAAGAGTTTAAATTCTTGTGTTCTGTCCATGTGTATTAGTTTGCAGTCTTGAATTGGGAAATACACGGCTCCTGGCAGAGTCAGCAATGACAATCTCTAGCAGTTTGCGAATGGCTCTGTAGCTCACAACCTGCTATTTTCAGGAAATTTTATGTATTAATGTGTTGTATGGCAAAAGGTAGTAATAGGGAGTGGGGATCATTCCCACATGTTCTGCTGAATCTTCAAATGCAGAAAGCTTTGCTAACGGTATTTGGTGCATCTACTCAGGGATCTACAAAAACAAATTAAGCAGGTTTTTATGTTTCCTTTTAGCTTGACTATTTGCTGAAGTAGCTTTTGTTTCAGCCTGCTGAATTTATTTCTGTTAGCAGAGGACAGAGAGAGAGAAGGGAAGACTGAGGGGTGACCTTATTCATGTTTACAAATATATAAAGGGTGAGTGTCACGAGGGTGGAGCCAGGCTCTTCTCAGTGACAACCAACAGTAGGACAAGGGGTAATGGGTTCAAACTGGAACACAGGAGGTTCCACTTAAATTTGAGAAGAAACTTCTCAGTGAGGGTGACAGAGCACTGGAACAGGCTGCCCAGGGGGTTGTGGAGTCTCCTTCTCTGGAGACACTCAAAACCCGCCTGGACACCTTCCTGTGTAACCTCATCTAGGTGTTCCTGCTCCGCCAGGGGGATTGCTCTTTTGAGGTCCATTTCAATCCGTAACATTCTGTGATTCTGTGATTTGTTTCCACATCTTTATGTGGAAGACCATTGCTGATGCAGCACTGAGCAGAGCAGTGGCAATTTCCCGCCTCTGAAGAAGGGCACGGTATTAACTCATGGTGTTCTTGGCTCTCTTGTTTGGATTTCCTTTGTGTCTTCAAGTCAAGTCCCAAAAACTCAACAACAAAACAAGCAACTTCAAGTTTTGTTAAAAAAGAATTCAACATGCTGAATGGAACCAGAGGTAAGGAAACACGTCTCTGAACTAGGTAATACCTGTGCATGTAACGGGCCAAGGGGCTTGTTTGTTCTGTGGGTTGTGAGAGATTCATGACAATAACACATGTCCCTCTGCAGAAAAGTCTTGGGGCTTCATTTGTTCGTATTTTTCAAGAATTTCGGAAATACTCAAGTGTATTCGAAGTGTTATGGCCTATTTTTCTTGAGCTGATCAAACTATCCTGAGGGATGAGAGCAGGTAAATATAAGGGACATAAAAAGAATAAAAGAGAAACACGAATATTTTACAGTGTTTGTTCGTAGCACTAGAATGTAGAAGTTACAGTAAGACAGTACATGTCCCACAATCAGACTTTTTCAGAGATAAGTAAGTGCGTGCTTTACTAATTTTTAGTGCTTTGAATGTAAATAACGCTGCACAGCCATTAACTGTTTGTTAATATTGAGGGGCAATTTGCAAGTGAAAACCAGCATCGTTGCTGAAGTCAATTACTTCAGGGTTTCACTGCAGCTAGATCTTTTTCTTCAGGCGTATCTGATGAATGTTGGACTCCCCAAATAGTTGCAAGCTACATATCTATTACCATGTCTTTAATGTAGTTTCCAAGTGTAAATGTGTGGGGTTTTTTTCCATGGCAGTTTAGAGGAATATTGTATGCCAAAGAGACCTTTTGAAAAATACAAAGCACTCATGCAGGAGTGCTCTTTGGCAGCAAAAATTTTCAGGTAGCCTTTTTTCAGTCATGTCAGAAATTCTGAAAAAGTGTATTCAAGGCTCATGGTGGGCAGAAAAAAAAACCCAAAGGAAAAAAAACACCACCACTCTTTTAATTGTGGGGCTGTGCTACCTTACTGGGTTTTTTTGTGTGTGTGTGGGTTTGGTTTTTTCCCTGTTTCCCCCCCCCACTTCTATGTAGGCAGTTGTTTTATATTTGTACAGTAGATGTACAGCATGTCCAAGCACAACCTTTGCAAAAGTAGAATTTAACAATTTTAAACACTCCATAGAAAAGATAATTCACACTTCAGTGCTGATTTCATAGTCCTCTAAAACATACAGAGCACTGAGGAAAATCACCAGGACTTGGTATTTTTGGTGAAAATCTAGGAAGCAACTTTCCTCTCCTCTAAATTTTATTTAAGAAAGATCTGGGGTGGCTTCTGCATTCAGAATCACTCAGAACCTGACAGCATCAAGCAGAACCAGTAGAGGCTGCTTTTACCTTAAGGTTTTAACTCAATAGATAACAGTAGAGATCAGTGACATGTGCCATGCTAATAATCTCTGGGATTCTCCTGCTTCACCTCCATTCTGCTCCAATGCAGTAGCGTCAGATTTCATCTTCCTTTAGAAAATGGGCTTGTGAATTTTTGCTATGTGTAACTTCAATATCGCGTGTAGTTGGAGAGAGGGGCAGTATCAAACTTCTTTACTTATTAAGGATCATTTAAAACCCTCTTTCCAGGTAAGTGACAGAACGTGGCGCTATGCCTTTCATTACAGAGAGATGAGATATTTCTGTTTCAAGCTATAAGGAAAAAAAACAGATAAAAATTATTGTTCTATTCTCTTAATGAAGGGAGTGGGGGGAAATTATAAGTTCTTGAGAATTTCCTTGAAATAGCCCTTTGAAGATACCACAAATACTACTCAAATACTTGCATAAAGACATTTTATTATGAATGCAATGTATACGTAGATTTTTAATTATTTTTTTAATCTGAGGTGCTTATATAAACAGACCCGCATCAGTTGAATGACAGTTAGTTTGCAGGGCATGACAACGGTTGAACACCCTTCAGCTCCAAAGCTTTGCTGAAGTTAATCTCTTGAGGTTTAGCAGTACCCTTGGTGAGCTTCAGAAATCGAATACATCCTTTAAAACGGATATTAGTGGTCAGCCCAAACTGGGTCACACCATCTGAGGGATGGAAAAAAAAAAAAAGGGAAAAGGAATTACATAAGTGTGAGTTGATACTTCAATTTGTTATCTGGGAGCCCTGCAGGACATGTCCTCAGCGATATATATATTTTTACATATATATATATATATATATGTATATATATATACATATATGTACACACACGCACACACACATATATATATACACACACATATATAAAACATGTTATGGTAGTGGTAACGATCTAGTCGTCTTTCCTTTTTCTGTCCTGGTATGATAGTGGCAGAATCTGAATGTATTTAAACTGGCATTGTAAATCATACAACTCAGTTATGCGACATACACAAACTTAAGGAAAATGGTCAGATTGCAGCTTGGTACCTACAAATGGTGTATGACGCACATATGCTCATCATGCAGATCTCCAACTTCTCAAGCTATTTATCCACAGAATAAGTGAGGTGAAAAAAAAAAAAAAACAAAGCCAAAATGGATGCAGTGCTCAGGCCTAACATCACGAGAAAGCCAGTTCCTCAGTATGGACTTCAGGTGTCATTTAAAGAATGATTTTGAAAGTTTACAAGCATTATGTGTTGTGTTTTTTTTCTTGCTGATAATAAAGCCAGGGATTTGAGTACACCTCTCCAACTAAAGAAGGAAGGAACTATTCCAGTGTGATCAGATGCTATAAGTGAAGGTTGGTGTGACTCAGAAGCTGGAAATATTTCCCTTGACTCCTTGAAATTCATGTCTCAACTTGTTTCTCAGTCTTCTTCCAAGTGAAAAAGTGGCAACAGGGTTGTGCTCCAACACTGACTGATCTGTGTTCTGGTTGCAGAAATAACTTTGCACCTGTAGAGGACTGAATGGCCATAGCATTATGCTGTTTCACAGAGGATGATGTGGTTGAATCCACCTGTCCCTCCTTGCACAAGGAAGAGCGATAGTAGGACATGAGTAATGGCTTTTACGGGTAGCCAGGAATTCGTATCCTTGCCCATGCTCTGGTAGCAAAAAGTTTCTCTGCACAGGAAACTCTCCACCAGCTAATTCTGTCTGTTTTACAACTGTTTTGCACTGTTTATGCAGCCAGAAGAAGCCTCAAGAGGACTGGAAAATACGAATGCTTACTAATTTTACAAAATCTTATGATACTGTGTTTTAAATTTGTGATAAGGTTGTCCAGGTATTGAGAATACTAAAACAAATCTTGGAGGAGCTACACTAGACAGCAAGAGAAGTGTGAGGTGTTTAAATGTGCATGTGTGTTTATTAAATCATTTAATAACTCACTGTGTGGCTGAACTCAGTAATAGCACTTCAACATGATGTTTTGGACAGATTGCAGTGTTACTTTGTTTGTTTCTCTTGCTATGTTTCTCTTGATGTACAGTTCAGAATGAGATGGTAACTCCATCTGCAGTGTTTCTTATCAGTAACTTCTATGTTAGAATCCTGTTTTGCAATAAAAAGGCTGCCACGAAGTTGTTTTCCTTCTGGCCAAAAGTTATTGGTCCTTATTAATAGTCACTGTGACTGAAGTACAGCTCTCATATCTCAGTATCAAGAACATTGTTGAAAATGTTCTGAAGCTTTGGAGACAAGGCTTTTTGGATGGACTGTATCACACTAGAATGGGGGGAAAAACAACTTCCAGAAAATAATTTCAGAATTCCCTCAAGGTGCATTTTGCCATTGAACTCAGTATTCACTACAGCAGACACATAGTGCAAACATCCTTAGCTTTTTTGTTTGCAAACTAGAGGTAAATTTTACTATAAAAGCAACAAAATTGGCACTTCACAAATACCTTAGCTGTGTTTTCAGAAAGTAAACTGCTACGAGATAAACTTGTTGACTGTCTGTGAACAGATGAATACCAGTATTCATCATCAGCTTAGTGGAAGATGAAGCAAACTACAGAGCTCAGCCCAGTTCTGCATCCTGTTCAATTACCTCTGCAGGAAGCAAGTTCTCTCAAGGACTTCCAGAATATAGGGAACAGCATTTTTTATTTTATTTTTTTTTTTAACTTTAAAAACCACCAGACCAAGAGCAAAGACATTCATCAAAAAGAGATGGTGTCTTCTCACCTCTCTGTGCAAGCTGTTGTCCGCATTCCTCAGCTCCTCAGGTTTTACAAGCTGATTTAGACACACAGTGCCCTGCTCCCCCAAGAGCATTTATACCTTCTTTAGTTAAATTTGCTATTCTTCTTTCATTAAATTTAAATTTGCCGAATTCTGTTGCTATTGAAACATAACTATTATGCAGTTACTAAACAAAGTTTGAAGAAGGAGGCTGTGTGTGTGTGGGCAGCAGAAGACAGAAAGTCTGCTTCCTCTGGTGTCACTGTGCATACCTCTGAGACCAGCCTGGGGGTCTGTAAGAGTCCCTGGGTGCTGCAGAACCTCTTGTTCTGAAATGCAGCTGGATGCAGAAATGAGCATCCATGTCAACTGATACAGACTTGGACAACCTTATCCATCAGCTTTAGCATACTGGTCCTAATTGCATTTAAGACATTATCAAGTCAGTGCAGCTAGAGCATAAGTAAAGTATCATTTGTGTGCTAAATACTCACCAGGATACCCTCCGACAAAGACAGGGTCATTAGTGTCTGCTGAAGTCGAGGCCCTGTTTGGGCTGTTACCATCCACCTGCCTGTCATCCACAGTCAGCTCTAAATGGTGCTTGATCTTGTTTGCAAGAACCTTGTGCCACTGTCCATCACACAAGCTGCCTGGTGCATCAGGCTCATAGATAGCAGAGAATCGGCCTGCACCATTGTCAACGTGAAACATCACCTGAAAAGTGTGATGTGGAAGTCAGTTAGTTCTCAAAACAGTTCTACACATGTGGTGTGTTTTGTTTGTTTGTTTTTATCTTGTTTTGTTTTGTTTATTTAAAGTCAACATGCTCTGACTGCATACACTGAAGCTCTAATTTAATACCAGACTCTTTGTGGATTGCTGTTCCTCTAGCATCTGGGTTATGTCACTGAGATAAACACTAGTGGAAATGTGCAAAACTATTGTACAGGTTGTCATTTTTCCATTTTATTGTCTTAGTTTTGAGGTGTTTCATCACCCCACCCCAAGGTCTTTATAGTTATAGATTACTGACTGTTCTTCCAGACTGAAATAAAATATATAGACAAGAAACTAGTAGTATCAAAGACAAAGCCTTTCCTCAAAACTTTTAATATTCCCACTATGTCCTGACATTGCAGTTTTAGGAAACTCAAGGGTTACAGAATCTTTTAAAATATCTATGCAACAGTGTAAGAGCCTCTTGATGTATGAAGTACTGCATTAAAGGAGAGCCCTGATTTAGACTGAGACTCTTTGAGATTGGTGTATTAAGCTTGCATTTAAACTACCTGTGCTTTTTAAAACCAGCCTCTATAAAGAGCCAAAAATGCTTTGCTACTCACTTTTCCATCTACTAATTCGATGCCAAGCCCGTCCATTTTCTGGCTGCTGACTCCTAGGAGAACACCATTCATTTGTGTTGTGCGGAATTCAAATTCCACGAGCAGGTCTGTTCCCACTTTGTACGCACCAACTTGAAGAGAAAAGAGGAAGCATTATAAATGAAAAAAAAAAAAACATTTAATACTATATTCCTAGTAATCACACAAAGCGTGTTACCAGTAATGCAAGGTAACTAACTCAGCATTATTAATGCACTCCATTTTGTGTGAAATGATATAACTGTTACAGTGGCTTAGTGTGAGCCCTTGCTAGAAAGTCATACAGTCTATCCCTAGGCAAGCTAACTAAAAATGATCAGTGGGAGGTTCAAATATTGGTCTCACTTTGCCTCCAGTCACCAGGAGTTAGGTAGCACTAGAAGTTTTTGAAACCAGGATCTTCTCTTTTGCTGCTCTTTGCCTATCAGCATAATTGGTGTTCATTACCTGTTTTGGCAAAGCCTGTTCCATCAAAGTACGTTCCTTTCTGTGCAGTGACAAAGCATTTTCCAACATTGAAGCTGGAAGTTGGATTATCCAGGTCAACAGGGGATTCTGTCATTTTAAAATTTCTAATGCAGCCATCAATGCTATAGGTGACCTACAGTCAATATAAAAAAAAAAAAAAAAGTGTAACTGCAAAGCAAGCTCAAATACTCAGAATAAAGGCCTAAAGCATGTCATCAAAAAGTACCTTTCCTCTGCTCTTCTGCTAGATTTATGGAGCTGAATAGAACTTGAATTTTACATGGCTAATCCTTAATATCTGATTGTAATTGGAATCTAATCTCAGTCATACTGAGGATGAAGTACATTTTGGGGATATGATCTGAGCCACATCTATTTGGCTTAATGGAGGGGACATAAAATAATACACTGCATAATGAAACATAGCAAATTACATCAGCAATGCAGGAATTTAATCGCCTATACTTTACATTTTTAATTGACTAGGTTATGGGGTTTGCAAGTTGATGAAGATACTGGATATAGTTCTCTGGGCTGCTGGTAATTTTACTAGGGCTTTTTTTCTTTTTCTTCCCCCCACCCCCCTTTAATCGCTTTAATATGAGCCTAATGTTGCATGGTAAGGGAGAACTAATGCAGGTACACAGCTACTAAAACGAACAAAGCCCTAAGTAAAGGTTGTTGACTGTGTATAGTTCTTTGTATAATACCTGTGTATAGGTCTGATGACCAAACTGACTCTGTTGGCCAGAGAGGCAGGTGGAGGAGGGGGATGTGCTGGGATGTATGGAGGCTCCAGTGCAGGGTAGCAAACCACAGCTCCAGTTTGGCCTCTGCACTGGGAGCACGTTACAGAGACTCTGGATAGATGGCATGTGCACCCTTGAGCTGGTGGTTGGTGTAAGTAAGTGAGATCCTGCCCCAGAGCTCTCCCTCCTCCCCTCCCTCCCTTTCCTCTCTGAGGTCTGCAGAAGCTGCATTTTTGGTTCTTGGCTTCAGACAAAGGCTTTGATCGTTGACTTAGAGGCAGGAAAACTTATCCCTGATATCAGTGGGAGAGAGGAAAATGCTACACATACACTTTGAGGGAGAAAAGGAAGACATTCATACGTAATGCAGTAAGAAGGAGGAAAATGAAAATAAACATATAAAATACAGCATAGAAATACGTAAAAATACAGAAAAGAGAAAGGCACATCTGCAGAGGGAAGCCTTGACTCTGCACACTGCATCCTCTAACAATATCCTGACTACTAATTCAAAAGAATTTCCAAATTATTTTTTTCCTTGTATAATAAATCAAAGCAGAATGTACTGTGGAATTATATAGCTTATTTACTGCTAAATACCCATGTACTAAAGTTTTCATGACAACTTGAGCATTATCAGTAAATAAATTGATTTCTGATCTGAGCAATGCTTTCTGTAAGATACTTCATAAATAGATCTTTTTCTAATTTCTAAGTGAAAGTCATCACCAGATCAACAAGTTTTGTTATCAAAAAAGAAAAATATGCCACAGAAGAAAAAAATCGTGCCATCATCACTGTGAGAATAAATCATAGAAATGCCAGATTTGTAGACAACTTAGTAACATTTTCTAACTTTAAAATTTCAGTTTCTCTATGGAAAAGGAAACCTGGTTATTCTTCAGAATGGAAACAGGCAATGTATAACCTCTTTTGCAGAAAGGAGTGTTTCAAGTGCTTAAAATGTGATATCTGCTGAAGCCAAACAAGTAGGTATCAGTCTTCTACACTGAATAGGAAGCCAGTCCACCTATGGTTATGTATTAGATTGGTGTCTAAAAAGCTTGATGTGTGTTTAGAAGAAAGCTCTAAGAAAATACCTCCTTTCAACTTACTTTGCTTCAGAGCCTTTACATAAAGCCTACAACACAACACTCTATTAATACATCATGCAGTGTATTTTACTGAGAATGACTGAAAGGCAAGCACTGGTTTTTACCTTCTGTGAATGACATCTGAAATCACAGCTTCATTTAAATCCCAAAGCATATAAGACTGTCAGGATCTGACACGACTGTTATTGCCAGACTGAGCCATTTATCTGCATGGATTCCCTCCATTACTTCTGACAAGGAGCAATAGGTAAGGATTTAGTGTTACCTGTCTCCTTAGATTAATATTTGTAAATTGCAGATTTATGTCAAAGAGCATAATTTGATAGTAGTAGCAATTATATTTTGTGAGTAGTTAAGCATTGCTTTTGTTTTTCACTGCCTGAGATCTAGTTTGATAAATCCAAATGATTGCAATGCTACAGGCTCAGGGAAGAGTGGCTGGAAAGCTGCCTGGTGAAAAAGGACCTCGGGTTGTTGGTCGACAGCCAGCTGAATATGAGCCAGCAGTGTGCCCACATGGCAAAAAATGCCAACAGCATCCTGGCTTGTATCAGGAATAGTGTTGCCAGCAGAACTAGGGAAGTGATTGTCCCCTGTACTTGGCACTAGTGAGGTCCCACCTTGAATATCCTGTGTTCAGTTTTGGGTCCCTCACTACAAGAAAGACATTGAGGTGCTGGAGAGAGTGCAGAGAAGGGCAACAAAGCTGATGAAGTGTCTGGAGCACAAGCCTTATCATGAGCAGCTGAGGGATTGGGGGCTGTTTAGCCTGGAGAAAAGGAGGCTGAGGGGAGACCTTATCGCTGTCTACAACTACCTGAAAGGAGGTTGTAGCATGAAGGGTGTTGGTCTCTTCTCCCAAGTAGCAAGTGATAGGACAAGAGGAAATGTCCTCAAGTTGCACCTGGGGAGGTTTAGGTTGGATATTAGGAAAAAATCCTTAATGGAAAGGGTTGTGAAGCACTGGAATATGCTGCCCAGAGAAGTGGTTGGGTCACCATCCCTGGACGTGTTTATAAAACGTGTAGAGGAGATTCTTAAAAAAATGGTTTAGTGCTGGCATTAGGTTAATGATTAGATTCAATGATCTTGAGGGTCTCATCCAACCAAAAATATTCTATGATTAGTAGATTTGCCTCAATTTGGTCTTTCTGCCAATCCTGATTTTTTAAAGAAATGTGATCTTACAGGTCGGTTTTCTTTATGGAATAGAACTCTTGGATTTAGACTTCTACTTAGTACCCAGTCAATGAGTTACTATAGTAACTTGTTTAAGCAGGATCTAGGAATTTCTTTTCTGTATTTATTTTGTCCACCTTAACTGGTAGAGTCTTGCCTGTCTATATAATAGCATTTGCTATTCCATAATCATCTTATTAGAATGGTATTTACTCACACACAGTTACTTTGAGAATCTGGTTTGTTTCCTTGGCAGGATCTGTGCTTTTGCCTCCTCTTTACAGATTCTGTGTAACCACCTGGAATGAGCCTGGACACAGCTGCTACTGACATTCCAGTTATTTGTCCACATCGTGCTGCAGTATATGTCTAATTTGTTGTTTGCTATAATTACATTCCCTCAAGTTCTGGCTTCTGCTTTGAAAGAACTCTCCATGTAGGGAGAAAAATTATGGAGAGAAGAGCTTTGCTCCGATTCTGATACTGGCATCACCTCGGGGGTGGGATGGCAGCAGGGAAATGACATGACCTACATCGAGTTGTGTGAATAGACACAGTAAATGGCCCAGGTGAGGGAATACATTAATCCTAGTTAATTCTACACAGTTTAGGCCAAAATGGTGTTCACCTCTCTGGGCTCTCTGTTTGCCAAGGTATATGTTCTGTGTCAGCATGGAAGCTGGGCATTTAGACCAAAACAGTGATAAACTGATATATACACTTTTGATTTGGAAACAGAAAGAGGACAACAGAGTTGTGCCTTACTTTAAAATATATTCTCTTCTAGTTTAGTAATAACAACACAAAACCAATTACTATAGTAAGCAGCAATACTACTGGGTACTTTGTCCAGGGTAATTTTGGCTTCTGCTGCTTCTCTTAGGAGACGTTTTCCCTGTTCATTAGCACTTATTGGTAGATGAATTACAGCTAAGAGAAAGGACAAGTAGTATTCAGGACCTGATACGCTGGCTGTGCAGTGATTCATGTTGATACAAGTATATAGATCTTTTTGCTTTTCCATAACGATAACTAACTCTGCGATTTCTAGTTCTTTTCATTAAATGGATTCTGAGTCAGATCTTTCCACTGAAAGAATATAGCGTACCTCCAGTAAGATTCATTTTATCAATATTCTTGAGCAGTCTGGGGGAAAAGCAAAACAAAACTGGAAAGACACTGGTACCAATTAAGACATACTTGGGGACTGTAGGATAACTACATTAACTTGCTTACCGGACCAATTCTTCTAGTTGTGTAGTTAATGGGCAATCCTCCAACATACAACATTCCTACAACATCCAATATATCGGCCTTTTTGGGGCTAACAGTCCTGTTTGAAATATCATCTACGATAAGATTTCCTTCTTGCTTTGTTCGAGCGACTTTTATCTAAAAAGACACACAAATACAATACAGTTACAGATAGTTTTCTGATAATTGTTTCCAGATTGTAACTGGCCTTACAGTCTGAAATACATAACACTACAAGAGAAAGCAGTAGGAGTGGTTACCAGAAGTACTGTGGCAGCAACTATGGATAATGTTTATGGACCAAAGCTCCCATGCCATGTTTTGTGCAAACAGATGACTATCTTTTAATCAGCTGTGGGTCAGGAGCCATCATGACTGTTATTTATTAGAATTACTGAAAGGACCTGAGGTTCCTTTAAAAAGCTTGTTATTATAGGCAAGCCACAATATTGTTTTTCCTGGAATCAGACAGTGATTTTAAGTACTGGGAATAGTAAATGCTCAATGTTAATGGCACCGGTTGCAAATCTTTATTACAGAACATGTTTGCAGACAGTATTGAGCTTATGATTCTACTTGTTTGGATGTGCCTCAGTTCGTGCTAGAGTAAATATAGTACCAACTATGTACTGTTGGTATTATGGTTTTGCTCAGACAAATGGGCTGTGAATCGCATGGAGGAAGTGCAATTGCTGGAGACTTGAGAAAATTATACGCCAACAACTGCAGGCCAATTTATTTCCAAAGATTTATAGCAAAATCTCTATGAAATCAGCATAATAATGGTTCTGTATAAAAAGGAATAACATGTAAAATGCAGCATACATATTAGCAAATTCCTAAACAGCACAGTAGTTAGCTCACCAGAGCAGCAGAGAGACAGAAACAGTATTTTTTCTTTGGCTTTTCTTTAACATTGCTGCTCCTGTTTCAGTGTAGCAGCACATCAGTTGTGTCATGGGAGTGACTAACACTGACAAGGGGTGGCCTGAAGGTGGGAGGCTGACCTTGGTGTTTACAGACAATGGTAAATTTGAGATGGACAGTTACACCTTGGGCAGAAGGAGGATATGGTGAATGAGACAGAACTGGGAAGAGACAATTTTACAGTGGACCTACACAGAACAGCAGCACAATGTATTTCTGTAGGCCTGATGGACATGTTTCAACCTAAACTAAGTCAAATGGAGAAAAGTTTCTCACTAAAAGGATTATTTTAACGAGACACCCCAACTTTCTCAAAAATAAAGACTGTGGTCTTTTATTAAAGAGGTTGCCCTTTTCCTCCTCCCTAAATGGGTTTCATTGTGCTTTCTGGGAACGGTGACTTTGGATTTTGTTTCCATTCTTTCCTACAAAAATGGGACCTACAAGGGTCCCTCTGTGGCAGAGTGTCAAGCTGAATGTCCAAAGCGCACAGTCTTCCATTAAGAATATAATAATATATGTTTCAGTTAATTCTCTTGGAATATAGAGTAAATGGCTAAAAGAGAAAAAAAAAAAAAGAAAAGAACCACCACCACCACCAAAAAAATAAACCCAAAAACCAAACAAACTTTGTTTTGTATTTATCGAGAGTCTAGCAGAAAGGGACCCTGGTCTACTGCCAGTGTACTTAGACATTATGGAAAACAGATAAATAATGACTACAACTTTACTTTTTTCCCTCATGAAATACCTTTGCTTAGAGCATTTGCTATCATCAAAAAGTTCATGAGTAAAAATCCAGTGAAAATAAAATAAATGTGGAACAGGGTGGGAATGAAGCAGAGAAGGACTAAGGATGACTGCAAAGTGGGTTTCATAACAATTCAAGCATAGCAGAAAATCCAATTAGATTTTTTCTTATTTGGTGATAGAGATGTGGATGGTGACTTTCCAAATACCTGTCCAAAAATTAATGACTTTCATAGCATATAACTTGAATACATGGTTGTTACATGTATTCTTCTCTTCTGTGCCTTTATTGGTGCTGTCAAGCATGTTATCTCATGAATATACTATGTGTCTCTTGTCCTTGGCCCAGTAAATACTATACTTCATGGCTGTGATACTATTCCTTCCCTTACCATCTGAAAGCCACAGGCATTGTATTATATATAAATGCTTCCTCTCAAAGTCACAGAAGGGGCTGCCAAATACACCCACAAATATCATATTTATGCCCTAATGAATTGAATTAATAATGCAGGGAAGAGTTACTTAAATGTTTCTTTTTTTTCTTTGTTCTTAGCATTATGGCTGAACAGTCACGTTATTAACATAGAAACAACTGGCTTTAATGATGTATTTTATCATCATGAGTTGATACCCACCTGAGCCCTATTAGGCAAGAAGGAACATTTTCTGCAGTTCCTAACCATACATGGGACATATTCTAAATACATCTGGAAATATGTGTTTCCTGAAGGACAAATTTCAAAGATCAGCACTAACTTTTTTTGTTAGTAGAGTATGTGCTTAATAGTGTATCTGAAAGCACAAATTTTGCAGACTACAGAAATTCCTAGTTATAAAGTTTGGCTTGTATAGACCACATTTTGCAAATATCTTAAGGCAAAACAAAGCTCTCTTAGCATTACAAAGAAGAATTTAGCATTAGAGACTATTATACCTTGTGCCACTGGCCATCATTTATTTTGCTGGAAATCATTGTGTTGGTGTCTCCACTCCCCAGATCATAGCTGAAGTAAGGCAGTCCATTCTTTATCTGAACTGTAGCAAAATCAGCATGGTTGATGCGGGCCATATAAAACAGCAATCCAGAATGAGCTGTTGTTCGGACTTCAAATTCAATTGTAAGTCTGAAAATCAAACAAACAGGAAAACAGAAACAAAGGAAAAGATATTCAGAGTCAGATAGTAGACAGATTTAACTGCTTTTCCTTTTTGTGTTCCTCTAACAAAGCTTTACAGCTAGTGACGCATTTTGCTTGTCCATCAGGGTTTAAGAAAAAATAATTTGGATATACGTGAATTGCATTTCACACATATCTGATCCCCAAGAAGAGAGTTTTCTTTAGTCCCTTTACTGTGAAAATACAAAAGTACAACCTTGGCATAGAATTTCAAGATACAGTTCTCAGCTGCAGCTGTAGTTGCTAAAAAATCCCCGCGCTTGTAAAATTCCAGCAGCGTTATCCGTCATCCACACACATAATGCGCACAAAGAGGAGCGAGCTGTAGTGACAGTTGGCAAATGTTCAGTTTCTAATGGGTTGTATTGTCTGAAGACAGGTTGCAAAACTTTTAAAGATGCAGGGAGAAGAGTATACAATCAGGATATTAAACACGTATTTTGATTTCTACCCATTCAAAATGGGAGTGTGTCTGAGGAGGTCTCCTGTCTTGTGAAAACCACTGACCCCCTGGACCAAATGCTGATGCCAAAACCCTCCCCTACAGCAAAGAACCTGGGAGGAAATGATTTAGATTATCTAGATGCTAAGGTTGCACTGCAAGCACATCATTAACCTGGCCCAAGCTGAGCTGCAAAGTCAGTACCTGAAAATAGCTGATAATATAAACATGCAAAATCATTGCATGAAAACAATCAGGCCTGGATTCTTATTTGAAAAAACAACATGCAAGGACTGTAGGATTACATATTTATTTTAATTATTTTCCTAGTTTTCTAAAATTAGCATATGTGAAAATAAGTAATACAGCATCTTTATAGGTAAAAATAAGTGTGAAGCTGATGGACTTGTAAACCATAAGGCAGCAAAAACGCCCAGTGGTGTGACATAGCACATTTGTTAATTATCTGTCACAGCAAAAATTAAGAAGTAACAAGTTGTAGCTTCACAAATCCATTTAAAACTGCTGTATTTTCACAAGTAGCTCTTGGAACTCCTTTGCATATCAACATGTGTGTATATAGTGTTATACTGTGGGAGGGCAATATCATTTTGCCTGTTTACTGTGCAAGCTTATTCTTAACTGTAAGACAGCAGATACAGAGAAGGCAGAGTTACTGAATGCCTTCTTTGTTTTTGTCTACTCTGCTGGAGGCTGTCCTGAGGAGCCCCGTACCCCCCCAGAGGAAGTCAGGACAATGTAAGAGTCTGCCTTAGTTGATGAGGACTGGGTTAGGGAGTAATTAAGCAATCTGGACATCCATAAATCCATGGGTCCAGATGGGATGCACGGGTGCTGAGGGAGCTGGCTGAGGTCATTGCTGGACCACTCTCCATCATCTTTGCCAAGTCTTGGGAAATGGGAGAGGTGCCTGAGAACTGGAGGAAAGCAAATGTCACTCCGGTCTTCAAAAAGGGCAAGAAGGAGGACCTGGGTAACTATAGACTGGTCAGCCTCACCTCCATCCCTGGGAAACTGATGGAACAACTTATCCTTGGTGCCATGTCAAGGCATATCAAGGATAAGAGGGTCATTGGGGCAGTCAACATGGCTTCACCAAGGGGAAGTCATGCTTGACCAACCTCATAGCCTTTTATGAGGACATAAGCAGGTGCATAGATGATGGCAGAGTGGTAGATGTGGTCTACCTTGGTTTCAGTAAAGCATTTGACACAGTCTCCCACAGCCTTCCATGTCCCTTCCAATCTCTAACATTCTGTGATTCTGTGAAAGGGAAAACCAGGTTTGCTTATTACAAGAAATTATCAAGTTACTGAACCAAGAAACTTTCCTCAAAAAAGCAACTTACGAACTCAGTTGCATGACCTGGTTCCATTCTTTTATTTATTTATTTTTCTGCAAATCAATCTGGAAACTGTATATGCCCAGAGCTTTACAAAGAGGTAAACTGTTTTTGTAAGAGCTACTTAGGTGGGAACTTCATTGCATACATTTCACGCTTTAATGCTTTTATGTTTGCATAATGAAACAAATTAGCCATGGGACATGATCTTTTTTAGACTATGCCCATAATTTTGGGAGATACTTTTGAGGGGCATTTTATCTTTACATCATTCCATCAAAATTCATTGCTCAAATAAACACTATACCTGTTTTTCACTTTGGTGTCATCAAATGCAACTGCAATGTGGCTGTTCCTTGAAAGACCAAATTGCTTGCCACCTTCCAAAATGTCTGGTTCTGTGTCAGCAGCACAGGAATCCTGCAAAATACACAGCAATCATTCAGACTTCATATTTTGCTGGAAGTCTTCCAGCTGCTCAGGAGTCAGAATATTCCACCTAGTCTAGACACTGGCCCTGCAGTTTTTCAGCATGTTGATGTCTCATCACACCAGCTAAAGTTTCAGAGCAGTATGACAGGAACTTGGTGTAAAGGCAGAGCCCATTAAGCTGGCTGTAATAGCAAATAAAAGTAATATATGAACATTGCTGCTTTCATGCCACCAGTGGACATCTACAAGAGTCTTAAGTGATTTCCAGGCAGCTCAGTGTACTCTTAGCTCACATAACTGAGTTTTACACAGTAGGATGCCCTCTTACAGAAATGAAGCAAGAATTAATTTTTAAAGTGATGCTTTGCTGTCAACTTGAAATCTAGTCACCTTAAAAATAATGAGTTAAAAGTAGTTTGAGATCCTGCACCTGTCAACAAATCCCCCATTTTACTTCTTTATATTAATTTACAATTGTGTTCTTTGTTTAATGTGCTGCTGTTTTCCCTGGTGCTGTTGAAAGGCCCCCACAAACAATATGAGAAACCAAATAACTGATGGATGGAAGTAACAACTGTTAAACTCCCTGAGCTGCCTAATGCAGACACGTTACCCAGGGGGTAAAGAAAGAAACCCCTCCCTGTCTGTTCCACTTCTATTAAAGTGGTGCAACAATGGAAGGTAAAATATCTTCTGCCCAGTATAATTTTCTCTTTTTAATTTCACCAGGTCTTCTAATCTCTGGCCCTAAAGCTCTTGTATAGGGGTACCTGGGGCAATGAGAGACCATGGTAATTACCAGCTCTTACTCATGTCTAGCTTTTGCCTCCCACTGAGAGTATTGTGAAGAAACGACTCAAAGGATCTAACACAACACACTATCCAGACAATACCGCTGGGGAAAAAAACCAAACTTTGATAGCTGCAAGCTCTGTTTTCAAGCACTGTGGTTGATATCATTTTGGATTGGCGACAGTCTCTTACTTGAGCCCTGACTCAGCAGGGACCTGCAAAGCACAAGGTGCCGTGCTTTGATGACAAAGAGCTCTTTCTGTGAAACATTTTGAAAATGTCATGAGTGACTCATCAGGCACTGAGATTTCAGCCGCAAACAGGAAATTTCTTTCCCCTTCTCACTCAGTTTTTCAGTAGTGTTGTATATTTTGCTTTCACACATCACAAAAGATCTTCACAACAGTACAGACCACTTCTAAAAATTAGTTTTCCACAATGAATGCTCTGGTTTGAATGTGACAGAGTAGAACACCATGCATTACAACAAGTACACATCAATGTGCAACGGAGGGAAAAAACAGGGAAAATTCAGCAGGATTAAAGTAAGTTATGAATGTGTGATAGCAGTCTTCCAGTGATCATCAAATAATAATAAAAAAATCGTATTCCCATAATATTGGGTATAGTTTCTAATTATTTTAAGCTTACAAGTGTATCTAGAAGTTTAACAACTATGTTGATAATAATACTGTGTATATAATACTTACAATAGCATTTGGGCTTGCCAGAATTTGAAAACAGGGACTAAATACTGGTACTTGAACAACAGGAAAGAATTGGAAAATACACTAACACCCACTTTTCTAGGGCAGACTTTTAGATATTACATGCTAAAAGGATATATTTTTACAGTATATTCAGTCCTAGGCTGGTACATGTTAGTAAAGGGTCTGGCCCTGACACTTTAGGTGCGGGCTGGAATCATAGCAAGCGTACACCGATTCTTTACTGATATATACTGATCAATAATAACAAACATCCATTAGGCTGATGTGAAAATGTCAGTAAAAGGGAAAAAGCAAAGAGGGCACGCTTAAAAATCTTACAGGTTTTATTCTCAAGCTTGCCTCTGGTTTCACTTTACCTAAGGACAGCCAGCTTTACAGCCTTCACAAGACTGTGAACTAGGCATGGCTTATCTGCCTATTTTAAAATATTCTGTCTTTGCTTTTTTCAGTAATGGCCTTAAGGTGTCCTAGATTTAAACCTTGGACTACTTAATAATCTTCCATGTTACCTGAGAGCCTCAAGACTGAACTCTTCAGCTGCACATTACTTCAGTCTTGTCAGATGTCAGGAACTTGACTGGCATGTCAAGAAGCTAAGTGTGTATCACAGTGGAAATGAAGAATTGAAAAGCCCACTGGTGGACTGTCACACATTCTCTGCAAGTAGTGCTGTATTAGCTATCACAGAGAAAGTAATTAGGGGAAAAAGGGAGCACCACTGAAACAGTCCCCAAAGCTCACTGAATAGTGTTAATAAAACAATGAAATAATGCACGGAGAAACAGTAGAAGATACCGGCATGGAGTCAAAGGCGGAAGTAATGATGGCACTCTTCATTTCAGTGGCAAGCGAATCCTGAGAAGCAGTGAATAATATGAGGCAGAAGCAGCAGTTACTCAATGTTGGGAAACATTTTGGCATCTATAGCAAGCAGCTGCAGCAGACTAGTGACCAGTGTATTTCCCAACTGTCCTACTATTAGATCTTGTTTTGCCTTTAGTAGAAGGTAGTTTTTTTTCATTTGGAATTAAACCCTCCCACCCCCTTTACATGCAGATATATAATGAAGATTAAAAAGAGGTCCTAAAATAACTTACTTAGATGTCCTATCTGGAAATAATTTTTTTCTGCTTTATATTTTCTGCACATACAGTCCTTCTACACTGTGCTTCTGTATAACTAACTGTCATGAGTGCTGTCTCATTAAACTGTAGTTACTTATTTTCTTGCAACATTCCCCAGAAAAATACTTTGAAGAACTTACTTAGATCAATGTAAAAACTATCCAAAATCTTGTCTTATTTAAAATACTTCCAAGTCTTCAGAATACTAAAACAGTTTTATTTTTTTCCAAGAGCAGAAGTAATGGTCTTTTATTCAGATTCTTATTTTGAACTCCTTTTCCAAGTTATCATGGCTCTAGATATGTAATATACAAAACTCACCTAGTTACAATAGAACTAGTTTCCAATATGAGTAGATCTATTCCTCTCATTTGCGCTATTTAAACATTAGTGTTTAGAGTCTTAGAAAGTGTGTACTCGCTCTCTCATGCGCTTCTGTGTTTTTTTATTTTGTTTGTAATGTTTGTTCAAGGGATAATAGGACTGCACTGTTTCACATCAGTGAGCATTAAACTGGATGACCCTTTCTACCTTGTTGTTGCCTAGTTAATTATCTTTCTATGGTAGCCTTACTATACTGCAAATTTCCTTATTTTCAACTCCAAACAGGAAGGTCCATAGGAGCCCTCATGTTACAACTACTCCACCCTGTGGGAATGAATCAAAAATGTCAGGTGTGAAACCAAAATGAAGATTAAATCTGACCCAGTGTGGACACACCTACCAAAATGGTTAAAAGTTCTTACTGCTACAATTGTGACAGAAGAAGCTTCTTCTTAAATTTCATTGTATAAGACTGCTTGCTGCTGCCTGGTTGAGATCTCTGGCAACAACAGCTGAGCTCAATTTAGCACTGACTGAGGTTTCAGTTCTTAAGTTCATAAGTCTCCTGACTAAAATTATAAAATAACAGTGGAGGAATGGCCATATCAAACAGACCTCTCTGGTTTACCTGTTTCTTCATCCTGTCCCTGATGTGACTGTTACCATGTGCTTCAGAGAACAGCACAAAAAATATCATAAGGTCACGGATTTCCCATAGAAAAATTTCCCTTCCCACCCTCATCGGACAGTGCTTGGCTTACATCCTGAAGTGCAAGGGTTTAGGCCTAAGCATGCAAGCCAAAGGGGATTCTACTGTTATATCATTCTTTAAAATTCTTTTATATTACTGTTGTGATAATCCAAGTATATGACATCAACCAATGTTCCCTTTACAATAGCATGCTGAACTGTTACTCTTTTTGTACCAAATTACTTCATTATTCTTGATGACTAACTTTTCAATTTTGCCTTGGAAGAGAAACTTTTCAAACTTTACCTGAGTGAAGTGATTTACACTTACAAGTGCTGAAGACAGAGATGGTGTTGGAGGAGGAGGGGAAGCAGGAGGAGTCTCTGGTCTGTCTTTGTCCCCATTGGTGTCTGGTTCGGGTTGGATCAGGACTGTTGCATGGACTGGTTTATCTTCATCCTCAGGTGGCCTAACCTCTGGTTCTAGAGAGGGACATCGTCCAATATCTGCATTTTCAAAGGACACGGGTTGAGCAAAGTCCATGGGGCTGAGAATACACAAAGAAATTGATGTCTGTTATTAGTTTTTCTGCCTTTTTACTAGCCATTTATAAAGAATAGCTATGTGCTGCAGTGTAATTCCACTTCACAGGACACAAGAGCCAGGATTCATCCCATCTGTATTAGGTAAAGAAGCAGGACACTTATATTAGAGGTGTCAGTCACCATTGGCATTCCTTCCTACAGTCATTGCAGAGAGACAGGTATCCTCTTCGGTAAACTTCACCAGCCTGGGTAGGCTGAATCACATTGTGGAGAAGTTCTCTCTCATGTGCACTTATGCACTGTGGGATTATGAGATCCTACTTTAGGTACTTCAGTTATATGAAAGAAAAACTTAGATGGGAACTTTCTACAGAGGTTTTACATTATTCACCATTCCTTTTCTTTTTACTTAAATGTTCCTTCCAGATTACTGCAGCATCCAAATTCATTCTCATGGTGGTTCTCAGAATTTGTATGCACTTGGAGATCAACCTTGTTTAAAATAAAGTGTTGTAGTACACCATAAATATCTATCACTGAGGCAAATTTTACACCAGTGTTACTGTTGAATTTCTCTGATTTTATGGTTAAGTAGGCAGGGGTTAGCTTTTCTGTAAAGCAGTTCATTAATTGCATAGCCTAGGCAGTGTATATTGCAGACAAAGAAAGAGAAGGGCGTATTAAGAAAACAGATAAAATTCTAGGATTTGCTGTTAGTATGATTCCTTGCAACAATTAGGTTTTTTTTGACAGCCAAGATAGATAACCAGACCTCATTAACTGGACATTTGTGGCATCAGTGAGACTTACGTGGCATTAATGACAAGATTCCATATACAGCCTTCAAATGGTGGTATGTTTCTGACAGGTGCAGTCTGAAACTGAGAAGAAGTACCCCCCACAAAGAGTTTCCTAACAGAGATGGGCAGGTCTGTTGGTAATCTCTGAGTCTGGCCTTTGTCTTCATCTACTTGAACAGTGAACATCCTGTGAAAAAAAATATTTGAAAAACAATGAAATATATATTATACTCTGGTTATTGCTTGTATTGAAATCACCACTCTGCAGGCCTCATTTACTCCTACACCAGCTATAACACTGAGCAACCCAAGTTATATAATTAGCAGCTCACATTAAATGCATATTAACCACTAGAAGGTTTTCAGCTCCTACTGTGCTTGGTAGTTCTCTGACAGAGCTTGGCAAAGCTGTGCTGTGAAGAGGTGATAATATCACTGCTCACTGGTTGAACGAAAGAAGTGGTTTGTAGTGTGGCAACACTGACCTGGTGAGAGCCCAGCTGGCCATGCAGTGATGGTTGATATAATTATCTAGTGCTCGGTGGGACGGGGACAGCATGGGGTCGTGTTTTGTTTGGGCTCCCTGTTTCCTGGTTTGTACAAGTTATTACCTTCTTGCAGGGGAACAAACATGGCTACAGACTGCTCTTATTGCAGAATTGACCACAGATACATACTGTAGAGTTTCTAAAAGATCTGGTAGCTTTTGTTTCTGAGGGAAACTGCAGAGTAGAACTGCTGATTGCTCTCCAGGTAGTGATACAAGTGCTATGGTTTGTTCTTGTGGGTAATGCACATGCTACAAGTTAAAGACAAAGCTGTCCCATGGAAGAGAGATGACTGTTCAAGTTGAACAGAGGAAGGCAGAAGCCTCTGATGCACAGGACCATTGGCTGACCAAACCAAGTCAAAGAATAGAAAAAAGAACAAAGAGGAAAGGGCTAGTTGTGGGTTCATACCACATTTACAAGGAAACATAGTAAAGGAGACATAAAGTGAAAATCTAGGTTGCCAAGCCATACATTATGTATACTGAGAAAGCACCATTATTATCAGGGCTGTGGAACTGAGAGACAGTGCATTATTTTGATGAGTAATATATGTAACAAAACATAGTGACAAGAGTCAGAAATAGAACTGCTGTCTTTGGGACAATTTATCATTAATGAAACATAGAAAACCTCCAACTTCCGAACAAATTCAGCTTAAGGTGAACTGAGTTGCAAAGGATGGATAAGAACTTCAGTAATTCTGACGGTGAATGTAGAATGCTAGTCGGCATCATTTTTTTATGTTGTTAGATCCTATTTAATACAGTTTAGTCAGGAGAGAATCAGGACCATGACAAAAAGCTATATATGTCTCCAGAAAACTCTGATATTATTTATGAAGTGCAGGTTTCATTTCAAATATGTTACAGTCATGCTAAACATGAGGACCTAATTATTCAAGCATCTTTGACTAATTTAATTATCTAAGCCTAAGTTGGGTAGCTGTAAGGAAGCAGCTTGATTTTTCAGAATTACTGAGCATCCTCAAGACACATCAGAAATAATCAGTTTCTGGCAAATAATCTCATTTTTTTCAACTACAAAATTACATTTAACTTCAATATTCTTCATTAACAATAATTATAGAAGTCACCAACTGAATATTGAAAACGTTTATTGAAAAGAAGCCAGTTTTCATATGTAAAACAAACACTTGGCTTATTTACACAAGTCCTAGATAGAAGTGGATAGTGACTTAAGTGCCTGAATTGTATAACTGTTGTACTACATGCAAATTGTCCTATTTCCTCATAGTTTTGAATGGATTCATTTGGTCTAGAAAGCTGTAGAGTAAGAAAGTGGTTAATTTTTCAAAAGATTGGAGAAAGCAGGCATTAAAAGACTTATCTTTTGGGACAATCTCTAGGATTTTCCCCAGACCCTTCAGCATGGGAAACAGGAGAGATTTCTCTGGGGGTAGTTCAGAGCAACAGACTAATTTAGGTTCTGTGAAGTGTCCCAGAGAAGGCACTTCACTGCCTTGAGAGGACGTGTAGGGAAATTAGACTGTCAAGACTTGAATTAGCCTTTGTGTTGCTGCATTTTAGCCATGGCTACTGATTTGTCTCATTTTCATCAGCATGCACTATTTCGTCTCCAGTCATTACCATAGTAAACATTTTTGCACCAAGCAGAACCATACAATGATGTGCATTAGTCTTCAACAGTATCCTGTAATTATCTCAGAAGAGAAAGCAAATACTTCGTAATTACATGGACAATTATCTCTCTGAAGAGTTTTCAAAGGATGTTCCTCATATTTAATCAAATAAAGCTTGAGTTTGTGATGAGCAGAGGATGAGTTAATCTTAACTTGAATCTTTTCACATTATTTCAGGTTACAGAAACTGCAAAGTTCAAATGATTTGTTTTGTAACAGAGGTTCCATCTGAACAAGCATTACTGGATGGCACTGTACAGCAATTGTGTCGTGATGTACTCTCACAGGTCAAGCTACTGTAGTTGATATATCACTGCATAAAAGATCTTTGTTGTTTAAAGCTTCTTATTATCATCTGCACATTTGTGTTCTGTCACAGTGACACAAAATGTTTCACAAAATGTAGTCATCCATTTCTGAAATAACTTTTTTTCTCCCAAAGAATTTGCAGTTTTACACTGAACTAGTAATTGAAGCTGAGGAGAGATTGTCTGATGGCATTATTACAGTTTTTTTTTTTTTTTACTGATACAATAGAAATTCAGTAAGAAAATTATACTGACAAAGGACAAAGCAAGACAGAAGAGCACCTGGGGACTAAACAGACAGGATTGTTGCTCAAGAAGGCTGCAGTGTTTGCGAGTGAGAGGGTGAAGCCTAGTGTTCAGTGGGCTTGGATAATTGCATCTTGTAACATGCTAGATGTTACATATTCTTTCTGATTTTTTTTAAACAAAGCAGAAAAACATTGTAGATAGTGCCCTAATCCTTTGAATGTCTGCACATTATTTACACATTTGTGTGTCCAAATGTCCACAACAAAACCTATTTGGAACAAGGGGTGTTCCAGGCCATAAATAATAACCGACTGAGTCAGCATCTCAAATAGGCTCCAGGCTGCTGTGCGGCTGCTGCTGATACACTTTAAAAATGTTTTTTCTCTACATGTCTTGAAAAGGGGATTTACTGCACCGCAGCAGTATTTCTCATCCACAGATTTGATTAATATTATAAAATATATTTGCCAAGTACTAGAAGGCTAAAGATA